>NC_066581.1:506574663-506929663 GCF_024323335.1 Lathyrus oleraceus
AACCAATCTCTTCTTGGTGGGGATGTAACCTTCGTCTTGGGGATTCAGACCTGGCATGCTATCATTCCTTTTTTCCCTAGTTTATTCCTACTCACTTCTCTCTCTCTCTGAGCGATTGCGAGAATTGTCTCCAACAGTTGATCCATCTTCTCTTGGATCGTATTGATGTCTGTCCTCATGGTAACCTGATTTGGCCTCAACTTGCTCTAATGTCATCTTCTATTTGCTTCACGTCTCGTATCGGTGTTGATTAGTCAGTGTGGCTGGATGAAGGGTAAAAAGTTTGGGTAAATTTTTTTGAATTTCATGAAGCGTGATGCATAATAAAGATGCGAATGTTATGCATATTTTATTTTCAGGGAATCATTCGAGTTTCATTAGTTGTTAGTAATTCGAAAAAAACAAGAAATACTTAGAATAACAATAATGGAGTAATTTTTTAAACGCCATTCATTCAAGTATATAACATAGAGGTCCAAATGGTCATAGTTCAAAAGTACATTTATTAAAGGAACAAAATACAAGACATAAGCAAATTAAACAGCTGGCTATATGGCCTGAAGCTCTTTTAGTTCCTCATTAAATCTCTTCAGCAACCCTTTACAGAGCAGAATGAAATTGATTATGGCTGGAGGAGTGCTATCTTCTTTCAACTCTTCGATTGCGTCTCTCAACTTCCATGACAATTCTTTAGCTGCCCAATTATAGAACCCCACTAGCCCATCGAGTTTTTCACGAAACTCATCCCTATCTCCTTGTAAGAAGTCTATGGTCTTCTTAAAGGATTCATAATCTTCGATCACATAGTCTCGCTCTTTCAACCATATGGAGTTGTCTTGGCGTAATGACTCTAGCTGGTTCTTCCAATAGCTGACAGACTCCCTGGCATCTCTTACTTCACGACACTTCTCCTCCCATATCATGGGTGAAACCCTGGAAGCTTCAGTGGCTATATTCTTGAGTCGGCGCTCCTGATCTACTTCAGCCTTTGCATGACAAACAGAATTGGTGAGCTCCTTTATCTGAGCCCCAAGTGTATCCCTTATCGTTTTGTTTTCCTTCATGGCTAGATGCCACCAACACTCATTGTCTTGACATTCTTTCTGAGCTTGTCGTAGTTGACCCTTAAGAGTATCCAAACAATGATCAGCTTGTTCTAATCCCACCTTGATCTTTTTCCTCTTATGCTCTTCTTTGTTGAACTTCTCCACATGTGCCTGAAGTTGTGCCTCTTTTCTCTCAAGCTCCCATTTCATGGTATTTTTCTTATTGATGGTTTGTTGGAGTTTTATCTACAACTCTTCATTATCTTTTTCTAACTTGGCCATGGTGGTCTTGAGTTCCTCCACTTCTTCAATAGGGACGTGGGTGAGCTTAGGTTCAGGAAGAGGTATAGGTGCTCGAATAACGAATGGCATTTTATTCATCTGCACCCTTTCCTTTACCCACTGAAAATATGGTTCTTTTGTAATCCCATTTTCTCTCCCTAAATCGACTTTCCCTTTTCGATTGACATTCTTCCAAGCCTCTTTGATTCACTGGAACAAGCTACGATTCTCAACGCCAAAGTCAAGTAACAAGAAAGCTCCCAAAGAGTTTTCTTGTGGAGGGCCTTCCATTGGGTAGCCAAGTTGTCCGAGTCATAGGACTGGATTAGCATTCACACATCCTTGAGTTCCAATAAGCGGTAGATTTGGGAAATCTCCACAACTGAATATGATATCCATGTTGATGTATTCTTTGGAGTACCAAGAGAGTTCTTCAGATCGGAGTGATCCTAAACTCTGAGGCCAACTAACATCTGTCTGTTCAACCAAAGCACCTGTCTTCGGAAGATGTTTTAGAAACCACTGATATAATAAAGGAGCACAACAAGAAATCAATCCCTTATTCTTAGTATACCTAGGACTTATGTAATAGTATACATCGGCTAATAAAGTGGGTACGGGGTTTCCAGCAAGGAAAACACAAATGGCTGCCATGTCTACGAAACCATCCATATTCGGGAACAGGACGACGCCATAGATGGCCAATGCAATAGCAGAGTAACAAGCATCCCAACTTTCTTCCTTCAATAGGGTATGAGCTCTTTCCTAAAGAAAACTTAGTGAAAATCCTTTGGTATTCCCTTTGGTCTCTAAGTTAGCTTCTACTTCCTTTTCATCCATGTGAAGCGCACTAGCAATGACCTCAAGGGGCAAAGATTCATCTATCCCTTTAAATAGTGGCTTATTCTTCATAGAATCCTAACAAGACGCTCAAATTCTTCCAACGTTGGTGCTAGCTGGAAGTCTTGGAATGTGAAGCATCTTAAAGGTAGGTCATAAAATTGGCCCAAAGTGATCAAAGTTGTATAGTCCACTCGTTGATTGAGGATGCTGAGCAGATTGCCATAATTCTTCCCAAAGTTAATTCTATATACCGGGTGCATCTGAGAGACCAAGTCACGTAAGCTCTTTAGATCGGGATCCTTGAATTTGAAAGAGTAAATGTTTATTTTGCTTGATTCCATGTTTCTTGAATTCCTGCAACTCATGATACTCAGATTCCTTGGAAATAAAATAATATGAATGTTATGATATGAATGATGTTATGCGTGCCACATGTAGGTTAATATACAGGTCGTGAGAGTGGGTATTCTTGGTTACTAAACAAAACCCTTTTGGGAGGATGCTAAAGTTGAAAGGTTCCCAAAGTCATCAATCAATATTTAGGAAAGTTATTGTCATGATGAAAACTCATCTGCAAATAACATCCCCAAACAGAGTCTCGTTTGGGTGAGGGCTTCGTATGGTCCCAAAGAGGAAGACTCCTAGTGGGTCAATACAACTCTCGAGTCCAAGGTTCTAATAAGGTTCTCAGAGTCATAGATTGAGGTTGGGAATACCACTGTAACGTAGTAATATGCCCAAGGGATCTCATCTGATTGTGGCTTTTGTATTAACCTAATAAGTCTGGGACTTTTCAGGTAGATACTACATAACCACCAGATATAATGGGTTAAAAGGTCCCTAGAGTCATTGATCCAACTTGAGAATACTATCGTCGTGACGAAAACTCATCTGGCACTAACTTTTCAAGAGAATCTCCTCTGGGAGGGGTCTTCGTTTCTTCCCAACAAGGAAGACTCCTTGAGGGCGCCCACTACGCAACCACCAACTTAATCTTATGGTTTTTCTCAGACTCGGGTGGAGAGCCTATCTCGCGAAGTATAACCAACCAGAGAACCCCCAATAAGACATAGTCAATAAAACCCCATACAATAATTATGACAACATAATAAAAACAGAATAAATAACAAACAGATACACACAATACGTCAATTGAACTAAATTAGGCTTCACTCTCTTTTGCTTGGAGCTAGTCCCCAGCAGAGTCGCCATCTGTCGCATCTCAAAAAATACGATTCCTCGCGATGGTCGCGGAAAAGTTTTATGTTCGAACAGAGTCACCACCGAACTTTATTTATCCCAATGAAAGGATAGGAAAATATCGATAAAACCTTTAGGAAATGGAATAATGGTCGTCGCAACCATATTCGGGTTCGGGAGTGGATTATGTAAGGGGAAGGTATTAACACCCCTTTCCGTTGTACTCAACGGGAACCTTTTAGTTCTAATGTGCGTTTCGAGTGTTAATTTATGTTTGTTTGTTATCTTTGGGTTTAAAAAAATAGAAATGGGTGAGAACCTTGGAAAGGGAAAGGGGAGGTTTTTTTTATTAGTGTGCTCGTGAAGATACAACAATCTCCTGCCTGCGTATCCTTAAATAAGGAAATCGGAGCATTCGTAGTTCGGGGAACTACGGTTGGTTGGTGTTTTTTAATGAATAACTGTTTAGATCACGTTCTAAAGGCTAAACGTTGGCTTGTCTACTCTCGGCGGAGGCTTAAGCATTGGTTTGTTAAGCGCATTAGAAAGGATTAAATAGTTTTATTTTTGGAAAGAGTTTAGGTCACACGGAGGTGACAAGTTGGATTAATATGTTAGATGATTGGTTGGACGTTTTTTGGTTAGATGTCGATCACTCGGATAGTCGAGTAAGACAACTCGTATCCTAACAGTCGGGAAAGGGAGTAGAAGACTCTAGACCACTTTCTTTTTCATCCTTAATTATAGAAAGGATTTGATAATAGTTAAGGTATTTTGAACGGATGACGAATACTCGGATAATCGAGTAAGACAACTCGTATCCTAATAATCGGGAAAAGGAATAGAAGACTCTAGACCGCTTTCTGTTTCATCTGAATATTTATGAAAATAATGTTGTATATGGTTGACGTATTTTAGAATGAACGACAAGTACTTGAATGGCTAAGTAAGACAACTCATATCCAAGCATTTGAGAAGAGGAGTTGAAAGCTCAAAACCATCTCCCTTTTCGTATAGTTTGTTAAGAAAATTATTTGATTAAGTTGTGTGTTTGCGGGAAAATGACAATTGTTCGACTGACCGGGTAAGAAAACTCGTATTCGACCAATTGAGGAGTGAAGTTGAACACTCAAAGTCAACTCCCTTTTCATTTAGCTTACTGCGAAAATATTCGATTTAATCAGGGTTTGGAGATTTGTAGAGGAACAATAACTATTTGACTAAACAAGTAAGAGAATTTGTACTCAAATAGTCGAGGAGAAAAATTGAAAACTCAAAGTCATCTCCCTTTTTATTCCTTAATGTAAAAGAGTTTGATTTATTTGCGCTTAGGTGGATTAGAAATGACAGTTGTTCGATTAGTCGAGTATAAGAGTTCGTGTTTAAATAAACGAGGAGAGGAGTTGAAAACTCAAAACCATTACCTCTTTTATTCCTAAGTGAAATAATGTTTAACTGTGTTTAAGTATTTTAATTCTTAATAAAGAATAATCGATGTTGGATCGAGGTTTTAAAATTTGTATTTTTCGTGAATGAATTGAATTTATTTATTGAATAGTTCATCTAATCGATTAATAAAACCGAATAGGTCTCACTGTAAGAAGGCCCAAGATTAAGCCATGTGAGGTTGATGGTGATACTTTTACAAGTTATCGACTTACAAAGGTGTTTTGAAAATGGGCTCGACTTTGAATCGAGAAGTATGTGATTTATCTTTTAAATTGGCTCGAATGATTTTAAATCGGTAAAAGCGACATAATTTTATCACAATTATAACATGTCATTTCGTGTGCACTCAAGGTTCAGTATAAATAAATAAATAAAGAATAATCTTGCACATACACTCCACAAAATAAACAATTGTCTAAATTATAAGTGACATTAGTAATGATATAATTAATTAATTAAATGTTTAATAGATTATTTTAATAAAAAAATAAGTAAGTAAAAAAAAGATAATGAATATAACCAAATAATTGCATATTTATTAAATATTAATAATAACAATAACAATATAATTGCATATTTACTGTTAAAAATTAATAATAATAATAATATAATTATAATTTTGAATTAAAGTAAGTAAACTAAAGCATTGTCTTATTTTTATTTAATAGCCAGAAAAGTCTATTGTATTTTTTGTATGTATAAAAATAAAACAAAATAAGTGACATAAATTAAAAATGAAACAGATGGGCCAAATGAGGGAAAAGCCCAACTCAAGGTGCTACTGGAAATAGAATAAGGGGTTTGAATAGGGAAAAGGTCTTTGGGCCCAACCAGAGTTGGCCCAAACGAAAATGCTAAAACCCTAACTGGCTTGGTCAACCAAAGACTTTCTAGGAAAATATGGGCCACATGATGGGAATACTTTGACCTGGTCAAAATATCAAAGGAGGTGAATAAGGGTACACCACCATGTGGTGGGGGGATCCACACGGGATCCCCTGGTTACCAACCAAATGGCGTCACCAGAAGGGGCAATGTGGCGCCCTAAACAAATAATAATAATATATAAAAACGAAAAAATCAGAGGAAGAAAGGTCATTCTCTCACTCCACTCTCTCTCTTCGCTCTCTCTCTCTGCTTCAAGTTGCTCTGCAACTTTTCACCTTCCGTCTCCCTCTCATGGCCAACCTTAACCGGAGAAGGCGGTGGCGGCCGGCTAACCGCGGCGGCGTCGCCGTCTCCTCCGGCGAACAACCACCCCCAATCTAAAAGAACCAAACACAAACCCTACTTATTTTTCACTCCTTTACCCAAATCTAAAGTTTTTCTCCCAAAATCTTCCTCAAATGACCGGATCGGAACCTAAAGAAGAGAAGAAACCTAAACCATAATTCGTGATGTTTGCCCTCCTAAAGTTACGATTTGCAGAAATTGGGAATGGGGTTTTAATCTACGTGAAGAGGCGACGACGATGGTGTGGAAAGATGAATGAGAGCGGAAAACTTACTTTCGAAGTCAAATCCCGACGACGCTCTCCTCCTTCAAGATAAGTCCTTCGTCTCCCTCTCTTTCTTCTTCTGTTTTGACTTTTGAATGTTGCTACTATTTTTGAATCTTAGGGTTTTATATCTTTTGTGGAATATTGTTGGTTGTGGCTTTGCTGTTAGGGTTTTTGATGTTCTGTTTAATGTTTGATTGTCTCTTTCTGGGATTTTTTTTAATGTGTTCTTGCTGTTTTAGGTTAACAGAAGAAAAGGATTTGATAATTTCTTCTGATTTTTTAAAAATGTTCTCTTTGATTTGATTTTAAAAAAACTTCGGTTGTTCTGTTGGATTTCAAGAACATGTTTTGTTTGGTTTGTGGTTATCAGAGAAAAAACTATTACAATTTCTTCTGGATGTTCCTAAAAACGTGTTCCACTGTTAATTGATTTCTTGTTTTTATGAATTTTTCTTTTTTTGAGATCGCTTGTTGAATCCCATTTCCAGATTTTGTGGGATATTTGCTTTGTGGATTTAAGGTTGTCTTGGATTGAATATTGGGATGTATTTTGAGCGCTCACTTTGGTTCATTGTGTAACCAAATAATCTGTTTATTTTATGGTTTATTTTCCAGTTTATTTTAAGTGCTTATTTTGATAAGCAGTTTTTTTTTTTAAATTTTGAATTTGGTTTTGCATTTGCAGGTGATGTGATGTTGAATTGATTGAAAAGGGGCGCTGGCTTTTGGAGTTGGGGGGCACTACAAGAAAAGTTAGAATTGGGCGTTGGCTTACAAACCACTGGCTTTGGAAAAAGTCTCTGAAGACTACTTCAAACCATTTGATTCTATTCAATTATTTTCAGAATTTTAGATTATTTTTGTAACATGTAAATTAATCAAATGCTCCTTTGGATTTTTGTGTAAATTTGGATTATTTGGAGTTGTTTTCAATATGTAAATTTAATTTGAAACTTCCTTTTTTTTGGAGAACTATGTAACTACTTTGGACTATTAGGAACTTTCGATTGAATTGAATTTTGGACTATGCATCTAATCATGCAGTTAAATACTTTAAACCTTGCCTTAATAATTTAGCTGTGTTAATCAAAAGAAAACTTAAACTATAATTTAAACTGAAAATGGATTGGGCTCAACAATGCAATTTAATGGATTTTCAATTTGATTAACTTTAACACATTAATATTATCAAAAATAAAATGTGCCAAAAAAAAGCCTAAGATAAAACATGTCACAAAAATATTGCACTTTCAAACTTTGATCATAAAAAAACCAATTAAATACTCGTGCATGTGATATCTTAATCTTAAACCAACATACTCACTTACAAAAGATGCAAGTTTAGTTTAAGGATTTTTATGAATGGTTTAGAGATTTGGCACATGTGTTTGAGACGTGCAAATGGGTTTAATGGTGAGTGATCATAAGAAATATCCATGACTCTTAATACTTACTAATAATCAAATGGATTTTGGATTAGTAACGTAAAAAGATTCAAACCACACTTTAAATTATGGACACGTTTATGTAAATGGGCCTTTGAAACAAAGAGATCTCATGGGTAAACCAAAATGGGCGTTGTTATCCAAAAAAATGCACACACCATCCCATGCTTTAGTAAAAGACAAATGTCGCAGATATTTTCTTAAGGATCTTTACAGATGAAAATGTCATTGAAGACTTGATGTCACCAAGGGCTGAGAAACCTTAAGATGAACCTTATGTCTTAAGATAAGATACATGTCTTATAACATTGAGTAGTGAATGCTGGTTGAAGATTTTTCCTTACCCGAACAAAATTGGGGCATGACACTTATTACCCAGTAACTGGTAATATTCTTCTTAGTTTGCAGTTTGTTACTTCTTGCCCAATACCCGACATAAGTACCCCTGTTTTCCCAACAGTGGAGTTTCTAGTGGATTCATTTGTTTCTGATTCTCCAAGAAGTATATCCTTGATATGTTCATCCTAACCAGTGACAAATATCTTTCTTTCCCCTGCCTGAGTTTATCCTTGATATGTTCATCTTAACCGGTGACGGATATACTCATCCTTGGTATTCTACCTAGTAAAAAGGTAGTTGTAATCCCTATTGTGTTCCCTAGAGAGTTGATCCTTGATATGTTCATCCTAACCGATGACAGGTTTCCTTCTCTTTGTGGTATTCTACCCAATAACCGGTAGTTGTAAACCCTACTTTTTCCCGCAGAGTCTATCCTTGATATGTTCACTTTAACCGGTGATGGATACTATCCCGTGGTATTCTATCCAGTAACTGATAGATGTAAATCCTATTTTTCTCCCCTCACTGAGTCTATCCTTGATATGTTCATCCTAACCGGTGACGAATTTTTTGTTTGATGGTCTCCTATCCAACAATCGATAGATGTAATTCCTATTTGTTGCTCAGATGTTATATCCTTGATATGTTCATCCTAACCGGTGACGGGTATCCTCCTTGACAGTCCCAGGCAAGTCTATCCTTGATATGTTCATTTTGACCGATGACAGATCTTCTTCCCTGTTGAGTCTATCCTTGATATGTTCATCCTAACCGATGACGGATATTCTCATATTTGGTCTTCTACCCAGTAACCGATAGTTATAAATCCTATTTTCTGCAGTTTTCCCCAGCAAGGCTATTCTTACCCAGTAACTGGTAATGAGTACTCTCTCCTGGTAATTATCAGCGAGTCATCATTGGTATGTTCATCCTAACCGATGATGGGTGTCCTCTCTATCAGATCTTTATTATCTCTTCACCCAATAACAGGAAGTAGATAATAGATTTCTGCTCCTCCTGTGTTGAAGTTTATTTCTTCCCCAGTTGAGTTGAGTGTGCGTTTCCTTAGTGAAATCGCTTTTCCTGCATGATTCAAGTACTTCAGTTTTATCCTGACTTACTTATATCCCCTGTAGATGGTGTTGTTCCCCGACTGAGTCTTTTCCATTTTGTATGGAATTCCTCGAGTCCCCCAGCCGTTTTAAGTCCTAGCCTGGCCTACATATAACTCCTTTATCCCCCAGAGTCTCCGTCTCCCCAGTGAGTTTTCCTTACGGAATCCATTATACTCCTGTGGACTTTCGGTCTCTCTGATTTCTTTTCCTTTGTGGCAATATTTCCCCACAAAGAATTTACTTTTACATTCATATCATATGCATCATGAGGTCTCTTAGGGACCAAACTTTGTTTCTATATGTTGTTATTTAAGCCCATTCTACTGAGTCGACATGAAGATTTTAACCTTCGCCTCCTCCATTAGAATGTCCTTAAATAGGGGCCGCTGTAAGACCCCAATTTGACCCTAAGATCCCTCATGCAATTTCATCATAAGCATTAGCATTGGGATCATACCTTGGCATCCTCCTTACCTGTCTTTCATTGAGTTTGTTTTGGGAGAGATCACCAAGCACTATGTGATTGTATCATACTTGTATATTATCATTTTACTAACCAAAATACCAAAAATATGTCTTTCCATTTGCCTAACTCTTTTGTAGGAAAGGCATGATCCCATTGATTTATCAAGTTCATATCTAGGGTTTGAGACCCTCATGACAAAGAGCACAACCATGAATTGATCCAAGAATGGTTATGAGCATCATATATGAATTCCATTGATTCCTACATATTATATTGATCAAGTTTTCTTCAAGAGTTTGGAGGTGATTTGCCTTGGAAACCCTATTTTGACTGGGGACACTTCAAAATTCATCATCTTATGCATATATGATCTACCATGAACCAATAAAGTCCAAAGAATTGAATGTTAGCAAGTTGGTTGATGGTGGTTGGCCAGATGAATTCATCTGATCAAAACTGGGTCTCCCTAGATCCTATCTCCTACAATTTTCACCATATGAAAATGATTCCAAGAGAAAAGTTACTATAAGTGATATTCCAAACAACTTTCATGTTGAGACCTAGAGCTTGTTTTGCTTGGAAAATCATTTTCTATGTTGAAACATTATAGGTCATTTTGTCTAAACACTAATTTGAAAGTCAACTTACCAAGGCCATAACTTCCTCAATTTTTATGAGATGAAATATTTCCAAGTTTCACAATCAAAGTCAATATGTCTACTTCAACTTTTATGTTTGGAATGAAAGCAAATTCAACTTTTATGAGCATGTGATATGAGGATACATTATAGGTCATTTTTGACCAATACCATTGAACAAGTGATTTTTCTCAACTTCAAAAATGCATAACTCTATCATTATAAATCCAAAGGACATGAAATGTGTGACCATTTTGGAGATCTTTGAAAGATCTACAACTTTTATGAAGACACTTTTCTCATTTGAAGCTCACATAAAAAGTTAAGTAAGGTGGAATATTGAGATATATGGCTTGACCATTGGAAACAATTTCAACATGTTGAAATTCCCAAACTTCCACCTCCAAATTATCCATGTTCCAAGCTCCAAATGAAAAAGTGTTCAACATCAAACTTGTTCCCCTTGATCCAAGCTTTCCAAAGAACCAAAGGTCATGCATTTTGGACAAATATTGTTAGGTCTGCGCATAGCTTTAACAGGCCTGCATCATTGGAAAAAATCAATTGTACAAACTTCAGTTCACAATGCCTTGCCATTCAAGCTTCATTCAGACTTCAGTTTGAATATTTTTTGGACCTTACTGCATTGCATCATGGGCCTGTACATGGCCATGCACTCGTGCCATCCACATTGCCAATTTTTGACAGATTTTGAAGTGTGCAAATATCATTCTCTTTGGCTATAAATAGAAGGCTTATGAGTTCATCTGAATCACACTTTGCGCGCCAGATTCCCCCCCCCCCCCCTATTGACACCCTCTCATTCTAAAGGAAAACCTAAGAAAATTCAATTTGAAATTTGTGTTTGAATCTCAACTATTGGAGATTCAAGAACTCTAGGATCCACAACCTTGCAACCTCTCCAATCACTTCCTATTAGCTTCTCAAGTGTGATCAGATCGTGTTTGGAGCAAGCAACATCAAGAACTGCATAACATTGAAGGTAATTTTCAGAAAACTTCATCTCTTTGATTCTCACTCAATTCTACTCAATTCTCTTAGATCTTTGGTTGTCTGAAGTCCTACCAATGTAGGCAAGATGAATTGAGTTGCTTAAAGGTCAAATCGAAGCAACTCAGTTGACACACCTCGAAATTCAACTCTTCATATCTTTCTATATATGTGGAGTTAGTTAAAATTGAGGTCAGATTCGTGCTATATGCCATTTTTTCGTTCAGATCATGTCCTCCTTTTTTATTTTAATGATGGTTGAGGGTGGACCAGTCCGGTGAGGTCCACCGGAGAAGAAGACCGGAGCTACAGCTTCGGTCGTGTGTTGGCACGCCACAAACCATATGATCCTTGCAAAACGTTTTAATCTTGTGCGTTGGTTTTAAATACTATCCCTGCAGCGCATTGACTAGTGTCCATTGTGAAACGCGCGCTGAAGACCACTTGATTTGCCACCTCAATTAATGAGGGAGATCAAGTGGTCCACGTTTTTTGCTATTTTCTGATTTTTATTTTAATTAGCTTATTTTCATTAATTCATATTAATTTTAATATTGATCCAAAAAATATGAGAGTTTCACCAAAAAATTTCAAATGATTTCCTCTTTCATATTTTGAACTAAAATTATTTTTTGGATCATTATTAACTTTGTCATGATTTAATTGATTTTGTATTTGTTTTTAATTGTTTAAAAATACTTTTAAGTCTTTAAAAATTCTGAAATTTTTTCTCCAAGGTCATTTGACCTTGTTTGACCTATGATAAATCTCATGGCCATTTCTTTGGTGTTTTGATGAGGTTTTAGGAATTTGACAAACCATATTTAATTTAAATGTATTATTTTAGTCTTTTTTTTTAATTTGAATAAATGTCAATTAATTATGTTGACCAATTGTGATGACTTGTTTGAGTTTGACTCTTGTTGTTGGGCATTGGTCAAGGTTGATTTGACTTTGTCAAGTTAATATCGTTGGATTTAAGGCATTAATAGAATGTACATTCCATCTCCCAAAATGAATGGATGATATTAAGTTGGTAAAAGTCCTCCTTTGACCAATTTGAGTTTTGATCCATACCCCTCCCACTTCATCTCATTCCCCTTCTTTATGCATTCATCTCATTTTTCCTATGATATCTCAAAGTCCTAAGGCTAGTTGATAGAAAAATCACATAATTATGGATGAGATTAGGCAACCTCTTTTGCATATTCTTTTTATGTGTGGTATGTTTCATGAGCATAGTCCATTATACTATGTCTCTAACATGCATTAACACCAAAATTCTATTGCCCAGCCTCAAATAGTTGTGACTTCTACATAAGTCCAATTACGATTGCTTAACATAGCACTAAATTTGTGACACAAAAGGCATAACATTCTAGTTAGTGAGATTGTAAGTCTCCCCTCTTTCATGGTATTGTGTGGAAACTTGGCCTTTTTCCTTCCCTTGGAAGATGTCTTGGCTCAAAGAACCATGCTTGTGATAAGTGGGTTGAGTCTTCTCCAAAGAATGACTTAAAAATGAAAAGCAAAAGCAAAACAATACTAACTTCTAACTCATTAATAACTAACTTTTAATTTCAAGTCATTTACTTTAATGTCATTTAATTTTAGTCTTTATTCATTTTCCATTATTCATACCATTCTAATTTTTTATGTTAATGCAATTTTCATTTTGTCCACTTGGACCATATTGTTGGATATATTCCATTTTTGTGTATACTTTGTTTGTTTATGTGAACTTTGACCATTAATGTACATAATAACAACAAAAACCCTAAAAAACTTTTGTGTGAACTGTGGACTTGATCTTGGACAAATGGACTTAGAACATAGGCAACATTCCTATGCTAAAGGACTTGGCCAATGCCAATCTTCATGTAACCAAGTGCTTGCAATCTGAAACTTCATCTGATACATCATTCAAGATCCCTTTGAGTTCATCTGTAACATGATCATTGTGAAGCTATTATTTTGAACTTGTGATTTGTGGAATTCATCTGTTACATGGGCTAATTTTAAGAAGGTCATGAAGTGGCTAAGCTTGGATATGACTATCTTTAGTTGATGCCTTGCTCTTCAAGATATATTTGTGCATTTGTATGTTGTTGGATTCTAAATGTCCAAGGGAATTTGGGTTTCTATTGACATTCTTATCTATTGGATTGCTACCCATTGGTCAGATCTTTTCAACCCTTAACTTTTAATTTTGTGCATAGGATTAGTTTCTTCATCTCCTCCCCACTTCTTTAATTTCAAAATCTCTCCCTCTTTTTTTAAAAAATCTTCTTTGATTGGACTAGTTTTGTTCTAAACTTTGACCACTTTGCAAAAATATAGAAACTTTGGCCTTATGCCATTGAATTTTCAAACTTCCTTTTCTTAATCAAATTTGTAAATAAATTTAACTATACTTGACTTAAACTTTCAAAAAAGGCCAAAAAGAACTAACTCATTCAAACCATTTTTAGGCCTTTGTTCCTTTCAAACTTAATTTTTGTTAAAAGCAATGCATCCACTTTGAAATTTGTATCACAAACTATGAGGTTTTGATCCCTCATTTTTATGTTGGTACGTAGACATGAGTCCGAAGGGCTTGTCAAACACAAATATAATTAATGAATTCTTTTCTCGTCCCCCATTCTATTTGTTTGTAAACATCGTTTTGTACCAAATACATATGCATACAAAAAGGGCTCCCTAGGAGTACCTATGACACTTGGGGTGCTAACACCTTCCATCTGTGTAACCAACCTCCTTACCTGTAATCTCTGACATTTTATTAGTTTTGATTTGAAAACTTCTTACTTTTGGGTTTTGTTCGTACTTTTTCCCTTTTCCCTTGGAAACAATAAAAGCGCGTGGCGACTCTTGTTATTTGATGTCTAGCTTATCCATAGCTTGATGATCATGAATTTACCGCTACATAAATCAACAAAAATGATAATGAAATATATGAGTATATATGTACATGTATATGTATATGTATATGTATATGTATATGTATATGTATATGTATATGTATATGTGATGATCATGCTGACAAAACGATCGTAAAGGATACAAAGGTGTCGCAAATTTGAATCATCGATACAATTCTCGGTCAATCCACAAAAGAGGGAGATGACTTGCTGGAGAAAAGATAGATCATCATCCCAAAGGCTCAAACCTAGCCGGGGAAAGAAGAGATCTGTTGAGAAAAACCATTGTCGAGTCTGTGGGGAATTTTAGGTCCACACCATATCAAATGGGAGACAACCATGCAAAGGATAAATACGAATAGCAGCTCAGAAGCCAAGAGGAAACTCTGAATGGGAGTGAATCTGATGGCGATTGATAGGGGAAACCAAAGTTCTACCGCAACCACGCGAACTGTTGAGGAAACTGGTTTTCAGTTGGGGAATAAACACAAGTTCTACTGAGGAATAAATATTCCACAGGGGACTGAATCAACCAACTTTGCTGGCTACCCTACTGGGGAATAGCGAACAACGATTGCTAAATTCTAAAAATGTTGTTGAGGATGAAAGAGAAATTGTGCCTACTGCTCGGGGAGGACCAATACTGCTCCACACATAGGGCTTACTGCTTTCGAACCACTGACGATATTTCTCTTCAATGAAACCAATTGCTTCAAGATTCATGCTTTTATATGTTTAAGAAAAATAATTTTGATTAAATATTTTAATTTCAAAAATGATCATAATAAAATTTAAAACTATTTGCTGAAGTAAACAAGAGTATAAACAATTGGATAAAAGTTCAACTTTATTTAATGGAATGGTAGTCTGCAAATGACAAGACTCCATAGTTTTTTACAAAGTTGAAAAATGGCAATTTACATGGAAAAGGGTTACATTGAATACAAATGTTCACTAATCCTTCCACCAACTTTTGATGTCCGCTGTGCTTTTGGCCGCTACTGGGGATGACGAATCACCATCGACCGTCGTGCTCAATAAAGTCTTCAAAATTTGAAGATCAGTAGAATGCAGTTACTTTCCATAATCCCTAATTTTTGCAATAATTTCCCCAAGGCGGGGTACTCAATTTATCGGGATAATTCTTTTTCTGTTTTATGTCAATAACTTTTGTCTGGATCGCCCTTTCGGGTTTTCAATCCACCGAGACGCTCATTTTTGCCTAAGCCTCCCTTTCGGGTTTTCAACTTAGAGAGATGTTCTTTTCTTTTTAGGAAAAATATTTCTTGACTGCATCTGCATTCACAGGACGAGTAAACTCTTCACCATCCATAGTTGTAAGGATTAAAGCACCGCCTGAAAAGGCTCTCTTAACAACATATGGGCCTTCATAATTAGGAGTCTATTTTCCCTTTGAGTCTGGTTTGAACGATAGAATTTTCTTGAGCACAAGGTCACCTTCTCTAAACACCTGAGGTCTGACCTTCTTATCAAAAGCTTTCTTCATCCTCTGCTGATATAACTGACCATGACACATGGCAGTCAACCTCTTCTCTTTGATCAAATTCAGCTGGTCAAACCTGGTCTGACACCATTCATCCTCAGTCAACATGGCTTCCATGAGCACACGCAAGGATGGAATCTCAACCTCTACGGGGTGCACTACTTCCATACCATATACAAGAGAGAAAGGGGTTGCCCCTGTTGAAGTGCGGATGGATGTTCGATACCCGTGCAAAGAAAATGGGAGCATCTCATGCCAGTCCTTATATGTCACAACCATCTTCTGAATGATTTTCTTGATGTTCTTGTTCGCAGCTTCAACATCCCCATTCATCTTGGGTCTGTAGGGAGAAGAATTATGGTGTGCAATCTTGAATTCTTTACAAAGAGCTTCCACCATATTATTATTCAAGTTCGATCCATTATCAGTAATGATCTTGCTTGGCACACCATAACGGAATATTATCTGATTCTTGATAAACCGCATAACAACTTGCTTGGTTACGTTCCTGTACGATGCCGCTTCAACCCATTTTGTGAAGTAGTCAGTTGCCACCAAAATTAAATGATTCCTGTTCGAAGCTTTAGGCTCAATCATGCCAATCATATCAATTCCCCACATGGAGAAGGGCCATGGGGAGGAAATGACGTTCAACAATATTGGAGGAACATGAATCTTATCAGCATATATTTGACACTTGTGGAACTTCTTCACAAACTTGCAACAGTCAGATTCCATTGTCAGCCAATAGTAACCTGCTCGCAACATCTTCACCATAGCATGCTCATTGGAATGAGTACCAAAGGAACCTTCATGGACTTCAGTCATCAACAGGTTTGCTTCGTGTCTATCCACGCAATTGAGCATAACCATTCAAAGTTTCTCTAGTACAATACATCACCATTCAGGTAGAAATTTCCGGCTAATCTCCTCAAAGTCTTCTTATCTTTCAAAGATGCTCCATGCAGGTAAATCTGACTTTGGAGGAAACACTTGATGTCATAATACCACGACTTCTCGTCTTTGATCTCTTCAATAGCAAACACATGAGCTGGCCTATCAAGACGCATCACAGTCAAATTGGGAACCTCATTCCAATACTTCACTATAATCATTGACGCCAACGTTGCAAGAGCATTTGTCATCTGGTTTTCACCTTGAGAGATATGATGAAACTCAAACCTTGGTAAAGAAAGTTGAAATCCTCCTCGCATAATCTCTATACGGTATCAAACCGGGTTGATTCGTCTCCCATTCACCTTTAATTTGATTCACAACCAAAGCTGAATCTCCAAAGACATCTAAATGCTTGATTCTAAGATCAATGGCCTCTTCGAGCCCCATAATGCAAGCTTCATATTTTGCCATATTTTTTGTACACTTGAAAGTCAATCCAGCTGTAAATGGAAAATGCGTGCCTTGGGGAGTAATTATAATTGTCCCAATGCCATTACCATATTGATTAATAGCTCCATAAAATACCATACCTCAAAAGGAACCAGGTTTTGGCCCTTCATCAAGCAATGGTTCATCACAATCTTTCATTTTCGAGTACAAGATCTCTTCATCGAGAAAATCATATTGCACTGATTGGTAATCTTCAATTGGTTGGTGAGCCAAATGGTCAGCCAAGATACTACCTTTGATTGCTTTCTGAGATCGGTATTTAATATCATACTCTGATAACAACATCTACCAACGGGAAATCCTCCCAGTTAAAGTCGGCTTCTCAAATATATACTTGATCAGAGCCATTTTGTATATCAACCAAGTGGTATGATTCAACATATATTGACACAGACGCTTAGCAGCCCAAGCCAATGCGCAACAAGTTTTCTCAAGCATAGAATACCGAGTCTCACACTCGGTGAACTTCTTACTGAGGTAGTAAATTGAAAATTCTTTCTTTCCAGTCTCATCTTGCTAACCAAGAACACAACCCATACTATCTTCAAGCACAGATCAATGGTCTTCCTTCAACAGGCGAGGACAAAATTGGAGGTTCAAACAAATATTGTTTGATACTATTAAAAGCTTTCTAGAAGTCTTCGGTCCAATCACAAGATTGATATTTCCGAAGAAGCTTGAATATAGGCGCACATGTGGCAGTCATGTGTGAAATGAATCTTGAGATATAATTCAAGTGGCCGAGAAAACCTCTGACTTGCTTCTCAGTTTTGGGTCCAGGCATTTCTTATATTGCTTTGACCTTGGCAGGATCAACTTCAATACCCTTCTCACTGACAATAAAGCCCAACAACTTACCAGAATGAACACCAAAAGTACACTTATTGGGATTCAAGCGGAGTTTATACTTCCTTAAACGCTGGAATAACTTCAAAAAATGCTCAACATGTTCCTCTTCATCAATTGATTTAGCAATCATGTCATCGACATAAACTTCAATCTCTTTATGCATCTCATCATGAAAAAGAGTAGTCATTGCTCTTTGGTAAGTTGCACCAGCATTCTTCAAACGGAAAGGCATCACTCTATAACAAAATGTTCCCCAAGGTGTAATGAATGTGGTCTTCTCCATATCTTCCGGTGCCATCTTGATTTGATTATATCCGAAAAATTCATCCATAAACGAAAAGACTTTGAATTTAGATGTATTGTCTACCAACATGTCAATGCGGGCAGAGGGAAATCATCTTTCGGACGGGCCTTATTAAAATCTCTATAATCAACACACATGTGTACTTTTCCATCTTTCTTTGGAACAAGCACAATATTGGTCACCCATTACGGATATCCAGCAGTCACGAGGAAACCAACATGAATTTTCTTCTGCACTTCTTCTTTGATCTTTACTCCCATATCAGGATGCGTTCTTCTCAACTTCTACTTGACCGGCGGGCACTCTGGCTTCAATGGAAATTTATGCTCTACAATCTCAGAATCCAACCCCGGCATGTCTTGATAGGACCAAGAAAACACATCTGAATATTCTCGAAGAAGATCAATAAACCCCTTCTTAACATCTGGACACAGCCGAGACCCAATCTTGACTTCCTTCACATCATCTTCGGAACCCAAGTTGACTAACTCAATCTGCTCTTCGAACGGCTGAATGGCTTTTCCTTCATGCTCAAGAAGACGAGACAATTCATCACTCACTTCTTCATCACTTTCCTCCTCAACCTCAAACACAGAGAATTCAAAATTTGGAGAAGGAGAAGGATCATTGTATTCAATGGGGTTAAAAACCAACCTGCATAATGATTTGATATTTTGATTTTAGAGAAGTGAATTTGTGATAAATATTATGCAGATGGACAATTATATTATTTATTTATGTTTTTTATGATTACCATTTTCAGAATAAAGCAAAAAGTAAAAACAAAACATCATAGATGTGGATGAATAGAATTAATTTTATTGATGATCAAATTTGAAAATGCCCAACAATGTTCACTTCTCCCTTAGGCATAGGAAAATGATTTTCGACAACAAATAAAAGCAATTACTTAGATCGATACATTATAACAGGAATATCAATGGAAGTCCAATTATTGTAAGCCTTTCCATGCGTCACAAAATTGGTGCAATCTTCCTCTTCGTCATCCTCTAGCACAACAGCTAAGTGTTGTTCATTTCCATGAATGAACCCTCTGCTATGGAAGCTAAGTTGCATATCCTCTGATCTAGTAGCTGACAATCCTTGCTGAAAACCCAGACCGGTTCTGTTCTTGTTATCGGAGACCTCTACCACTCGTCCTCATTGATCAATAATTCCTTCTTCAACAATCTTCCTTGCATCTTTCAATGAGGACATAGGTGCCCCAACTCTCTTTTCAACAACAATAGACAAGGCTTGGAACAGAGTTCCAACCTCATCCTTAGCTTCAACATAAGAGAAAGACGATATGTGGCTAACCAACAACAACTTTTCCCCGCCAACAATGACTAACTTCGAATTCTTGACAAATTTGAGTTTCTGATGCAACATGGAGGTAACAGCTCCCGCCTCGTGAATCCATGGCCTTCCCAACAGACAACTGTAGGCCGCGTGGATATCCATCACTTGGAATGTAATTTGGAAATCACTCAGACCTATCTTCCTTGATATGACAACTTTGATAATGTTGACTTCGGCAACACATTCAATGAAGATCTGGTGTCAACAAGCACATTGGATAAGGCGTCATCTTTGCAATTTAGGGAGATATGCAAAGCCAGGTTATGATTCCTACCCTCCTCAGGGAGTTCCTCATCACAGAAATTGAGATTGTTACAGGAAGTGATGTTAGCCACAATATGATCAAACTGATCCACCGTAACATCATGTTCCACAAATGCTTGCTCTAGAACTCTTTGTAGTGCTTCTTTGTACGCTTCTGAATTCATAAGCAGAGACAGTATTGAAATTTTTGAGGGGGTTTGGAGCAGCTGCTCCACCATATTAAACTCACTTTTCTTTATTAACAGAAGTACCTCATCATCATCATTAGTCTTCAAATTGCTGGATTCACCAGACTGACGCTTTGAAGCACTAACTTGATCTGCTGCAGGCACTTCCACTTTCTTACTGATTGTTGAATCTTCCACATCTTTTGGGAACACCGGCCCAAACACTCGACCACTGCGGGTCACCTTGGTAACATAAGCAATGCTCACGACAAAATTGGTTGTTGGTAATGGAACCTCTTGACCATCCTTCACCATAGTTGCATTATACTGATAAGGAACAACTTTATCGGATGAGTACGAGACTGGACCTGCCAACCGTATGACCAAAGGTGATACAGATCTTTGGATGATACTGTTGTTGTTGCTGCTATCATATTGAATCACCACCCTCTCGGGGTTCTTAAACATGGGAACAATCACATTTACATCGTCATCTACATGATGGGATTGAACAATCTGAATCATACCCTCATCCATCAACCGCTGGATGTCTCTTTTCACAATCTCACAACCTCTTGCATTAACACTGCAGATAGCACAACCATCATGGTCATGCTCACAATCGCTCACCAAGCAAATATCCTTATGCATCGTCACCAAGGACATTCAAATAAAACGGACATCAAACACTTTGAACTCCCTAGGGCAGCCATCTACCATGTTGACAGATGAATTTCCATGAGCGGGTAGTGGGTTAGCATTCACGTTGGGTGCACGGTCCTCAAAGGACACCATTCCATTTTTCACTAGCTTCTAGACTTCATATTTGAGTGGATAGTAGTTCTCAATGTCATGTCCGGGTGCTCCTTGATGAAAAGCACAACGGAGGTCAGGCTTGTACAACCACGGAAGTGGTTCAGGTATTTGCGGCGGATTTCTCGGTTGTAGCAGGTTCTTGAGAACCAATGATGGATAGAGCTCTGCATATGTCATATGAATCGGGTTGAAAGATACCTTCTTCCTCTTGAAAGTTTGTTGTTGATGATTGTTGGTATTGTTGTTGTTGTAGGTGTTTTCTCGTTGTTGTGGTTGTTGTTGTTGACGTTGTTGTTGAACTGATACTGATTGACTAGCTGAAAAAATAGCAATTACTGAAGATACTTGATGATGATGTTGACGGGATGGTTGACTTCTTCTGATTTGAGGCCTTCTCTTCCTCCCACTAGAAATTTCGTTGGCTTCATTGTCCTTTTTCTTACAAAAACTACTGCCATATCTTTTGCTGGATGATACCTCCTCCTTTGACAACCGTCTTTCTCAGACACCTTCTTCTAGCCTCATCCCCATATTTAGCATTTCGGCAAAATCACTGGGGGCACTGGCGATCATCTTCTCATAGTAAAATGAGCTAAGGGTCTTCAGAAAAATCTTGGTCATCTCCTTTTCCTCTGAAGGAGGGTTGATCTGAGCAGCGAGTTCTCTCCACCTCTGTGCATACTCCTTAAACATTTCCTTGTCCTTCGGAGATGATGACCTCAACTGATCTCGGCCAGGAGCCATATCAACATTGTACTTGTACTGCTTAACAAATGCTTCACCCAAATTTTTGAAAGTGCGGATGCTCGCACTATCCAACCGCATATACCATCTTAGCGCAGCACCGGTCAGACTGTCTTGAAAGTAGTGGATTAACAGTTGATAGTTGTTTGTTTGGGTAGACATCTTGCAGGCATACATCACCAAATGGCTGAGCGGACTTGTGTTCCCTTTGTATTTTTCAAAGTCAGGCACTTTGAACTTCACTAGAATCTTCACATTCGGCACCAGACATAATTCAGCAACACTCTTCCCAAAAAGGTCCTTACCTCTCAACGTTTTCAACTCCTTGCGTAGCTCAAGAAGTTGATCCTTCATTTCATCCATTTTCTTATATACGTCCGGGCCCTCAGATGGCTCAGAATGATAAATTGTGTTTTTCACACGAGGCAAGGTATGCACTACAGGCGGTGGCCCAGACATGACCGGAATAGATGCCGACATGGAAGCAAATGTGGGCGCAAAGCCCTCAAGCATGAAGTTTGGCGGCATTCCCCACTAGAATCCGGCAGGCATAGCAGGCGCGAAATGAGCGGCAGTTGCGGGAGCAATAGAGGTAGCCACCTCTGAAATGACAACCCTCTGAGGAGGAAGAGTTGCAGGTGTTGAGGAAGACTGGCTCTATGCGTCTAGAACGGACTCCATCATGGAATTCAGGCGGGCGATCTCCTCTTTCAGGTATTTATTCTCTTGCTCAAGATGTTCCACGATTCTGGAGTGATTGACGCAAGTATTGTACCGATGAGTCAGCTTGGCTGAAGCACAGAAGAAACACTAATGAGACATCTCGAGAAAGAGAAACCTGTTTATGCAAATGATGCATGAAATGCAATGTTTGATTATTTTTATTTTCAAGGAACTTGCTATATATATATATATATATATATATATATATATATATATATATATATATATATATATATATAACAACAACAATTGCAACAATTTGATATGACCAAGAAATCTCTTTTATTTAAATAATTTGAAGGATTACACTGAGTATAATTTGAGAAAGCAAATGAAAAATACAAGAGAAAAGGAGACTAGTCATCCTAAGGACCCCTAACAACAACTTCAGAATTTGAGTATGACATTGAGTATCGAGCTAAAAAACTATTAAAGGTAGTATCTTGGCGGACCACTTGGCGCATTAACCAATTGAAGATTATCAGTCTATGCAGTACGACTTCCCTGATGAGGAGATTCTGTATTTGAAGATGAAAGATTGTGATGAGCCTACGCTCGATGAAGGGCCAGCGCCTGGTTCCCGATGGAGCATGGTATTCGATGGCGCTGTTAATTAGTATGGAAATGGTATTGGGGCAGTGATTATTACTCCTTAGGGCACACATTTTCCTTTAACAAAAAAGGTTGACTTTCAAATGCACGAATAATATGGCGGAGTATGAGGCCTGTAGTATGGGTTTGGAAGAGTGTATTGATCTTAGGATCAAACATCTTGACATTTATGGTGATTCGTCCCTTGTTGTTAATCAGATTAAGGGTGATTCCTGAGGACAAGCTGATCAACAATCTTCTTCCAAGCAACGGTAGGATGAGGCATGCTAGAGGAAGATGAAACCTTCGAATCCCTCTGTCTCTTTTTCACTCGGTCTTCAAGTAGCTCAATAAGTGCGTCCTTGTCCTTAGACTCAAGCTACAACTCCTCATGCTTTTTGCTCAAAGCATGGAAACATTCTTCCCATATATCCTTCTCTCTCTTCATTTTGGAGAGCACGTCTTCCAACTCCTCTACATCTTGGTTCGGGAGAGTTAATGGCTCAACCACGACCATAGACATAGGTCTTTCACAAGGATAAGGCATCTTCAACTCCATAGCTCTCTTCTTCACCCAAGTAGGGTAAGCTTCCAAACCTACACAATTTCACGGACCAAGCTCGGATCTTCCTTTCCTATGCATATTACGCCAAGCATGCACAATCTTGTGCTTCAAATGTTGGGGATCTTAACCTCTTGATAGAAAAAAACCTTCTAACAACATGTTATTAGGTTTGTCTCTCAAGGGGAACCCAAGTTGACGACGAGCCAAAGCAGAGTTGTAGTTAATTCCTCCCTGTGTACCAATGAGGGGCACATTAGGGAATTCACCACAACTATCAATGATCTCCAAACTGCTCAAAGAAGGATCATACCAAACTATATCATCATTAGTGAGAGACATAAGTCTTTGAGACCACCGTAGACATTGTTTGTTCTCCATAAAAGCAGGTGTCAGAGGCAAGTGTGAAATAAACCACTTACACAGAAGAGGAATGCAACAAACAATAGTTCCACCACCTTTAGAATTCCTCAAATGCAAAGAGAAGTACATATCTCCAAACAGAGTAGGCACAGGATTCCCAATCAAGATAGTTCTAATAGCGTTAACATCAACAAAACCATCAATGCTAGGGAACAAAGCTAATCTATAGATGAACAACACAAAGATAGCTTCAAAAGCATCCACAATACCGGCTTGAGCAAAGGCAGTAGCTTCCTTGACGAGGAAATCAGATGGCAACCCAAACAATCCTCCTTTCTTCACCCAATGAGCCTCTATCTCACACTTCTTCAAGTAAAGAGCTTCAGTAATAAGATGAGATCTGGGAATCTCTTCCAATCCACTAAAAGGTACCTTGCTAGAAACAGGTATTCCCAAAAGATGGACATACTCCTCCAACGTATGCACAAGCTAATAATCAGGAAAAGTGAAGCAACGGTAGAGAG
This sequence comes from Lathyrus oleraceus, assembly GCF_024323335.1. Taxonomy (NCBI): domain Eukaryota; kingdom Viridiplantae; phylum Streptophyta; class Magnoliopsida; order Fabales; family Fabaceae; genus Lathyrus; species Lathyrus oleraceus. The sequence goes on from NC_066581.1 coordinate 506,599,100, forward strand.
GATCATAGAACTGCACCAATACAGTCAAAAGTCCTTCGACCACATTAGCAAACAAGATAGATAGAAGCTTCCTATGATGTTGTTTGAAGTCCAATGGATCTAGTACAAAATATGCTAGCTCTCTTACCTCTTTCAAGTCGGGACATCTGAAACTGTACTTCTTAGTGTTCCTTCGTCCATAATCCATGGTCTGAAAATATATGCAAATAACACCTCAGTTCCTTGAAACTTTCGTGTCATGAATGTTATGATGAGCATGAATGCCACAATCACAAATAAGGGATCACACACAAGGAAAACAAACAAAGGTCAAGGGATGAATCAAGTCATTGTCAAGATCAATCATCCATTTGGTGGATTATGGTTTTCACCTTATCAACACCCAAGTTCCATTGATTTTGATAAGATTTGATTGGATCAACCAAGAATCAAGGGTTTGTTGTGAGTCACGAGCATGGAGTCTGGGTAAGAACTATCCCAAAGGAGTGAACTAAGGATAAAACCTATATATCATATTCTAAAAAGTTCCCATAGTCTTAATTCCATCTATCGGATATTACAGGTTAAGATGATTGACGCATCGACCCATAATATTCTCAAGAGAAACGCGTCTGAGTGTAGTATCATATAACAACTGTTATTAAGTCTACACTTGGACAGTCTCCGCACTACGTCCTAAATAGGCCAAGAGGGGTTAAATGTTCTACGATCCTCAGCTTCTCAGACCCCAAATTAGAGATAGTAATGCCTAACCACAAATACTTGTGTGAAATTTCCAAATCCAAAAGGGTCTCCACTGAGCAGATGGATCTCAAGCCAACTTGTTAAGGACTACTCCACACAAGTCGAACATAACTATACCATCCTCCTATCTTAACTGCACTCAAGTTCGGGTTAGAACTTATCTGACCACTCAGAGATCACCAAGCACACCAAGCAGATTATATCATACAAACAAACATACATACATCAATTATATACAATTATATACACACAAAAAAGTAGGCTAACCCCACTGGAGACAAATCCCCAGCAGATTCGCCACTTAATTTCTGTAGCGATAAATTCATGATCATCAAGCCATGGACAAGCAAGACATCAAATAACAAGAATCGCCATCGCACATTTACTGTTTCCAAGGGAAAAGGGAAAAGTACGAACAAAACCCAAAAATAAGAAGTTTTCAAATCAAAACTAATAAAGTGCCACAAATTACAGGTAAGGGGGTTGGTTACACAGAGGAAAGGTGTTAGCATCCAAAGTGTCTTAGGTACTCCTAGGGAGCCCTTTCTTGTGTGCATATGTATTTTAAACAAATTATGTTTTCAAGCAAATAGAATGGGGGGATGAGAAAAGAATTCATTAATTATATTTTTGTGTTTGACAAGATCTTCGGACTTGTGCCTACGTACCAACATAGAAATGAGGGATCAAAACCTCGTAGTTCGTGATACAAATTTCAAAGTGGATGCTTTTCTTTTAACAAAAAATTAGGTTTGAAAGGAAAAAGGGCCCAAAAAAATGGTTTGAATGAGTTAGTTCTTTTTCGCTTTTGAAGTCTTTAAGTGAAGTATATTTAATTTTATTTACATGTTTGTTTAAGAAAAGGAGTTTAAAATGCAATGGCATAAGGCCAACGTTTCTAGTTTGCAAAGTGGTCTAAGTTTAGAAAAACAAGTACAAACAAAGAAGTTTTTTTAAAAGGATGGATAGATTTTGAAATGAAAGAAGTGGGGAGGAGATGAAGAGACTAATGCTAAGCATAATTTTAAAAGTTAAGGGTTGAAAAGATATGACCAATGGGCTGCAATCCAATAGACAAGAATGTCATATAGAAACCCAAATTCCCTTGGACATTAGAATCAAGCAACAAACAATGCACACAATATTAACTTGAAAAGCAAGGCATCAAATAAGGATATCCACAACCAAGCTTAGCAACTCGATGATCTTCTTCAAATTCTCCCATGTAGCAGATGAATTCTATAATGCCATAAGTCATAGGTTCAAAATAACAACTTCACAAGGATCGTGTTGCAGATGAACTCAAATGGATCTTAAATGATGTATCATATGAAGTTTCAGATTACAAGCACTTGGTTACATGAAAGTTGGCATTGGCCAAGTCCTTTGCATAGGGAGTGTTGCCTAAATTCTAAGTCCAATTGTCTCATATCAAACCAATAATCTGCACAAGATGTTTTTTATGGTTTTGGTTTTTATTATATACATTAATGGTCAAAGACCACATAAACAAGCACAATATACACAAGCAAAATATATCATAAAATATGGTCCAAATGGACAAAGTGAAAATGATATTAACATAAACAATTAGAATGGTATGAATAATGGCAAATGAATAAGGCTTAAAAATAAAGTGCATTAAAGTAAATGACTTGAAATTAAAGGTTAGTTGTTAATGAGTTAAAAGTTAGTATTGCTTTTGCTTTTTATTTTAAGCCATTCTTTGGAGAACTCTCAACCCACTTATCACAATCATGGATCCTTGACCCAAGACATCTTCTACAGGAAGGAAAAAAGGCCAAGTATCCACACAATACCATGAAAGAGGGGAGACTTACAATCTCACTAACTAGAATGATGTGCCTTTTGTGTCAAAAATTTAGCGCCATGTTAAGCAATCGTAATTGGACTTATGTAGAAGTCACAACTATTTGAGGTCGGGCAATAGAATCTTCGTGTTAATGCATGTTAGAGACATAGTATGATGAACTATGCTCATGAAACATACCACACAGAAAAAGAATATGCAAAAGTGGTGGCCTAATCACATCCATACTTATGTTGATTTTGCAATCAACTAGCCTTAGGATATAGAGATATCATAGAACCATGACATGAATGCATAAAGAAGGGGAATGAGATGAAGAGGGAGGGGAAATGGATAAGACTCAAATTAGACAAAGGAGGACTTTTACCAAATTAAGATCATTCATTCATTTTGGGAGATGGAATGTACATTCCATCAATCCCCTAAAGCCAATGATCTTAACCTAACAAAGTCAAATCAACTTTGACCAAGGCCCAACAACACAAGTCAAACTTATACAAACAATCAAAATGGCTCAACACAATTATTTGACATTTATTCAATTTAAAAATACTAAAAATAATGCATTAAATTAAATATGGTTTGTCAAATTCCTAAAATCTCATAAAAACACCAAAGAAATGGCCATGAGATTTATCATAAGTCAAACATAGTCAAAGGACCTTGGAAAAAAAATTTCAGAATTTTTAGAGACTTAAAAGTATTTTTAAACGTTTAAAAATAATCACAAAATCAATTAAATCATGAAAAATATTAATAATGATCCAAAAAATATTTTTTATTCAGAATAATGAAGAGGATTTTATTTAAATTATTTTGGTGAATCTCTCATATTTTTTGGATCAATATTAAAATTTATATGAATTAATGAAAATCAAAGGAATAAAATGAAAATCAGAAAATACCAAAAAAACATGGACCACTTGATCTCCCTCATTAATTGAGGTGGTAGATCAAGTGGCCCTCAACGCTTTCCACCATAGTCACTATTCAACGCGTAACATAAGTGGTATTTACAAGAAATGCACAAGATTAAAACATTTTGAATTGATCATGTGGCTCAGAACCGGTCCAACACATAACCGGCGTTAAACCTCCGGTCGCCTTCTCAGGCAAACCTCGCCGGACTGGTTCAGTCATCACCATCACATAAATGAAAAAGCAGGACATGATCTAAAAGAAAAATGGCGTAGAACACGAATCTGACCTCAATTCCAACTAACTTCAAATATATAGAAAGATAAGAGGAGTTGAATTTTGAGGTGTGTCAACTGATTTGCTTCGATTTGACCTCAAAGCAACTCAACCTTCTTCCCTACATTGGTAGGACTTCATACAACCAAATATTCTAGAGAATTGATGAGAATTGAGTGAGAATCGAAGAGAAGAAAATTTCTGGAAAATTTCTTCAATGTTGTGCAGAACTTGCTCTTCTTTGCTTCAATTCTTGTTTGATCTTGCTCCAATGACTTGCAGAAGTGGATTAGCAATGGAAAGAAGCTTTGGATCCTGGAATTTTTGAATCTCCAAACAGTGAGATTACAACTCAATTTTCAAGTGAAAATTATCAGGTTTTCCTTTGAATTGTGAGCGTTTGAAGAAATGGGGCAAAGCTGGCGCGCAAGGATTCTTTCAAATGAGCTCAGAGGGTCCATATTTGTAGCAATTGGGAGTGTTATTTGCACACCTGAATGATGTTAAAATTAGGTCCAAATGCATCTGAAATGATGTTAAAATGAAGCTTAAATGGCAAGGCAATGTTATGTGACCAATTGAACTTTGATTTCCACCAATGATGCAGACCTGTTAAAACCATGCGCAGCCCTAGCAAACTTGGTCCAAAATGAATGAATTAGAACTCTTTGGAAATCTTAGATCAAGAGGAACAACTCTTATGTCAGACACTTTTCCATTTGGAGCTTGGATCAAGGTGAATTTTGAGGTGGAATTTAGGGAATTTCAACATGTTGAAATTTTTTCAAAGTGTCAAGTCATATACCTCAATGTTCCACCTTACTAAACTTTTTATGTGAGCTCCAAATGAGAAAAGTGTCTTCATCAAAGTTGTATATATTTCAAATACCTTCAAAATGGTCACCAATTTGACCTCATTTTGATTTATAATGAGAGATTTATGTATTTTTGAAAGCTGAGGAAAATCACTTGTTCAATGGTATTGATTCAAAATGACCTATAATGTATCCTCATATCACATGCTCATAAAAGTTGATTTAACTTTCACTACAAACATAAAAGTTGAAGTAGACATCTTGAATTTAATTGTGCAACTTGTCAATATTTCATCTCATAAAAAATGAGCAAGTTATGGTGTTGGGGAATTGACTTTCAAATTAGGGTTTGGACAAACTGACCTATAATGTTTAAATATGGAAAATGACTTTCCAAGCTAAATTTTCTCTAGACCTCAACATAAAAGTTGTTTCGAATGTCATTTAGAGTAACGTTTATCTTGGAATCATTTTCATATGGTGAAAAGTGTAGGAGATAGGGTCTAGGGAGACCCAATTTTGATCAGATGAATTCATCTAGCCAACCACCATCAACCAACTTGCTAACTTGCAATTCTCTTGACTTTTTTAGGCTCATGGTAGATCACATATGCATAAGATGATGAATTTTGGAGTTTCCTTTGAGAAATTTGATCAATTGGTGAGGAAACTTGTTGAAGAAGTCACTCAGGATACCCAGAGAAACTAGGGTTTCCAAGGAAAATCAACTCCAAACTCTTGAAGAAAACTTAATCAAAATAACATGTAGAGATCAATGGGACCCATATATGATGTTTAGAGACATTGTAGATCATTCCTTGGTTGTGCTCTTAAACATGAGGGTCTTAAACCCTAGATATGAACTTGATAGACCAATGGTGATCATGCCCTACCTACAAAAGAGTTATACAAAGACATATTTTTCATATTTTGGTTAGTAATATGATAAATATACAATTATGATACAATCACATAATGCTTGGTGATATCTCCCAAAACAAACCCAATGAAAAAGGGGTAAGGAGGATGCCAAGGTATGATCCCAATGCTATATGCATATGATAAGATTGCATGAGGGATCTTAGGGTCAAAATTGGGGTCTTGCAACAACTATTTAAGGTCGCGCAATAGAATTTTGGTGTTAATGCATGTTAGAGACATAGTATGATGAACTATGCTCATGAAACATACCACACACAGAATATGCAAAGTGGGAGACATAATCTCATCCATACTTATGTTAATTTTTCAATCAACTAGCCTTAGGGTATAGAGATATCATAGGACCATGACATGAATGCATAAAGAAGGGGAATGAGATTAAGAGGGAGGGGAAATGGATAAAACTCAAATTGGACAAAGGAGGACTTTTACCAAATTAAGATCATTCATTCATTTTGGGAGATGGAACGTACATTCGATCAATCCCCTAAATCCAATGATCTTAACCTAACAAAGTCAAATCAACCATGACCAAGGACCAATAACACAAGTCAAATCAACCTTGACCAAGGCCCAACAACACAAGTCAAACTTATACAAACAATCAAAATGGCTCAACACAATTATTTGGCATTTATTCAATTTAAAAATACTAAAAATGATGCATTAAATTAAATATGGTTTGTCAAATTCCTAAAATCTCATCAAAACACCAAAGAAATGGCCATGAGATTTATCATAGGTCAAACAAAGTCAAAGGACCTTGGAGAAAAAATTTCAGAATTTTTAAAGACTTAAAAGTATTTTTAAACAATTAAAAATAATCAAAAAATCAATTAAATCATGAAAAATATTAATAATGATCCAAAAAATAATTTTTATTCAGAATATGGAAGTGGATTTTATTTAAAATTTTTTGGTGGTTCTCTCATATTTTTTAGATCAACATTAAAATTAATATGAATTAATGAAAATCAAAAGAATAAAATGAAAATCAGAAAATACCAAAAAACATGGACCACTTGATCTCCCTCATTAATTGATGAGGCAGATCAAGTGGTCCTCAGCGCGCTTTCCACCATAGTCACTAGTCAACGCGTAACACAAGTGGTATTTACAAGCAACGCACGAGATTAAAACATTTTGAGTTGATCATGTGGCTCAGAACCTGTTGATCGGTCACCATTTCCATTGAATTCCCGCCGTTAATCCGACATATTTACATCACTTTGGTAAGATTTATGTTTGTTTTTAGTTGCTTTGGAGTCATTTATCATGGTTTATTGGTTTGGTATCGCATTGCATTCGATTACAAGTTTATGTTAAAAAGATCTCGTTTATGCTTCGTTTGGTAGTGTCATTGTTCCAGGTCTAAAAGCAAGAATGGTGAAGTTCTGGACACTCCGAAGGACAAAAATATGAAAAAGCAGCAGGTCAACACGGGCACCCGTGTGCCACAACACTGCCCGTGTTGTTGATCAAGCAGAGCAGAAAAGGAGCAGAAAACAGGGATCAACACGGGCACCCGTGTGTACACACACGGCCGTGTTGATTAAAACAGTGCATCTACACGGGCACCCGTGTGTAGGGACACGGCCCGTGTTGTTGCTACTGTAACTAATGCTGAAATTAATTAATGCAGGAGAAAAAACACGGGCACCCGTGTGTACACACACGGCCGTGTTGATTGCACGCAGCCTGGAAAACCTAATTTTGCATTGTGAACCGATTCTTCTCATTAAGGGCAATATAGACCTTGTGCTTGGAGAGGAGACATCTGAAACTATAAGAAGGCTTGGAAGAGAAAGAAAAAGGGACCTTTTGAGAGAGGAACGAAAGCATTACAGTGGAGAAGATAGCGAATACGACGGATTCGAAGACGGCGAGATTCAAGGGTAGCCACCATTGAAGATCAAACTCTCATAATTCCTTGTAATGTCTAATCTTTACTTTATGAGTTCTTTAAGTACTATCAGAGGCTAAACCCCCTGATGCTAGGGGGGTGGTCCTGATGTTATCGTATGCTATGAATTCGAACCGATGATTTCCTAATTTCTATGTTAAGTATTTCAATTTAATTGTGTGATGTTATTATGCTTTTGTATCGGACAAATACAAATTAATCTATGACTTCCAATAACAGGACTGTGATTGGTAGGGTTTTCACACAATTAGGTTTATGAATGCATCATCTAGGACTAGTAACTTTCGTAAATCACCGTAAACCTTGATATTTTGTATGATTAAAACCAACGATTAATTGAATGGACATTTAAGTAATAATTGGTAGTTTAATAGTTTCTTCCTTAAGGACTTAAGTAAGAGCATTCTGAGGTTAGGTGATTGAATGCTTCATATGTAGTAGGGAAATTGGGACGGAATTCATAACCGGGTAACTCAACCACTCACCCTAGCATCCTTTATCTTAATCTATTCTTGTTATCAATTTTGTGTTTACTATTCTAAATTTCAAAACAACCAAACCATTACTTTTTGTTCTGATAGAATCAAATTAGAATAAGTAATTCCTACGCAATCCTCGAGATCGATACTTGGAAATAAAACTCCTTATTACTACATCGGTGAAAATAGTACACTTGCTATTTTTCCGATCAAGTTTTTGGCGCCGTTGCCGGGGATTGCCAAACTACATATTTTAATTTCTATTCTATCGAAATTTTGTTGCTCGCCAACCAAAATTTTATCTGTGACAATTTTGTTATTCAATTTTAATCTTTGTCTAACTTGTTTATGCGAGGTAAGTCCTCAGCGAATTTTTCTTTTGACGCAGATCCAGAAAGAACTCTTCGTGCTAGACTAAGACAAGCCAAGCGAGAGAAACTGGAATTAGCAGAGAAAGCGGACGAGGAAGTTGTTTCAGTGCATTCAGAGAATTCAGACTCAGACACGGAAACAGTTCCTGAAATCATGGCTGCTAATCCACCACCACCACCAGAGAGACTCCTCAGTGACTATGGTGGAACCAACACTCCGGGTGGTCGTATGACAATTGTAAACCAACCGGTTAATGTCGACCAATTTCAGCTGCATCCCAGCACCATTAATCAACTCGAAAGACGGTCTTTCTCGGGAAGAGTGAATGAAGATGCCAACAAGCATCTGCAAAGATTTCTAACCATGAGCACAACACTGAAAATGCCTGGACATAGCGAAGAAGCAATCCGACTTCGTATGTTCCCTTTCACTTTAGCAGATGAGGCTGAAGAGTGGTTTTATTCCTTACCTGCTGGTAGTATCACTACATGGGAGCACATGGAAACAACATTCTTGCAAGAGTATTTTCCTGCATCTGTGTCATTGCGGAAAAGATATGTGATCCTAAACTTCAAACAGAAGGAGGGTGAGTCACTAGGGGATACCTACAAACGATTCAAGAGAATCCTAGTGGCTTGTCCTACTCACAACATGGATGAAACTGAACAAATGCAAATGTTCGTCAATGGTCTTCGAATTCAAACAAGACAAATCCTTGATTCAGCAGCGGGTGGCTCAGCAAATTTTGCAACCGCCACCGGTATGAAGAAGATAATTGAAGCTATTGCCTCGAACGAGCATTTAGAGTTATATGACAGGGTATCAAGCAAATCTGCAGTTATTGACTTAAAGCTTGAAACAAATAAACAGGTGAAAATTGAAGAAGTTGTTGCTGCAGAGGTAGAGAAAAGGTTGAAAGCACTAAACATAGGTGCTCAGAAAGTGGCTCAAGTGCAACAAGCACCGAGTGAAGTGTGTGACATTTGCAATGGACCACACAATACTGTTCATTGCTTTGCAACACCGCAACAGATCGAAGATATAAAGTTTTTAAAGCAAAACAATCCCTACTCCAACACATACAATCCGGGGTGGAAAAATCATCCCAACTTTGCATGGAAAGATCAAAGAGGGAACGTGCAACAGCAGGCACAGGGTCAATATCAAAATCAATATCAGCAGCAACAACAACAGGTACCTAAGAAGGCAGATTGGGAGATTGCAATTGAAAAGATGGCAGCTCAAAATATGCAATTTGAAGAAGAGACTAGAAACAATCAGAAAAACACCACCGCCTCCCTAAGGAACCTCGAAGTTCAGTTGGGGCAGATAGCACAACAACTGGCAAGTTCTCGAACACCAGGTTCCCTACCAAGTGAAACAGTTCAAAATCCGAGAGGTCAGGAGAATGTTAATACTGTCACGACGATAGAGAAAGAGGTTGCTAAAAAGAAAAAAATTATGTCACCGAGCGAGCCGACTAAAGAAGAAACTACAAAAGGAACTAAACCGGTGACTAAGTTGCCCTACCCTCAGAGAGTGACAAAGAAGGAACCTAGTGAGTCCGACTTGGAGAAATTCATGACTATGTTTAAAAGGATTGAGGGTCATATGACTTTGTTTAAAGCACTTGAAAGGATGCCCATGTACAAGAAATTCGTGGAAGAGGTAATGGCTGAAAAGAAACCAACCACTGAAGAACAGGTATCCGGTAAGGAACAATACAATGCAAAATCCCTAGTGCAGAACATTCCTAACAAACAAAAGGATCCAGGAACCGTCACAGTACCATGCACAATCAAAGAAAGAACCTTCAAAAAGGTACTAATAGATTCGGGAGCTAGTGTGAATCTGATGCCATTATCGGTCTATCACAGGTTGGGTATTAAAAACATCAGTGATATAAAGACCAATCTGAAGTTTGCGGATCACTCAAGAAAAGATGCTTATGGTATAGCTGAAGATGTGCTGGTAACAATAGCTGACTTGACTTTCCCAGTCGATTTTGTAATCCTAGACATACCTGAAGACAATGAGGCACCCATTATTCTGGGTCGACCTTTCATGAAGACGAGTCGATGCAAGCTCGACATGGATGATTGCACGCTAACCTTGAAAGTTCACAACAAGGAAATAACATTGAATGCTATTGAAAATCAGGAGATGGAAGAAGATACAAAATCTTAGTATCAAGTAAGCTTAATCAAGACATTGAATACTATCAAAAGCTCACCACTGCCAGTAGCCACCCGAAATGGAAAGATTCCTAACACTGAAAGGATAGTTAAAAAGGAATCGTGGTACAAAGGAGTCCACACTGATAAAAGAGACAATTTCCGTGTTGTAGACAAGAGGTGCAACAAGGTTTTGAACCTGAAATACCCCCCATGATAAGGGAAATGAACCGTCGAGCCATGCGACGTTAAACGAAGCGCTTCGTGGGAGGCAACCCACGCGTTTGATTTCTAATTTATTGCGTTTTTATTTTTCTTTGTGTGTGCTAAAATTTTGTGTAGGGGAGGAGAATTAAAAGGGCAAAGTCACAAACACCTCCAAATGGAAGGAAACCACACAAGTGCAGTAAACCAACAGTAGTCGCTGTGAGTCCCCTTTATATCTGGATTTAAACATTGAGGTCAATGTTTAGTTCAGGTGTGGGGGGGTTTTTCCTTTCATGTTTTATTTCCATCGCTTTTGTTTTGTTGTCGTCGTATTGCTTTTGTTTGTTTTTGTTGCTTACTTGTGTGTAAAGAGTGATGAGAAATGGTTGGACGAATCCGGGGTCAATGATAGTGGATGAATGACACCCCTCATACTTATTCTGATATGGCACCCCGGAAGTTGATGCAACCATGAGAAAGTAAAGTCGGACACAATTTGGTGACACTAGACCAAGAGAGCGGTATGGAAAGACCAAGTCAGGAAAGAACCACATAATACGAAGAGACTTCAGAGCTTGCAAGCTAATCAACATGGTGAGATCACAAAAAGCCAAACACGAAATATCAACATGAGAGTTCAGCCAGGTATGACTTTATCACTCTGATTTTGCGTATGTTCTGTTGACACGTCACAGCATGACAACACACACTGAGGCAAGTTGTTTGTTTAGCCAGGGCCTTTCTAGCCATCCCTATATGTATGTTTCCCTTCGTAAACCCCGTTGAGCCTTAGCCATTTTATTCATTGTAAACCCCCTGTTACCGTTTAACCATTATTCATCGTAAACCCCCTGTTAACTTTTAATCATCCATTTCCTTTTGTGTCATAACTCGGTATGATTGTGTGAATTGCAAGATGTGCAATAAGACTAAGTTTGGGGTGGAGATCTTGAAAGAGAAGGCAAGTGCATAAGATGATATCATACAAAAAGAAAAATAGTATGTATTTTCTTGAAAAAAAAGAAGAAAAAAAAGAGAAAAGAAAAACAAAAGAGAAAAATGCACTTGCCGAGACTTAAGACTCTAACAGATATAAAATTCTCGGAAAATTTGAGTAGAAAAAGAGTCAAAAGAGTGAAATTAACCCCCAGAGTATACATGATGCACGAAAAAAAAGAGAAAGAAAAATCACACAACATGACTACCGAGTTCAAAACCCTTTGTTATCCAATTTTTTTTTATTTTATCCCACCATACCCAAGCCCCGTTACAACCTAAAAAGACCTCAAAAAGTGTGTGGAATCTGCTGTGGTAGTGACATTAGAATGTATTCAAAGTTAAGAGTTTGGTATTGCATACTGTGCTGTGAGTGTACACACTTAACCCTGAGAGATATTGTGAGTGTGTGAAAAGCTTGCAGGTGAAGAGGTTTCAGATGTGGAAATGTGGTAAACTGCCTGAATCGGAGAGACCTGAAACTCGATTGGAAAGGAAGAACACGGATGGTGAAAGACTAGGTTGCATTGTGGAAAAGGAATTCGGGGGTGACCTTTGTTTGGACTCAATACATCACTTGAGGACAAGCAATGAGACAAGTTTGGGGTTGTGATCGGTCACCATTTCCATTGAATTCCCGCCGTTAATCCGACATATTTACATCACTTTGGTAAGATTTATGTTTTTTTTTAGTTGCTTTGGAGTCATTTATCATGGTTTATTGGTTTGGTATCGCATTGCATTCGATTACAAGTTTATGTTAAAAAGATCTCGTTTATGCTTCGTTTGGTAGTGTCATTGTTCCAGGTCTAAAAGCAAGAATGGTGAAGTTCTGGACACTCCGAAGGACAAAAATATGAAAAAGCAGTAGGTCAACACGGGCACCCGTGTGCCACAACACTGCCCGTGTTGTTGATCAAGCAGAGCAGAAAAGGAGCAGAAAACAGGGATCAACACGGGCACCCGTGTGTACACACACGGCCGTGTTGATTAAAACAGTGCATCTACACGGGCACCCGTGTGTAGGGACACGGCCCGTGTTGTTGCTACTGTAACTAATGCTGAAGTTAATTAATGCAGGAGAAAAAACACGGGCACCCGTGTGTACACACACGGCCGTGTTGATTGCACGCAGCCTGGAAAACCTAATTTTGCATTGTGAACCGATTCTTCTCATTAAGGGCAATATAGACCTTGTGCTTGGAGAGGAGACATCTGAAACTATAAGAAGGCTTGGAAGAGAAATAAAAAGGGACCTTTTGAGAGAGGAACGAAAGCATTACAGTGGAGAAGATAGCGAATACGACGGATTCGAAGACGGCGAGATTCAAGGGTAGCCACCATTGAAGATCAAACTCTCATAATTCCTTGTAATGTCTAATCTTTACTTTATGAGTTCTTTAAGTACTATCAGAGGCTAAACCCCCTGATGCTAGGGGGGTGGTCCTGATGTTATCGTATGCTATGAATTCGAACCGATGATTTCCTGATTTCTATGTTAAGTATTTCAATTTAATTGTGTGATGTTATTATGCTTTTGTATCGGACAAATACAAATTAATCTATGACTTCCAATAACAGGACTGTGATTGGTAGGGTTTTCACACAATTAGGTTTATGAATGCATCATCTAGGACTAGTAACTTTCGTAAATCACCGTAAACCTTGATATTTTGTATGATTAAAACCAACGATTAATTGAATGGACATTTAAGTAATAATTGGTAGTTTAATAGTTTCTTCCTTAAGGACTTAAGTAAGAGCATTCTGAGGTTAGGTGATTGAATGCTTCATATGTAGTAGGGAAATTGGGACGGAATTCATAACCGGGTAACTCAACCACTCACCCTAGCATCCTTTATCTTAATCTATTCTTGTTATCAATTTTGTGTTTACTATTCTAAATTTCAAAACAACCAAACCATTACTTTTTGTTCTGATAGAATCAAATTAGAATAAGTAATTCCTACGCAATCCTCGAGATCGATACTTGGAAATAAAACTCCTTATTACTACATCGGTGAAAATAGTACACTTGCTATTTTTCCGATCACCTGTCCAACATATAACCGGCATTAAACCTCCGATCACCTTCACAGGCGAACCTCGCCAAACTGGTTCAGTCATCACCATCACATAAATGAAAAAGGAGGACATGATCTGAAAGAAAAAATGGCGTAGAACACGAATCTGACCTCAATTTCAACTAACTCCAAATATATAGAAAGATATGAGGAGTTGAATTTTGAGGTGTGTCAACTGACTTGCTTCGATTTGACCTCAAAGCAACTCAATCTTCTTGCCTACATTGATAGGACTTCAAACAACCCAAGATCCAAGAGAATTGAGTGAGAATCAAAGAGAAGAAAATTTCTGGAAAATACCTCCAATGTTGTGGAAAACTTGCTCTTCCTTGCTTAAATTCTTGTTTGATCTTGCTCCAATGACTTGCAGAAGTGGATTAGGAATGGAAAGAAGCTTTGGATCCTGGAGTTTTTGAATCTCCAAACAGTGAGATTCAAACTCAATTTTCAAGTGAAAATTATCAGGTTTTCCTTTGAATTGTGAGGGTTTGAAGAAGGGGGACAAAGCTGGCGCGCAAGGATCCTTTCAAATGAGCTCAGAGGGTCCATATTTATACCAATTGGGAGTGTCATTTGCATACTTGAATTTTCTTTCAAAATTGGGGTCTTGCAACAACTATTTAAGGCAGGGCAATAGAATTTTCGTGTTAATGCATGTTAGAGACATAATATGATGAACTATGCTCATGAAACATACCACACACAAAAAGAATATACAAAATGGGAGACCTAATCTCATCCGTACTTATGTTAATTTTGCAATCAACTAGCCTTAGGATATAGAGATATCATAGGACCATGACATGAATGCATAAATAAGGGGAATGTGATTTAGAGGGAGGGGAAATAGATAAAACTCAAATTGGACAAAGGAGGACTTTTACCAAATTAAGATCATTCATTCATTTTGGGAGATGGAATATACATTCCATCAATCCCCTAAATCCAATGATCTTAACCTAACAAAGTCAAATCAACCTTGACCAAGGCCCAACAACACAAGTCAAACTTATACAAACAATCAAAATGGCTCAACACAATTATTTGTCATTTATTCAATTTAAAAATACTAAAAATAATGCATTAAATTAAATATGGTTTATCAAATTCCTAAAATCTCATCAAAACACCAAAGAAATGGCCATGAGATTTATCATAGGTCAAACAAAGTCAAAGGACCTTGGAGAAAAAATTTTAGAATTTTTAGAGATTTAAATGTATTTTTAAACAATTAAAAATTATCACAAAATTAATTAAATCATGAAAAATATTAATAATGATCCAAAAAATAATTTTTATTCAGAATATGGAAGAGTATTTTTTTAAAATTTTTTTGGTGAATCTCTCATATTTTTTGGATCAATATTAAAATTAATATGAATTAATGAAAATCAAAGGAATAAAATGAAAATCAGAAAATACCAAAAAATATGGACCACTTGATCTCCCTCATTAATTGAAGTGGAAGATGGAATGTACATTCCATCAATCTCATAAATCCAATTATCTTAACTCACCAAAGTCAAATCAACCTTGACCAAGGTCCAACAATACAAGTCAAACTCACAAAGTAAATTAAAATGGCTCTACATAATTAATTTGGCATTTAATCATTTAAACATAATAAAAATAATGCATTAAATTAAATATGGTTGGTCAATTTCCTAAAAGCTCATCAAAACACCAAAGAAATGGCCGTGAGATTTATCATAGGTCAAACAAGGTCAAAGGACCTTGAAGAAAAAATTTCAGAATTTTTGGAAACTTAAAACTATTTTTAAACAATTAAAAATATTCACAAAATCAATTAAATTATGAGCAATATTAATAATGGAACAAAAAATAATTTTAATTCATAAAATCAAAGAGGATTTTATTTAAAAAAAATTGGTGAAACTCTCATATTTTTTGGATCTATATTAAAATTAATATGAATTAATGAAAATAGGAGAAATAAAAATAAAAATTAGATAACCAAAAAAACGTGGACCACTTGATCTCCCTCATTAATTGAGGTGGCAGATCAAGTGGTGAGAAATGCGCGTTCCATGGTGTGCACTAGTCAGCGCGCTACACACTTGGTCATCACAAGCAACGTCCCTGATTAAAACATTTTGAATCCATCCAATGGCTCAGAACACTTCCAGCTCATCGCCGTAGCCAAAGGCCGGTCATCTTCTCCGATGACCCTGGCCGGACTGGTTCTTTCATCACTATAACATAAATGAAAAAAGAGGACACGAACTTAAAGAAAAAACAGCGTAGATGACGAGTATCACGTCAATTTAACCTAACTCCAAGTATATTAAGAGATACATGAAGTTGAATTTTGAGGTGTATGAACTGAGTTGCTTCGATTTGACCTTAAAGCAACTCAATCTTCTTGCCTACATTGGTAGGACCTCAGACAACAAAGGATCCAAGAGAATTGATGAGAATTGAGAGAGAATCGAAGAGAATAAAAATTTGGAAAAATACCTTCAATGATGTGCAGAAATGGATCTCTCTTGCTTCAATTCGTGCTTGATCTTGCTTGTGGAGCTTGGAGAAGTAGATTAAGAATGATGCAAAGCTTTGGATCCTGGAGTTTTTGAATCTCTAAACATTGATATTCAAACTAAATTTTCAATTGAAATTTATTAGGTTTTCCTTTGAATTGAGAGGGTTTCAATGGTTAGAGGCAAAGCTGGCGCGCAAGGTCCTTGAAACTGAAGCAATGGATCTCTATTTATAGTGAATGCTAAGTGTTATTTGCACACTTGAAAATACTTCCAAAATTGGCAATGTGAGGTACATACTTGCATGGGAATGTGCAGGCCCATGAAGCATCTCAAATAGGTCCAAGATCAACTGAAATGAGGTCTGAATGAAGATTGCATTGCAAGGCAAAGATATTTGGATATTTGAAGCATGATTCTTGCCAACTAATACAACCTTGTTCAAGCTATGCACAGAAACCCTCAAACTTTGTCCAAAAATGTATGAATTTGGACTCTTTGGAAAGGTTAGATCAAGAGGAACAACTTTTATGTTGAATGCTTTTCCATTTGGAACTTGTAACATGGTGAATTTTGAGGTGGAAGTTTGGAAATTTTAACATGTCAAAATATTTTCTAAGTGTCAAGCCATATGTTCAATTATTCCACCTTGGCTAACTTTTTATGTGAGCTCCAAATGAAAAACGTGTCTTCATAAAAGTTGTATCCCTTTCAAAGACCTTTAAAATGGTCACCAATTTGACATCATTTGGATTTGGGATGAGTGAGTTATGCATTTTTGAAGTTGTGGAAAATCACTTATTCAATGGTATTGGTCCAAAATGACCTATAATGTATCCTCATATCACATGCTCATAAAAGTGGAATTAGATCTTCCTACAAACATCAAAGTTGAATTATACACCTTTAATTGGATTATGTAACTCGTAAATCTTTCATATCATAAAAATTGAGCAAGTTATGGGCTTGGGAAGTTGAGTTTCAAATTAGTGTTTAGACAAAATGACATATAATGTCTAACCATAAAAAATAACTTTCCAAGAAAAGTTAGATCTTGACCTCAATATGAAAGTTGTTTAGAGTGTTATTTAGAGTAACTTTTCTCTTGGAATCATTTTTATATGATGAAAATTGTAGGAGATAAGTTTTAGGGAGACCCAGTTTTGATCAGATGAATTCATCTGGCCAACTACCATCCACCAACTTGCTAACTTATAATTCTCTTGACTTTTTGGACTCATGGGAGATCATATATGCAGAAGATGATGAAATTTGAAGTGTCCCTTGAAGTATTTGATCATTTGGTGAAGAAGCTTATTAAAGAATTTACTGAAGAAACCTAGATGAACTAGGGTTCCAAGGGAAACCAACTTCAAACTCTTGAAGAATTCTTATTCAAAATAACATGTATAGATCATTTGGACTCAATATATGATGGTTAGAGACATTATGGATCATTCATTGGTTGAGCTCTTAGCAATGGGGGCCTTAAACCCTAGATGTGAACTTGATGAATCAAAGGTGATCATGCTCTACCTATAAAAGAGTTAGACAAATGCAAAGACATATTTTTTGGTATTTTGGTTAGTGAATAATAAAATAACAAGTATGATACAATCACATAGTGCTTGGTGATCTCTCCCAAAACCAACCCAATGAAAGAGGGGTAAAGAGGATGCCAAGGTATGATCCCAATGCTAATGCATATGATGAGGTAGCATGAGGGATCTTAGGGTCAAAATTGGGGTCTTCCAGCTGCCCCTATTTAACGACATTCTAACTGAGGAGGAGAAGGTTAAAATCTTTGTATCGACTCAGTAGAATGGGCTTAAATAACAACATATAGAAACAAATTTTGGTCCCTAAGAGACCTCATGATGCATATGATGTGAATGCTAAAATAAACTCTTTGTGGGGAAATATTTCCACAAAGGAAAAGAAATCAGAGAGACTAAAAGTCCGTAGAAGCGTATTGCATTCCATAAGGAAAACTCACTGGGGTGACAAAGACTCTGGGGAAAAAGGTTATGCGTAGGCCAGGCTACGACTTAAAAACTGCTGGGAGACTAGAGGAATTCCAGGAAAATGGAAAGACTTAGCTGGGGAAACAAAGGATGCCTGCAGGGGAAACAGGTAGATCAGCATAAAATTGAAATACTCGACTCATGCAGGAAAAGCGATTTCACTAAGGAAATACGCACTCAAATCAACTAGGGAAGAAATAAACTTCAACACAGGAGGAGCATAAATCTATCATCCATTATCGGTTACTGGGTACGGGGATACTAAAAATTTGACAGAGAGGACATCCGTCACTAGTTAGGGTAAACATATCAAGGAGGACACACTGAGGGCCGCCAGGAGACATTCATTACCGGTTACTGAGTAAGAATAAACTTGCTGGGGAAAAGCTAAAAATAGGATTTGCAACTACTGGTTACTGGGAAGAAGACCACAAAGGAGAGAATATTTGTCATTGATTAAAGTGAACATATCAAGGATAGACTCAAAGGAAAGAAAATTCGTCACTGGTTAGGATGAACATATCAAGGATAGACTTTCCTGGGGATGTTAAGGAGGATACCCGTCATCGATTAAGATGAACATATCAAGGATAAACCAACTGAACAAAAAGTAGGAATTGCATCTATCGAATGTTGGATAGAATACCATCAAAGAGAAATATCAGTCACCGGTTAAGATGAACATATCAAGGATAGACTCCTAGGGGAAGAATAGGGATTTACATCTATCAGTTACTGGATAGACGATCAAAAAAGAAGATATCCATCACCGGTTAAAGTGAACATATCAAGGATAAAATCTGCAAGGGGAGAAAAGCAGGATTTACAACTATCGATTACTGGGCAAAAGACCGAGAAGGGGAGGAAACTCGTCATCAGTTATGATGAACATATCAAGGATTAACTCTCTAGGGAATAAAAATAGGGATTACAACTACCTTTTTACTGGGTAGAATACCAAAGGTGAGAATATCCGTCAGCGGTTAGGATGAACATATCAAGGATAAACTCAAAGCAAGGGAAGAAAATATTTGTCATCGGTTAGGATGAACATATCAAGGATATACTTCTTGGGGAAACGTGAAAACGAATCCGCTGGGGAGAAAAATAGTTATTTTTGTGGGGTATTGGGAAAGAAGTAACAAACTTCCAACTAAGGAGAATACTACTAGTTATTGGGTAATAAACTCTCAGGGGACCAAAAATATCTATCTAGGTAAGATCTAGAAAGAAACGGTCAATCAAGACTCAACCCAATGAGGATATAACTCAAGGGGAGCGGTTCCATCCAGATAATCAACTGGGGAGGAAGTTGAAGCGATCATTATCCATGAGGAAATAACTCAGTGGGGAAAGGAGAAATGTTAAAGTCTTTCTGCTTAAGGGGATAACACTCTATAATTGAAGGAGGACAGACACCAAACTTATATGGGGATATGTAAGACCCCAATTTTGACCCTAAGATCCCTCATGCAATCTCATCATATGCATTAGCATTGGGATCATACCTTGGCATCCTCCTCACCCCTATTTCATTGGGTTTGTCTTGGGAGAGATCACCAAGCACCATGTGATTGTATCATACTTGTATTTTATCATTTCACTAACCAAAATACCAAAAATATGTCTTTGTATTTGCCTAATTCTTTTGCAGGTAGGGCATGATCATCAAAATTCTTCAAGTTCACACCTATGGCTTGAGACCTTCATGGCTAAGAGCACAACCAAGGATTGATACATAATGTTTCAAAGCATCATATATGAGTCCCAATGATCTCTACATGTTATATTGATCAAGTTTTCTTCAAGATTTTGGAGGTGATTTGCCTTGGAAACCCTAGTTTGACTGGGTATCTTGAGTAACCTCTCCAACAAGCTATCTCACCAATTGATCAAATTTCTCAAGGGATAATACAAATATCATCATCTTATACATATATTATCTACCATGAACCTATAAAGTCAAGAGAATTGAAGGTTAGCAAGTTGGTTGATGGTGGTTGGCCAGATGAATTCATCTAATCTAAGCTGCGTCTCCCTAGGCCCTATCTCCTACATTTTTCACCATATGAAAATGATTCCAAGATCAAAGTTACTCTAAATGACATTGCAAACAATTTTCATTTTGAGATCTAGATCTAGTTTTGCTTGGAAAATCATTTTCTATGTTGAAACATTATAGGTCCTTTTGTCTAAACCCTAATTTGAAACTCAACTTCCCAAGGCCATAACTTGCTCAACTTTTATGAGATGAAAGACTTACAAGTTTCACAATCAAATTCCAGATGTCTACTTCAACGTTGATGTTTGGAGTAAGAGCTAATTCAACTTTTATGAGCATGTGATGTGAGGATACATTATAGGTCATTTTTTACTTATACCATTGAACAAGTGATTTTTCCAAACTTCAAAAATGCATAACTATATAATTCTAAATCCAAATGACATGAACTTGGTGACCATTTTTAAGGTATTTTAAATAGATACAAATTTTATGAAGACACCTTTCTCATTTACAGCTCACATAAAAAGTTAAGCAAGGTGGAATATTGAGATATATGGCTTGACACTTAGAAAAAATTTTAACATGTTGAAATTTCCAAACTTCCACCTCAAAATTCACCATGAACTAAGCTCCAAATGAAAAAGCGTTCAACATCAAACTTGTTCCTCTTTATCTAAGCTTTCTAAAGAACCCAAGTTCATGTATTTTGGATGAGATTTTCTAGGGCTGCGCATGGCTTTAACATGTCTGCATGATTGGAAGAAATCAAATGCCAAAAATCACATTTCACATTGCCTTGACATACAAGCCTCATTTGAACTTCAGAATGATTGTACATGGATCAAATTGGATTGCTTCATCGGAATGTACACGCCCATACAAGCTTGTGCATGAAATGTCCAAATTTAGCAATTTTTCAAGTGTGCAAATATCAGTCCCAATTGCCATAAATAGAGACCATTGGATCAATTCAAACACACCTTGCGCGCCAGCTTTTACCCCCCAATTGAAACCCTCACAATTCAAAGGAAAACCTGAGAATTTTCAACTTGAATATTGAGTTTGAATCTCACTGTTTGGAGATTCAGAAACTCTAGGATCCAAAGCTTTGTACCATTGCCAAGCCTCTCCTGCAAGCTTCTCAAGTGTGATCAGATCAAGGTTGAAGCAAGCAAGATCCATTTTTGCACAACATTGATGGTAAATATCAGAAAACTTCATCTCTTTGATTCTCACTGAATTCTCATCAATTCTCTTGGATCTTTGGTTGTCTGAAGTCCTACCAATGTAGGCAAGAAGATTGAGTTGCTTTAAGGTCAAATCGAAGCAACTCAGTTGTCACACCTCAAAATTCAACTCCTCATATCTTTTTATATATTTGGAGTTAGTTGAAATTGAGGTCAGATTCGTACTTTACGCCATTTTTTCTTTCAAATCATGTCCTTCTTTTTTATTTTGGTGATGGTTGAGGGTGGACTAGTCTGGTGAGGTCCACCAGACAAGAAGACCGGAGCCCTGGCTCTGGCGGTGTGTCGGCACGTCTCCCAGCCACAAGATCCATTCAAATTATTTTAATCTTAGGCGTTGGTTTTTATTACGACGCGTGTGGCGCGCTGACTGAGTTCCATCATGGAACATGCATTTGTGTCCACTTGATTTGCCACCTCAACTAATGAGGGAGATCAAGTGGCTCACGTTTTTGTGATTTTTTTATTTTTGTTTGAATTCATTTGATTTTCATTAATTCATATTAATTTTAATATTGATCCAAAAAATATGAGAGTTTCACCAAAAAAATTCAAATAGTTTTCTCTTTCATATTTTGAATTAAAATCATTTTTTGGATCGTTATTAATATTTTTCATGATTTAATTGATTTTGTGATTATTTTTAATTGTTTAAAAATACTTTTAAGTCTTTAAAAACTATGATTTTTTTTATCCAAGGTCCTTTGACCTTGTTTGACCTATGATAAATCTCATGGCCATTTCTTTGGTGTTTTGATGAGGTTTTAGGAATTTGACAAACCATATTTAATTTAAATGCATTATTTTGGTATTTTTAAATTGAATAAATGCCAAATAATTGTGTTGACCTCTTGTGATGGTTTGTGTAAGTTTGACTTGTGTTGTTGGGCCTTGGTCAAGGTTGATTTGACTTTGCTAGGTTAATATCATTGGATTTAGGGGATTGATGGAATGTATATTTCATCTCCCAAAATGAATGAATGATATTAATTTGGTAAAATTCCTCCTTTGATCAATTTGAGTTTTGATCCATTCCTCTCCCTCTTCATATAATTCCCCTTCTTTATGCATCCATTTCATTTGTCCTATGATGTCTCTAAATTCTAAGGCTAGTTGATTGCAAATTTAACATAAGTATGGATGAGATTAGGCCATCTCTTTTGCATATTCTCTTTGTGTGTTGTATGTTTCATGAGCATAGTCCATTATACTATGTCTCTAACGTGCATTAACACCAAATTTCTATTGCCCGACCTCAAATAGTTGTGACTTCTACATAAGTCCAATTATGATTGCTTAACATAGCGCTCAATTTTTGACACAAAAGGCATAACATTATAGTTAGTGAGATTGTAAATCTCCCCACTTTCATGGTATTGTGTGGAAACTTGGCCTTTTTTCCTTCCTTTGGAAGATGTCTTGGCTCAAGGATCCATGATTGTGATAAGTGGGTTGAGTGTTCTGCAAATAATGACTTAAAATGAAAAACAAAAGCAAAACAATACTAACTTCTAACTCATTAACAACTAACATTTAATTTTAAGCCTTTTACTTTAATGTCATTTAATTTCAAGTCTATATTCATTTTCCATTATTCATACCATTCTAATTATTTATATTAATGCCTTTTCACTTTGTCCACTTGGACCATATTGTGTGATATATCTTGCTTGTGTATATTTTGTTTGTTTCTGTGGTCTTTGACCATCAATGTACATAATAACAACAAAAAACCCTAAAAAACTTTTGTGTGGACTGTTGGTTTGATCTTGGACAAAAAGACTTAGAATTTAGGCAACATTCCTATGCTAAAGGACTTGGCCAATTTCAAACTTCATGTAAACAAGTGCTTGTAATTTGGAACTTCATCTGATACATCTTTAAAGATCTCTTTGAGTTTATCAGCAACATGGTCATTGTGAAGCTATTATTTTGAACCTGTGACTTGTGGAACTCATATGCTACATGGGCAAATCTGAAAGACATCATGGAGTGGCTAAGGCTTGGATGGGGTTATCTTTATTTGATTCCTTGATCTTCAAGATAATATTGTATGCATTGTTTGTGGCTTGATTCTAATGTCCAAGGGAATTTGGGATTTCTATAAGACATTCTTGTCTATTGGATTGCTACCCATTGGTCAGATCTTTTCAACTCTTAACTTTTAATTTTATGCATAGGATTAGTCTCTTCATCTCCTCCCCACTTCTTTAATTTAAAAATCTCTCCCTCCTTTTTAAAAAAACCTCTTTGTGTGAACTTGTTAATTTCTAAACTTTGACCACTTTGCAAACTAGAAACTTTGGCCGTATGCCATTGCATTTTCAAACTTATTTTCTTAATCAAACTTGTAAATAAACTTAATTATACTTGACATAAATTTTCAAAAAATCCAAAAAGAACTAACTCATTCAAACCATTTTTAGGCCTTTGTCCCTTTCAAACATATTTTTTGTTAAAAACAATGCATCCACTTTTGAAATTTGTATCATGAACTACGGGGATTTGATCCCTCATTATTATGTTGGTACGTAGGCACATGTCCGAAGGTCTTGTCAAACACAAAAATATAATTAATGAATTATTTTCTAATCCCCCCATTCTATTTGTTTGTCAACATCACTTTTGTACAAAATACATATGCACACAAGAAAGGGCTCCCTAGGAGTACCTAGGACACTTTGGGTGCTAACACCTTCCCTTTGTGTAACCAACCCCCTTACCTGTAATCTCTAACATTTTATTAGTTTTGATTTGAAAACTTCTTACTTTTGGGTTTTGTTCGTACTTTTTCCCTTTTCCCTTGGAAACAATAAAAGCGTGGCGGCGACTCTTGTTATTTGATGTCTAGATTATCCATAGCTTGATGATCATGAATTTACCGCTACAGAACTTAAGTGGCGACTCTGCTAGGGAGTAGTCTCTAGTGGGTTTAGCCTAATTTTATGTGTGTATATAATTGTATATTTGATGTTTGTATATTTGTTGTGTGATATTATCTGCTTGTTGTGCTTGGTGATCTTTGAGTGGTGAGATAATTTCTAACCCAAACTTGAGTGCAATTAAGATAGGAGGATGATATAGTCATGTTCGACTTGTGTGGAGTAGTCCTTAACAAGTTGGCTTGAGATCCATCTACTCAGTTGTCACTCTTTTGGATTTGGAAATGTCACACAAGTATTTGTGGTTAGGCATTACTATATCTAATTTGGGTCCGAGAAGTTGAGGATCGTAGAACATTTACCCCCTCTTGGCCTATTTAGGATGTAGTGCAGAGACTTTTCAAGTGTACATTTGATAACAATTGTTACGCAATACTACACTCAGATGAGTTTCTCTTAAGAATATTATAGGTCGATGAGTCAGTCATATTAACCTGTAATATTCGATAGATGGAATTAAGACTCTGGAACTTTTTAGAACATGATCTACATGTTTTTATCCTTATTTCACTCCTTTGGGATGGTTCTTACCCAGACTCCATGCTCGTGATTTACAACGAACCCTTGATTTTGTTTGTGTAAGCCAATACTTTTGGTACTTGTATCAAATTATTTATTAATAATAAAAGGCTTTTTATTTATTATGTTTGTTTAATAAATTCCCTAGGATATCTAGTACGTTTGATGTATCAAGTATGACTTAATCATGAGATCACATTAAACATAAGGACACTATTCCTAAAGTATTTGTAGTCGAGCTTTATTGTGAAGTGGGATAACATTAAAGCATTAAGACTATTATGTATATAGACTGATGATCACATCTCATGGATCATGGATAAGGAGTTATAAAGTCTTAAACATAGGTATGAATATTAAGAGTAATATTTATACTGGATTGACCCGCTATGAGAATACTATATAGAATGTTATGCAAAGTGTCATAAGTTATTCTCATGGTGATAATGGTGTGTACCACCCTTCGACCTAAAACCACTATGGGCCCTAGATGTAGAGTCAAGTGCCTTATTGTTGATCAAACATTGTTCGTAACTGGATGACCATAAAGACAGTTGATGGGTACTCCACGAAGCATGCTAAGGGACATGAGTGACCTAGATGGAATTTTCCCATTCTGCGTAACAGGATAAATGTCTATGGGCCTAATATTGAACTGGACAAGGATGACGCGGTCTATGCCTTGTGTTCAATATAGACATAAGGGCAAAAGGGTAATTGTACACACAAGTATTATCACAAAAGGATTTGTAAGATCACATGACATTTTCGTGTCTTGGGTAGCAGTGATGTGTTGCTAGATACCGCTCACTGTTTATTATGTTAAATACGTGATTTAATATAATTGCCAATGTCGCGAAAACCTACAGGGTCTCACACAAAAGGACGGATTAATGAGAGATAGAGTAACTAAGGAACACCGTAAGGTACGGTGCACTTAAGTGAATTGTAGAACATCGTAAGGTACGGTGTACTTAAGTAGAATACGAAATATGGTAAGGTACCACACGCTTAATTGATTTTGGCATATTACAAGATATGGGCCACATACACTTAAGTGGAATTTTTAGCTTGTAGCCCACACAAGTGGTTCTATATATAGAACCCTTGTGCAGAAGCATTTGTGAAGTGCCAATTTCGTTTCTCTCTCTCTCACTCAAAACCTTCATTCGTAGCAGCTAGTACTGAGATTGTAGGAATCCGTTCGTATGGATTGAGTAGAGGCATTGTCATCATTCAACGTTCGTGATCGCTCCGTAGATTTGCATCAAAGGTTACAATCTCCACAAGAGGTAACGATTCTATCACTGATCATGCCCAATCCTAAGGATCACTAAAGGAGATTTTTTTAAATTCCGTTGCATTTTGGATCGCTCTTCTCCTTTAGTGGTATCAGAGCTACTTACGAAACCATGTATCTGATAGCTGTTTATTTTTTGTATTTTCTGTATTAATACGATTAAAAGACAGAATGAATCAAAGAATAAACGAGTAATTAAATTTGGCGTCATGTGTGTACGATTTAGATGATTGATGTTGACTATGCTTCCGAATCCGACATTAGTATGGTGAAGCAGCGATACATCGATCGTCCATAGGTTACACAATTGAGATTGATCAACTTATATATATGATATAAGTAATCCTGAAGTAAAATATGGTATATCTGATATACTGTTTCTGTTTCTTTCATTCAATCACTTAATGGTTGTTTTCCTTTGAGTGATCAATGGTCATTTGCTTCTTGATCCGACATTAGTATGGTGAAGCAATGTCGTGTTGATCAATCATACTGAATCAACAATCGAGGTGTGTTTGACGGTCTGAAATTGGTGCATTAGGGTTAATGACGGCACAAGGGTTGTGATGTGAAAGAGTTATGCGATTAAAGTTGTGACTGTGAAAGAGTTATGATTTAAAGTATCAAGTGTTGATGCGAAAAATGACGACGATTTCAAATGAACCACCGTCCGCTGACCGGGCAGCGGAACCCCCGACTAACTCTGCGTAGTCTGATCGGTCGCCAAAATTTAATTTGGTTTTAATTAATTAAAAGAATTAAAATTAGTAATAATAATAATGTGTTTATTATTATTGTCTTGTGGTGATCGGTTATGGCCTTAGTTTTCCTTTATTTTGTTTTGGGATTTTTAAATACGACATGCGTGTCGTGCCTCTCTTTTAATCTCTTAATGTAACTTCTTTTCTCATCTCACTCCCTCGTATGTAAAACGAGTTTCTTTTATGTAATGTAATGTTATGAAGAAAGAGAAGAATTTAATATCAAAGGAGGACAACCTTGAAGATCTTGCTTGGAGAAGCTTAGATCGTTATTAGGTTAGCTTAGGTTCTCTCATTGGCTTGGGAGAACAATTGCACTAGGGGCCATAACTGTTTCATCATGTATGTTGATGCATGTGAGAGACGATTTATATGATAAATAAGCCGGTGAGATCAGAATGATTGCAAATTCCCTCAAATTAAATATTAAGTTTATGTTTTCCAAGTTTTAACACTCATCAAGACTAGTAACGGATAATGTAGGTTTCGCCTACGCGAGGTGCATGTTCTATATTAGTAAGGTGCGATGGGATAATTTTAATATCCAATTGCTAAAACAATGGGTCAAACTTAACTAAACAAATTATAATAAGATTATATATGTTTAGAAGCAAGAGTTGGAAATGATCCATGTGATGGATTGGAATAAGGAGTTATTCACCCAACTAAAATATTTGAGAGTTGTATTAGATACAATTGGAAGGAGTTCCTACCTAAATAACCTAGTTTTGTGTAATCCACCTACGCGGACTTAAAACAAAGTGAAATGTGGATCTCGACCAACTAGAAAATCTTCCAACGAGAATTTTCGAATCTAATGGTGAGGGTCATTTGTTTTGAGTAAAATAGTGAGAGCATATTTAATTAAAGGCCTAATTAAATATGTTCTTGATACTTATATTTTCATTAATTTCATGTAGATTACCCTGACAACAAACACTTCTAACAACATTTTGTGATCAATCCTTGACACGGAAAAATTGTCTGGGACAAATTTTTTGGATTGGCACCAAAATCTGAGGATTATCCTCAAACATCATAGAAAGTTGTATGTCTTGGAGAAACCTCCTAGTTCTGCACCTAAGGAAAAAAGAGATGCTTATAAGAAGCATGTCGATGATGGCAATGAAACTGCTTGCCTCGTGCTAGCTACCATGAACTCAGAGTTGCAAAAGCAACATGAGAACATGGCAGCATTCAATATGATCGAACACCTGAAGATGCTCTATCAAGAGCAAGCAAGGCATGAAAGGTTTGATGTTTCAAAAGCCCTTTTTCAAGGCAAGCTGGCTGAGGGAGCCCCTGTAGGTCCCCATGTGCTCAAGATGATTGGGTATGTGGAAAACCTTGAGAGGTTGGGTTTTCCCCTCGGAAAGGAACTTGCGACTGATTTGATCTTGCAATCGTTGCCAGATAGATTCAATCAATTTGTCCTAAATTTCAATATGAATGATATGGACAAATCTCTTCCTGAACTACTAGCCATGTTAAGAACTACTGAGCAGAATCTGAAGTCAAAAGGGAAGTCCATTCTGATGATCGGAAATGGAAAGAGATAGAACAAAAGACCCACCAAGCAGGGTGATAAAGGGAAAGGCAAGGAAGTTGCCAAACCCAAACCCACTGTTGCTGCTTTGGAGCCTAGTGGAGGCATAGCAAAGGAAGGCACCTGCTTCCATTGCGGTAAGACGGGACACTAGAAGAGAAACTGCCCAAAGTACCTGGAAGATAAGAAGAATGGATTAGAGACTTCAACATCAGGTATTTTTGTTATTGAAATTAATTTATCTACTTCTGCATCATGGGTATTAGATACTGAATGTGGTTCTCACATTTGTACCAATGTGCAGGGGCTAAAAAGGAGTAGAGATTTGGAAAAAGGTAAAGTTGACCTACGAGTTGGCAATGGAGCAAAGGTTGCTACTTTAGCCGTAGGAACTTATGTATTGACTTTACCTAGTGGTTTAATAATTTAGTTAGAGAACTGTTATTATGTAACTGCAATTAGCAGGAATATTATTTCCGTTTCTTATTTGGACAAGCTTGGTTTTTCATTTATAATAAAAAACAATTGTTGCTCAATTTATTTGAATGATATATTCTATGCTACTGCACAAATGAACAATGGATTATATGTCCTTGATCTTAAAATGCCTATTTATAACATTAATACTAAAAGGATGAAACCTAATGAGTTAAATCCAACTTACCTTTGGCATTGTCGATTAGGCCATATAAATGAGAAACACATTTCCAAACTCCATAAAGATGGACTCTTGGACTCTTTTGATTATGAATCATATGAGACATGCAGATCTTGTTTAATTGGAAAGATGACAAAGTCTCCGTTAACAGGAAAAGGTGAAAGAGCTAATGATCTTTTGGCCCTCATACATACTGATGTATGTGGACCACTGAACATACCAGCCAGAGGAGGTTTTCAGTACTTCATCACATTTACTGATGATTTTAGTAGATATGGTTATGTGTATTTAATGAAACACAAATCAGAGTCCTTTGAAAAGTTCAAGGAACTCAAGAATGAAGTACAAAACCAAATAGGTAAGAATATTAAAACTCTTCGATCAGATCAAAGTGGTGAGTATTTAAGCCTAGAGTTTGATGACCATCTGAGAGAGTGTGGGATCGTATTCGAACTTACTCCTCCTGGAACACCCCAATGGAATGGTGTATCTGAGAGAAGAAATCGAACCCTGTTAGACATGGTCCGATCCATGAAGAGTCACGCCGATCTTCCAAACTCCTTTTGGGGACATGCACTATTGACAGCAGCTTACACACTTAACCGTGTTCCATCCAAAAAGGTTAAGAAGACACCATATGAGATATGGAGTGGTAAGAAACCACATATGTCTTACATGAGGATATGGGGTTGCGAAGTTTATGTGAAACGACAAATTTCAACTAGCTTGAGCCCAAATCTGACAAAGGCTTATTTGTGGGGTATCCTAAATAAACAAGAGGGTATTACTTCTACAATCCTTCTGAGGGCAAAGTGTTTGTCGCTCGAACTGGAGTTTTCCTAGAAAAGGATTTTATATCCAAAGGAATCGATGGGAGGAAAGTAGAGCTTGAAGAAATTCAAGAATCACAAAGCATTGATACACCTATGGAGGAATTAGAGCAGGAAACACAAGTAGTTATGGAAGAGTAACCTGCTCAAGTAGAACAAGACCAGTGTAGGTCAAGCAAGATACGTCACCTATCTGAGAGATATGGATATCTAATAACTGATCAAGGTGATGTATTACTCATGCATCAAGATGAACTTGTGACCTACCAAGAGGCCATAACTGGTCCCGAGTCTGAGAAGTGGCTAGAAGCCATGAAATCTGAAATGGATTCCATGTACACAAACCAAGTTTGGACCTTGGTAGAGCCTCCTATAGGAGTTAACCCTATAGGATGCAAGTGGGTATTCAAAAAGAAGACTGACATGGATGGTAAGGTACATACCTATAAGGCAAGACTGGTTGCAAAAGGATATAAACAAATTCATGGGGTTGACTATGATGAAACCTTTTCACCAGTTGCAATCCTTAAATCTGTTCGGATTTTACTTGCTATCGCTGCATATCATGATTATGAAATATGGAAGATGGATGTCAAAACTGCTTTCCTTAATGGGAATCTTCTTGAGGATGTGTACATGACACAACCTGAAGGATTTGACATACCAGAAGAAGCCCAAAAGATATGTAAGTTACAAAGATCAATCTATGGATTGAAGCAAGCCTCCAGAAGCTGGAATCTTTGTTTTGGTGAAACAGTAAAACAATATGGATTCATCAAGAACGAAGATGAGCCTTGTGTCTACAAGAAGGTTAGTGGGAGCATGATCATTTTCCTGGTATTATATGTAGATGACATATTACTCATTGGAAACCATGTCCCTACCCTACAACAAGTAAAGTCTTGGTTAAGGAAATGCTTTTCTATGAAGGACCTAGGTGAAGCAGCCTATATATTAGGAATCAGAATCTATAGAGATAGATCACAAAAACTTCTTGGCCTAAGTCAGACTACATACATAGACAAAGTGCTGAGACGTTTTAATATGCATGATTCCTGTCGCAACCTGCGAAAAAAACAACCGGCGAAAAAGAAATGACAGAAGAGTCGCCATCGTGCGTTATTTATCCCAAAGGAGGGAAAGGAAACGCTCGAAGTAAACCTGGAAAAAGGAAAGGAAAAGACAAGGTCTCGCAACCAAATCTTGGGTTCGGGAGCCGGTTATGCGAAGGGAAAGTATTAGCACCCCTACGCATCCGTAGTACTCTACGGGATCCACTCTTGTTGTTCTTGTCTAAAGGGTGTGGGTTTATCTAATGTACTATTTACTAAAAAGGGTCAAAAGAAAATGACTCGCACGGATGTCGCATCCACTGCATACGTATCTCATCTGAATATGAGAATCAGAGTCTTCGTAGCTCGGCTACCTATGGGTTAAAGGGATGTGTGATCGGTAAGACGTCGCGTCTTATGCCTACGTATCTCATCTGGAATGAGAATCAGAGCAAAACGTAGTTCGGCTAACTACGAGTTTGTGGATTGGGTTTTAGGAATGCTCATGCAAAAAGGAAGTCCTAGACGAAGGAACAGTGCTACCTTAATTGTCATGCAAACGAGAGATTACACGAAGCCTAGCAATCCTATAGGGAGACGATCACACCATACAAAACAAACATGCATAAAGTAAACACGCCAGCAAGGGGGCTCAAACATACAAGGGTAGGGCTTTAGTCAAGAGGGGTCGTATCAACCTCGACAAACAAGCCATGGAAGGGTAATCAAACGGGCTCTTAACCACTAACATTGAACGTCAGGGTGAGCAGATCAAAAGGGTAATGAGGATAAGACGTCATAGCTCTTAACCCTGGGCAGGGTGAGCTCATGACAAAAAGTGGGGATTCATAAAGGTGGAACCCTCTCCACTGACTGACCGGACAAAAGATCTTGGGCTTTGGTTCTGAAGCCTCGACACATAGTGTGAGCATAGAGAACGACGCACTGAATAACGGGGGATTGACTACTAATCCCTTTCATCCGTCAATTGCCTCCTTATGGAGGTCTTTAGCACTGGCGCCTCTTTGGAGGTCTTTAGGCACAAAAATAAACACACAAAAACATTGCCCCCTATCGGGGTCTTCCAGCTAAGAAAGCGATAAAATGCGGGAAAGATGTAAAAGGGATCAAGAGATCTACCACACGGATAAAAATCCGAAGTAACAGCAACTAAAGAAACAAGAAACCCGGTGATCTCTCAAGCTAGCACCATCAAAGAAAGCGAGTCAGTACAGGTAATCGGAATAAACCTCCAGGTGGTATCCCACAAATAAAGTGGAATAACAAGTAAGCCATCTCTGCAAGAGTCATGTGAGCCCTCACAAAAACTCAACAAACAGGTTAGAGTAATAGGATGGAATCAGGAGAAAACATGCCACGACGAACACAAAACAGATTAGAGCAAACAGAAAAAATCAATAACGGTCACGCTCACTACTGCTTCGCCTAGCGAAAGCTTAGCGAAGCTTCGCTGCAGGCTCGCCTAGCGAAGGTGCTAGCGAATGCCTGCGGGTTTTGGGTTCTTCATTGATAACAGTCAGATCTCGGTAACCCAAACCCTATGGTATCCATCTCAAAAAACGAAACGATTAAACATTCAAGGTATTGTTTTATACATTCATGCATATCTAAACCCGTGGGCAAAACCTAACGATACCTCATACATTCAGAGGATTCAAATTGAAAGCATAGAGTAATGGGGATAAGGGAAAACCTGATTGGAGAGATCAATTAAAATCGAATGGCACGGATGGGATTGCAAAGCAATGTTAGGGTTTGCGTGAGATGGAGGTGAAAAAGTGTGTGAGTCAGAGTGAACTTTTCAGAGCTGTCTGTAGGCTGCTGCAGATTAGTTCGTAGGTCGTCTCTTTCTTTCTCTCTTTTTCTCCCCGATTTTGTTTCAACTGAAACTCTAGTATTTATAACCTGATTTCGTGGCCTGGTGGGCTCAAATGAGGGCAACTCAAGCCCATGACTTTCTGTTATATTCTGAAAACGCGTGCGCTTCGCCTAGCGAAGGATCTGCTCGCTTAGCGAGCATGACAATTCTCTTCGCTAAGCGAACCACTCTGCTCGCCTAGCGAGCATGACAGCTCAGGGACAGGTTTTTTTGCTCCTTCAAGATCAGCGTTCTGAATGATGAATAGGCCCCATTTGAACCTGTTGGAAGTAACTCAAGTTTTTCCCTTGTGTTGACTGATCACCCGGCTAGAACCCACAAAGTGTCTCGGATGATATTCAAGCTTCTTGGATCTGATCCTGATTGACACGATGAAATGCAATATGAAATGCTAAATGAACTAAAAATGAATGCATGAATGAGGGGGGCAAATTTGAGGTGTTACAGCTTCCCCTATTCAATCAACTGGAGACTCGAAAAGAAGATAGCAGCGACTTTTGCACTTTCGAGGTATCAAGGGATTGAATATAATAAAAGCCTGAAAATTTGCACTGCAGTGAAGTAACAATGCCTGTCAGAATCGGCAAAGAGGTGGTCTTGAAAGAAGAATCCGTCTGGTACGTTGATAGTCGTCTGAATACCGAAAAAGAATGTTAATCTGGATACCAAAATAAATGATAACACAGAAATAACCATGGCCTGAATGCCGCTCATCAGTCTGAATACTGGGAATGACTTCGATCTGAGCATCGGATGATACTTGATTATCAAACATCCGTCTGAATACCGGAAAACTGGCCTGAACGCCACTTCGGTCTGAATACCGGAAAACTGGCCTGAATGCCACTTCGGTCTGAATACCGGGAAACTGGCCTGAACACCACTTCGGTCTGAATACCGGAAAACTGGCCTGAATGCCACTTCGGTCTGAATACCGAAAAACTGGCCTGAATGCCACTTCGGTCTGAATACCGGAAAACTGGCCTGAATGCCACAAGTTGCATCGACCTGAATGTTGGAAACTTCTTCGATTTGAACATCGGAAAACTGGCATGAATGCCACTTCGGTCTGAACATCGGAAAACTGGCCTGAATGCCACTTCGGTCTGAATACCGGAAAACTGGCCTGAATGCCACTTCGGTCTTAATACCGGAAAACTTTTCGTGCCTGTCAGCATCGGCAGAAAATAGAGAACATGATAATTTAGGCGGCACATGGGCCAACGACCTATGCTGGGGATAACAAATCATGAACAACCTTCAGTCTGAGTACTGGAAACAAGCTTCTGGTTTATCACTTGGGATACCAAGAATGTTTTTTTATGCGTATGTTTGAATTTTTCAATGGCGTAATGCTCCATGAAAATGGAATTGCTACGCGATTTGGAAGGATGCAATGCAATATGATTCTACGTGCAGGGATGCGAAATGCTGGGGAAAAGAGAATGCCAAGCCGAGGCAAGGAATTCTGCCAGGGAAATGATAACAATCTTCTGGACCTAGGCAATGCTGTTGTAGATGCACAACACAATGAACTCTGTGGGGAAATGACCCGCCACACGGTGTTCTGGCAAGTAACAAAATATCGAGGCTCTGACTGGGGAGAGAATAACACTGAAAACTTGCTGCTGAGGTAAGCTATAGTGGTTCTAGCAACCATAATCTGCGAGAGAGACGACTCAGAAGGGAAAGCAGACACCGATACGGTACCGAGATTCTTCTTCAAGGAAAGAGACCATGGATCTAGCGTCAAGATCATCGATCTGGCATCGACTCTGAGGAGCAGCCGCTTCTGCTGGGAAGGTACAGTCTGTCACTATCAACTCCGCTGGGGATATACAGTTTGGCACTGTCAACTCTACTGGAGAGTGTACAATCTGAAACAACTGATTGGGGGAGTACAGTAATGATAACCTGCTGGGGATTGAAGAATCCAATGCTCTGATCAGCTCTGCAGGGATAAGGTACCAAATTCCAACTGTTGCGGAAAACATCCGCGATCATCTAATGGGGACCTTAAGGAAATGCCCCGAGTGTACCTGTTCTGAATAGACGATCCAAAGCACTTAAAATTTATAGCAATTTTAAATGTTTATTAAGCATGTACCTGCAAATCTCTTATGTTTCATGATGCAATGTTTATCAAAAATTCGGATGTCATTTTTGCAAACAAAACAGTAAAAAATGAAAATGAAAACAGAGATATACTGAATAACATGATTTTATTGATTGAGTGGCCTCTGAATAGGCGTTTACATCAGGAAGCAATCCCTGGAAAGAGGTAATTGCACGAAAGATAAAAAACAGAAATTAGTCTAATGGCAATGTGAAATTGATTTCTATCGGGTTCCAATTCTACTATGACTCGCTCGTCTTCAAGATCCTCCAGATGATCAACTTTTTGAAAAAAAGATGATTGGGTTGTTTCCTATCCTTTGGAGTTTCCGGTTTTCAACATGGGATGAGATTCAGAACTACTCAGAACGCAGTCATTCGCTTAATCCCTAACTTTTGCCTGGATCGCCCTTTTCGGGTTTTCAATCCACCGGGATACCCATTTTTTCCTAAGTCGCCCTTTCAGGTTTTCAACTTACCGGGTGTACGATCTTTTCATTGTTAATCCCTAATTTTTTCCCGAACTTTTTTCATTTTCTTGGTTCGATGGGATGCCCATTTTTTTCCTGGACTATTCTTTTTACTGTCCAACGGGTCTATTTTATGCGAAGTATTTTTTAACTGCGTCTGACTTCACAAGGGAAGTGAAGTGTTCACCATCCATAGTTACAAGCATTAAGGCCCCACCATCGAAAACCTTAGTGACAATATACAGTCCATCATAGTTAGGAGTCCACTTGCCCCTGTGATCTGTTTGAGGAGGAAGGATCCTTTTCAACACTAAATCTCCGACTTGGAAGCATCGAGGACGCACTTTCCGATCGAAGGCTCTCTTCATCCGGCTCTGATACAACTGCCCATGACAAATGGCTGCCATTCGCTTCTCTTCGATAAGACTCAACTCATTGAACCTTGTCCAAATCCATTCAGCTTCGTCTAACTTGACATCCAGCAGGACTCTTAGAGAAGGAATCTCCACTTCAACAGGTAGGATTGCTTCCATACCATACACCAGGGAGTAAGGGGTTGCCCCTTTCAGGATATCCATAACGGCAAATGATTTCTTTCTTAATGAATCGGGCAACCACATGTCTGGTGACATTCGCGAATGATGCTGCTTCGACCCACTTGATGAAATAGTCGATGGCAATAAGGATGAAGCGATGCCCATTGGAGGCGGTCGGCTCAATCTTTCCAATCATATCAATGCCCCACATGGCAAACGGCCACGACGAAGACATCACATTCAAAGGATTTGGCGGCACATGCACCTTATCAGCATAAATCTGGCATTTATGACACTTCCGAGCATATTTGATCAAATGTCCGACGAAGAAACTAGAAGGAATCACGCCAGAATAATGTTGGTATGGTGTCAAGCCTAGCTTGAGTCATCTGAGGGTTTTTGGATTTATAGCACATAGACATGTGTCAGATCAGTTGAGAAGAAAACCTGATGATAAGTCGAGTCATATGATCCTGATAGGATATCATTCGACTGGAGGATATAAGTTGTTCGACCCACTGAATAATCAAGTGGTGATCAGCAGGGACGTGATCATAGATGAGATTAAGGAGTGGGATTGGACTGAGAATGTCAAGAAAGATTCAGTGAGAAGCTTTTATGATGAACCAGCTAGTGAAGTCGAAAAAGAAGTTTGACAAGAAGAAGTCAGATGTGAAGCAGGCCCAAGCAGACCTCAAAGAACAAGACACATGCCTACAAGGTTGCAATAATGTTTGATTACATCAGATGATGTGGTCAATGAAGAAGGTGAGCTGGTACATTATTCTTTCTATGCAGATGTCAAACCTGTCAATGCAGTTGAGGCATTGAAAGATTCGAAGTGGATGAAAGCAATGGACGAAGAGGTGAAGTCAATCGAAGTCAACAACACTTGGTCACTTGTCGAATTTCCCCAAGACAAGAAGGCAATCGATGTGAAGTGGGTATACAAGGTGAAGTTGAATCCCATAGGAGAAGTGACTCGACACAAGTCGAGACTTGTGGTGAAAGGATTTCTTCAGAAATAAGGAATTGACTTCGATGAGGTTTTTGCACTTGTTGTTAGGATCGAAACAATCAGGTTGGTTGTTGGTCTAGCAAACATGAACAACTGGAAAATGTGTCAGATGGATGTGAAATTTTCATTCCTTATGGCCCCTTAGAAGAAGAAGTTTATGTTGCACAACCAGCTGAAGGCTCTAATGTCTCATAATTGAACCTTCAAGATTGAGCTTAATGTGATAGAGCATAAGTTCCGTAGAACGGCAGACAACGGGGATGAATGGATATGGAACTATAGACTTGCCTATCTCAATTTCAAAGAGATCAGATATTTGAAAAGAAGAAATATGGTTTCGGGATTACCAAAAATCGACATTCCAAACGAAGTGTGTGAAGAATGTGTACAGGAGAAGCAACACAA
The DNA here is from genome assembly GCF_024323335.1 of Lathyrus oleraceus. Taxonomy (NCBI): domain Eukaryota; kingdom Viridiplantae; phylum Streptophyta; class Magnoliopsida; order Fabales; family Fabaceae; genus Lathyrus; species Lathyrus oleraceus. Next base: position 506,636,688 of record NC_066581.1, read on the forward strand.
GAGCGACTTAAGTAAGGGTGCAAGAAGCAAGTCAAAGGAAATTTTTGAAGTCATATACTATGATGTATGTGATCCAACTCAGTTGTATTCGATTGAAGGTAACAAATACTTTGTTACATTCATAGATGATTTTAGTCAAAAATGGTGGGCTTACCTGATCAAGAAGAAAAATAAAGTGATCGAGGTATTTGCCAAGTTTAAATCTATGGTCGAAAGAAAAAGTGGTTGAAAGCTCGAGGTTCTGAGGACTGATGGTGGTGGAGAATATTTGTTGAAAGACTTCGGCGAATTATGTGTGAAAGAAGGGATTATGTAAAGTACACCATATCATTTCCTTTTCTTCTTGCATCTATCACTATTAATCACTTGCGTACATATCATTTGATTCACCAAGAAGAGTGAGTTAAAGTCATTTTATAACCTTTCAAACAAATATTGAGTTGTGGGTAAAAAAAATTAAGAATTCAAACAAAAATTTAATCACACAATTGTAAAATACACCATTAAAGAGAAAACAAACATGATTGGTTAGATTCATAAATATAACTCAAGGATCAGAAGACAGAAAATTCTTAGAAGAATTTTGACTTAGGATCTTTTGAACTAGAAGATCATTTCACATAGTGAACTAACTAGTTCAGAGTCAGATTGTAGAGAGTCATAAATAAGGATGAAGGAAAAGAGACACTAGATAAAAATATACAACATTAATCACATGTTATTATTTAATAACTGATAAGTTAATTTTCAGAAAACTTTTCAGATTCTTGACACATAAGTGAATAGATATCAAACATCAAATTACCCACTTATATGCCATCGGAGATAGAAAATCACATTTTGAGTATCAGAGACTGAGTTTCTCATACGCTACTATTCATCAGAAGCTTGTTCATACCTTTTGACCATAATAGATTTTGATCATCATCAGACTCTGATTCTCCATTTTATAAGCAAGCACTAATCCTTAACAAAATGCATGTTCAAATTCTTTATTATAAAATCAAATCTTTCAATAGAAAGAGGCTTGGTAAATACATCATCCTAATGATGATCTGTATCAATGAATTGTATATCTATCACACCCTTCTGAACATATATGCTTGGTAGTAGAATGTTGAATAGGATTCTTTATCAAACAGATAGCAACAATATTATCACAAAATATTGGAATACTGCTTCCACTTATCTCATAGTCTTCCAACTGATATTACATCCAGATTAGTTGTGTGCAATAACTTACAGCTTAGATGTATTATGCTCCTGCTCTAGACAAAACAATTGTTTCTTATCTTTTAATAGCCCGTTATATTAGGTTTTCACCTATGAATTTACAGCTTCCACTGGTAGACTTTCTTTCAATTCTATCTCCATCATAATGAGCGTCACAAAATCCAACTAGCTTATAATCTAGGAATTTCTTATAAAGCAGTCCTAAATCTATTGTTCCCTTCAGATATCTAAAGATCCTCTTAATAATTATTAAGTGAGTCTCTCTAGGATCTGTCTGAAATCTTGCACACAGAAAAATACTAAATAAAATATCTGGTCTAGAAACTGTTAAATAAAGAAGAAAGGCAATCATACATACGTGCAGTTTCCGGAAGACCTTAGTTTTGCCTTCATATTTGCTCATGTTACAGTTTGGATGCATAGGATTGCTCATGATTTTGCAATCATCAGGCTTGAACTTATTCAGCAACTCCTTTGTATATTTATTCTGATGAACATATACTCCCTCTTTGCATTGATTGATTTGAATTCCAAGGAAGAACTTCATCTCTACCATCATACTCATTTCAAATTTAGCCTACATTGTCTTGGAATTTTCCTGGCAAAGAAAAGCATTAGTTGAACCAAATATGAAATCATCAACATAAACATGGACAATTAAGATATCATTCTTAAGAGTCTATCTAAAGAGTATAATGTCCACTTCCCCTTTAAGAAATCCATTTTCTAACAGAAAATTACTCAGTCTCTCATGCCAAGCTCTAGGAGCTTGCTTGAGTCCATAGAGTGATTTATTTAATTTGAAAATATACTATGGGTGGATAGAGTCCTCAAAACCAAGTGGTTGTTTGACATACACTTCTTCAAAAATGATACCATTTAAGAATGCAGTCTTAACATACATTTGGTATAGAATAATATCATGACTAATAACATAAGAGAGAAGTAACTTGATTTCCTTTAACCTTGCAACTGCTGCACAATTTTCAGAGGAATCCATACCTTATTGCTGACTGTAGCCTTGAGCTACAAGTCTGGTCTTATTTCTCACCACCTCTCCTTGCTTATTGGACTTGTTTTCGAATACCCATTTTGTTCCAATAATGTTCTTATGTGGAGGTTTGGGTATCAGATTACATACAACATTCTTGTGAAACTGATTTCGTTGTGACGACCATATCATTGTCGTTATTTTAGAGGTTTTATTGATATTTTTCCTTTCTTTTTTTTGGAAATAAATAAAGTTCGATGACGACTCTGTTAGTTATTCCGCGAGCATGTGATGCGACTCGCGAATGTCGTACTCTTTTTTGAGGTACTTTGTATCCCAAAGTTCTATGTAGGATATTTAGGTAGGATATTTTATAAAGAGAATTGGATTGTGAAGATTCCATTATTTATTATGTATTTTTTTTAGTAGGGAGTGTATTTTAGGAGATAGAAGTATATTTGAAATATTGAAGTTTAAGTATGTTAATGTTGTTGCGTTTTAAGAAATGTGTGCTGAAGTTCTTCTTCTTTTATTGAATCACTATTTTCTTTTTCTTGTTAATTTATGTATCTGCTTAAACGTCTCTGTGTTTAGAAGTTTTAGATCTGAGATTTTGTAGAGAAAATTGGATTGTGAAGATTTCACTATTTGTTATGTATTTTTTAATCGGAGGTGTATTTTAAGAGATAGAGGTGTAATTTGGGAAGATGAAGATTATGAAGATTTTTTTGGGGTTTTGTTTAGTTTATAATTAATTATGAAAAAAGGTTTAAAATAAAATGATTAAAGAACGAAGAAACAATGACAAGTTGAAACAAAAAATTTATTTCAAATGGGGCGACGACAGAGCCAGACGAAGAAGCAGGCGACAACGACACCACCAGAGATGGTTAGAGTGTTAACACCAACGTTTACAACTCGATTGGATAACCTAAAAACTTGTTTGGTGGGATCTAGTAGTAATCTGAAGAAAAACGAGCAGGAAACAAAAGAGAAATTAACAAATTTGAACACACCGCAAATGACTATAAAAAACCCTAGGGTGACTTTGGAACCAATTGTTTAAGACAATACAGAAGATTCAAACACTAATGTTGAAAAGACGAAGTTCACGCCTTGGATGGACATAATCAGAGGTCAACTAGATCAAGCTCAAAACCTCCTTTAAACATACTTGTTCAATTAAAGCCATATCCAATAGGTTAAACACTGGTCAGAGGAACTCCTTTGAGCCACCAATATTGAGGAACAAATTCTAATGGAAAAAGCTAAAATTAACTGGCTCAAGTTAGGTGATGGAAATAACGCATATTTCAATGCTACTGTGAGAGAGAAAAATAAGAAAAATGGCATTCACATACTTGTTTTTTAATATCAAATACAATTTTATAAACTTTATACAAATTGTATATTTCATAAATTTATATTTTCCAAAGTTATATAATAATTTTACATATTATAATTTTATAATTTAAAACAATTTTACAATTTCTCAATTTATATAAATTTTTTAAATATTTTATAATTATAAATATATATTTTGAAAATAAATTTTTATTTTTATATTATGAAGCAACATGATGTCCAAGTTTTATACAGTTGGAACATCTAAGAGAAGCAGACGCTTCTCCCCCACTTGTTTCATTCCCTACCTGCAAAATATTTTAATTAACATCCTGATTTTATTTAAATTATTTTTCGTAATTTAATTATGTGATAGTAGTGGATGTGTTGTGTTGATTTATGTTTTGATATGTTGGGTTACCCTTGGTGTGAGGTAGTTCCCTTAGAATTATAGAAATTAAAGTATTGAGTAGTGTGTGAGCAAAAGTGTAGATAGGGTGGTGTGGTGGGTAAAACTAATTAATTATATTAGTTATTATTTAGTTAATTAGTTCATATTAGTTGAATATTAATTTAACTAGTTAATTTAGTGAGTTATTATTATTATTATTTAAAATGTGGAAATTAGTGATAATAGTAATAAATTAATAAAATAATAAGAGGTGATTATTATTTAAAATAGATAATTAGAGGTATTATTATTTGTCATTATTCTATTTAGTGGAATTAGTAATAATAATAAGAGTTATACTAACAATAGAAAAGGGGATAGTGAGATAGAGACAGAGAATACCTAACAATTAGGAGAAAAGAGAAGAAACTGAGAAAGAGAGAAGAAGGGGTTAGGGCTCAAGAGGAGAATTCATCATTGTTAAAGGTCAAAGAATCAACTGCTAGAAACTCTAAGGTAAGGGTAGAGTTCTGATTATCTAAGGATTAACATTATGATGATGGATAGATTATGCCATCTAGGTTTTATCCTATTCTTCTCTATATTCATGATTATTGTGATCATTGATAATTGTTGAATTGATCAATTACTTGTTGAATTGTGTATGTGTGGTATGATGATGTTGTGGTTGATGTTGGAATGATGAATTCTTGCAATTGTTGCTGTTGGAATCATAAAATTTGGTTGGATTGTATGATGTCAACATTGTGTGATTGATGTTGTTTCGAATCAGAGTCGGAAATGAGTTATGAATGTTTTAAATAAGTTGGGATTTTGAGCTTTGGAAAAATGCTTTTTTCGTTTTAAAATATGGTATAAATGATTTGTAATAAAAATGGGGTTTTGGGACGAATTTTAAGTGATTTTCATTTTGAAAAAGTTGCAGAAAAGTGCTTCTGCAACAGTGTAATCGGTTAACAGAAATGGAGTAATTTGTTACACTATAAGCATTTTCGTAAGAACTTCAAAAATTCATAAATTTTGTTCTGAGTGTCTGATTAGTGTGTCTTTCGAAGCGTCGGAAAGCTGAGAGTGTGTACTTTCATTTAAAATTGGTTTCAGTACCTGAAAATGAATATTTTTTATTGTGATGGTGTTGAAATACATTGTAATGTTTATATGGTGGAGTGACATAACCTTAAATGCATTGTTGTTGCTTGTTATGTTGTATGTTGATGTTGTTGAGCTGTATAACATGTGTTTGATGCATGATGGCCAGTATTGGCGATGTACATTGATTATGTGGTATGTCATTGTGCATGATGTTGTTCTTGCGTGCATTTCTATTGTTGGACAAATGGTTCGTTGTTGATGAGCCTCAAATCCCATTATGTGGATTGGGCCGATAGCTGATTTCTGAGGTGATGGAATTAGTGAGCCGTTATTAGAGGTGATGGTAACGTATTGGTGGCTTTGACCCTAGGAGGTGAGAATCGAAGTGGTGAACCTGAGTGTTCACGTATTGTTACCACATGCATTGAGTCGGGTTGTTGAGTCTCATTGCATTGTATATTTGTTGCATTTATTATTGTGTTGGATGATTGATTAAGTTGTTATTATGTCAGATGGTTGATGATGTTGTTATTATGTCTAATGGTTGTTATGTTGTTGTTATGTTAGATGGTTGTTATGTTGTTATCCTATTTGGATAGTTGTTATGTTGTTGTTCCGTATGAATAGTTGTGATGTGGCTATCATGTGTGGATAGCTATTATATGGATTATGTGGAATGGGTGATGTGGATGTGATAATCTGATGCTTACTTATTATCATGCTTTCATTTATATAATTATGATATCTCACCCCTTATGTTTGAATGTTGCCTCAACGTGGGTAACGTGTAGATAATCCACAGTAGGAGCTCAAATGTGAGTGGAAGATGAAGTACTTCGTTTTATTTTAGTGTTGGCGACTGCTCTAATGTGTAACACCGAGGAATTTGAGAAATTGTGTCTTTCGTTATGTTTTAATATTTCTTATAATGACATGTTATGTTGATGTTGGATATATGAGTTAATTGTTTGTTATTGTTGTTTCGCTGCTATTTAATAAAAGTTAACATTCATACATGTAGTTATTACTAATAGTTTTATAAATGTCAAGTATTACATGTCTTTTCAATTAAGCAGGTTGATTGTATGTTGTAGTGTAGCATCCTAAACTCCATGTTGAATTGTTTTACTCTGATAAATGTTTTAAATTTATGCGGGGGAAATTTAGGTATCATCGCAACGGAATTCAACATCAACATTCATAAAAAGTATAATAGCACACGATATTTAGTCTTAAACTTCAATTTTAATAACATCATAAAGAGTTGTAAACAGTTCAATTAAACAATTTAAAATATTAAACATAATATGATTCATCATAAAACATTATAATTTAATCCAAACATTCGACCCCAACCTGATGTTATATGATCAAAGCAGAATTCCACTACATAACAACAACTAATGGAAGTCACTACAAAGTTACCTTCCACTTACTTCAGCAATGTTACTCTTGAGTATATGCATGATTCCCATGTAAAGGCAACATTCAAATAGAAGGGGTGAGAATTCATTTCAATAATAAACGGTATAAATTGAATAATAGAGTACAACATCTACACAATCATGCACAATAACATATCATTTTCTCACACCCAAATCATTATCAATATCATATACGACAACATCTCAATTATCATCAACATCATACAAAACAACATCTCAATTATCATTACATCATACGCAACCAAGTCTCAGTTATCATTAGCATCATATGAAACAACGTCACTATTATCATTAACATCATATGCAACAAGATATCACCCAACAACATATCAAGACCAACTAACACAAATGCAACACTTATTCAATATACTCAACACCGACTCGACATGCATTTGGTATCAAATATGAACACTCAGGTTTATCTCTCTCCATGATCTCCACCATAAGATTGATTCCCTCTTGGAACCGGAGCACACCAAAATCGCTACCATCACCATAGGTAACGCTTCAATAATCCTCCATAATAGGATAGCTACTCGCACCCGATTCATCATCATAGGATTGAGGCTCACCAAAAAGAACCGAAGTTCTGACAACATGAATGCATGGACTCTCAGCATGCAACAACAACACATACACATTGGTCAGCTCTTGACCGTGTGTGCCAACATCAATACCATATCATCAACACGATTTCATCATGTCCATATCATCATCATGAAAGCACCAACACAACAACATCAACACAATCATCTTAATAACATCATTATAGTAACACCGGCATAGCAACATTATTGTTACACCATAATTGGTCATGTTTAAACAATCATTTATCATTGCCATATATTCACCATTCATCAGTTATTACATCATATCGTTTAAAATCATGATAAACCAGCAACTAATATTAAAATAACATCATGCAGTAGCTAATAGTAGCCAACAACCAATAAAACACGAAAAATCGACAATTACAACTTTCACATAAACAACTTCCATATAACAACTAAGGCATCTACACCAATAATGCATTACCAATTAATTCAATGTTAAATAAATCATATTCATCCTCTTAAGGAATCACCATGAGATATTATTATGCTTAAGCTTTCCAACGCTTCGAACCGCACGTCAAATGGAGTTACGGAGCTCAAGTTATGTCAATTTCAATTTCCCAATTTTTCACATAACAATGGTAACTGGTTACACTCAAACCCTAATCGGTTACGCTCAATCCCGTAAAAGGTTACTAGCTCAAAAACATCCCAAAAACCTAATTTTCAAGTGGTAACCGGTTACACTCAGTTCGGTAACAGGTTACACTCAGTTCGGTAATCGGTTATAGGTTCGAAGAATGGCCTAGAAACTTATTTTTCACCATTGGAGGCCTTCCGGACCTCCAATTTTGATTATGTAAAAAGTCCCGATCTCAGAATTCAAAACCCAAAATTTATCCAATGATTAAAATATAAAACTTATGATTTATCACATATTCGCATCAATTAAATCATATAATTCATAACTTTATCATTTCCATAAACCTTTGAAACTCTCAAAAATGGTGAAATTATCCCAGCACTCAAAACAGAAAATTCAGCCACACATAATGCACACAAATCATCAATAATCATAACATATAACACCAAGATATCATAAAAATTCAAAATTTAGTAAAATCCTAAATTCCCTGTTGGAGTTTAGGGACTCTTCTACCCTACCCTTCATGCATATACCCTCATTATTGAAGAAATTTCCCACCCTTGCCTGATCTCCAGCAAAAGCCCTTGATCTTCTTCTTCAATCTCAAGCCTTTTCCCTCCCTCTTTGCCTATTTTCCTCCAATCTCACGTACTGACAAAAGTTCCCTAAAACCTAGCTTCTCTCCCAACTTTTAAAATATATAGTAACCTCCTTACTTTTGCTTAATTATTATATTTGCCCAATTTAACTCTAGCTTCCCTCTTCTTACCACAAACTCTCCTCAAATCCCATAATTGGCCCAAACTCTTATTCTCTCCAATTTCTTATCTTATCAATAATAATAAATAAAATGCTTATTTTATCATTTTTGCCTAAGCCACCCTTTTGGGTTTTCAACTTAGCGAACTGTTCTTTTCCTTTTTTAGGCGAAGTATTTCTTGACTGCATCGACATTCACAGGACGAGTGAACTCTTCACCATCCATAGTTGTAAGAATCAAAGCACTGCCTAAGAAGGCTCTTTTAATAACATATGGGCCTATATAATTAGGAGTCCATTTTCCCATAGCATTTGGTTTGAAAGATAGAATCTTCTTGAGCACAAGGTCACCTTCTCGGAACATACGAGGCCTAACCTTCCTATCAAAAGCCTTCTTCATTCTTGCTGATATAACTGACCATGACAGATGGCAGTCAATCCCTTCTCTTCAATCAAATTCAGCTGGTCATATCTGGTCTGGCACCATCCAACTTCCGTCAACTTGGCTTCTATCAAGACACGTAATGATGGGATCTCAACCTCTACTGGGAGCAAAGCTTTTATACCATAAACCAGTGAGAAAGGGGTTGCCCCTGTTGAAGTGCGGACAGATGTATGGTACCCATGTAAAGTAAATGGGAGCATCTCATGCCAATCTAGTAGGTTACCACCATCTTCTGGATGATCTTCTTGATGTTCTTGTTTGTAGCTTCAACAACCTCATTCATCTTAGGTCTGTAGGGAGAAGAATCATGATGTGCAATCTTGAAGTCTTTACAAAGAGATTCCACCATATTATTGTTCAAGGTTGATCCATTATCGATAATGATCTTACTTGGCACACCATAACGACATATAATTTGATTCTTGATAAACCTTACAACAACTTGCTTGTCACATTCGCATACAATTCCGCTTCAACCCACTTTGTGAAGTAATCAATAGCCACCAGAATAAAACGATGTCCGTTCGAAGCTTTGGGCTCAATCATTCCGATTATATCAATCCCCCACATGGAGAAGGGCCATGGAGAGGAAATGACATTTAGTAGTGTCTGAGGAACATGAATGTTATCTACATAAATTTGACACTTGTGGCATTTCTTCACCAACTTGTAACAGTCAGATTCCATTGTCGGCTAATAGTAACCTGCTTTCAACATCTTCTTTGCCATAGCATGTCCATTGCAATGAATAGCAAAGGAATCTTCATGGACTTCAGTCATCAATAAGTATGCTTCGTGTCTATCCACGCATCTAAGCAAAACCATATCGAAGTTTCTCTTGTAAAGCACATCACTATTCAGGTAGAAGTTGCCAGCTAATCTTCTCAAAGTCTTCTTATCTTTCAAAGATGCCCCAGGCGGATAAATCTGACTTTGGAGGAAACATTTGAGATCAAAATACCACGGCTTCTCATCTTTGACCTCTTCAACAACAAACATGTGAGTTTGCCTATCAAAACGCATTACAGTCAAATTGGGAACCTTATTCCAGAATTTTACCACGATCATTGAAGCCAACGTTGCAAGAGCATCTGGCATCCAGTTTTCTTCTCGAGGGATATGATGAAACTCAACCTTTGTAAAAAAAAGTTTAAATCCTCCTCGCATAATCTCTAAATGGTATCAAATTGGGTTGATTCGTCTCCCATTATCCCTTGATCTGATTCACAACCAAAGTTGAATCCCCATGGACATCGAGATACTTGATTCTGAGATCAATGGCCACTTCAAGCCCCATAATGCAAGCTTCATACTCATCCATATTGTTTGTACACTTGAAAGTTAATCTAGCTATAAATGGAAAATGTGTGCCTTAAGGAGTAATAATCATTTCCCCAATGCCATTACCATATGAATTAACAGCTCCATCAAATACCATGCCCCAACGGGAACCAGGTTCTGGCCCTTCTTCAAGCAATTGTTCATCACAGTCTTTCATTTTTAAGAACAAAATATTTTCATCAGGAAAATCATACTGCACTGACTGATAATCTTCTATCGGTTGGTGAGCCAAATGGTCATCCAAGATACTACCTTTAATCGTTTTTTGAGATCGGTATTCAATATCATACTCAGATAACAACATCTGCCACCAGGCGATTCTCCCAGTTAAAGCAGGCTTCTCGAAGATGTACTTGATTGGATCCATTTTGGATATCAACCAAGTAATATGATTCAACATATACTGGAGCAGAAGGCTTAGCAACCCAAGCCAATGCACAACAAGTCTTTTCCAGCATAGAATACCGAGTCTCATTGTTGGTGAACTTCTTACTGAGGTAGTAAATTGCATACTTTTTCTTTCCAATTTCGTATTGCTGACCCAGAATACAATCCATACTTTCATCAAGCATAAACAAATACATGATTAACGGTCTTCCTTCAACAGATGGAGATGGAATCGAAGGCTCTAGCAGATACTCTTTGATACTGTCAAAAGCTTTCTGGCAATCTTTGGTCCAATCACAATGCTTATCTTTTCGAAGAAGCGTGAATATAGGTGCACACGTGGCAGTCATATGCGATATGAATCTTGAGATATAATTCAAGCGACCGAGAAAACCTCTGACTTGCTTCTCAGTTTTGGGCGCATGCATTTCTTGTATTGCTTTCACCTTGGCAAGATCAACTTCAATACCCTTCTCACTGACAATGAAGCCCAACAACATACCAGAACGAAAACCAAAAGTACACTTATTGGGATTCAAGCGGAGTTTGTACTTCCTCAAACGCTATAATAACTTCAACAAATGCTCAACATGTTCTTCTTTGTCACTTGACTTGGAAATCATATCATCAATATAAACTTCAATTTCCTTGTGCATCATATCATGTAAAAGAGTGGTCATAGATCTCTGGCACGTTGGACCAGTATTCTTTAAACTGAAAGGCATTACTCTATAACAAAATGTTCCCCAGGGTGTAATGAATGTGGTCTTCTCCATATCTTCATGTGCCATCTTGATTTGATTATAACCGGAAAATCCATCCATAAACGAAAATACTTTGAATTTATCTGTATTGTATACCAACATATCAATGCGTGGCAGAGGAAGTCATCTTTCGGACTAGCTTTGTTCAAATCTCTGTAATCAACACACATACAGACTTTTTCGTCCTTCTTCAGAACATGCACAATATTGGCCACCCACTGCGGATATTCGGAGGTTACAAGAAAACCAACATCAATTTGTTTCTTCACTTCCTCTTTGATCTTCACTACCATATCAAGATGAGTTCTTCTCAACTTCTGCTTGACCGGTGGGCATTCTGGCTTCAATGGCAATCTATGCTCCACAATCTCAGAATCCAAACCAGGTATGTCTTGATAGGACCAAGAAAACACATCTGAATATTCTCGAAGAAGATCAACCAACCCCTTCTTAGCCTTTGGACACAGTTGAGACCCAATCTTGCCTTCCTTTAAATCATCTTCGGAACCCAAGTTGACTAATTCAATTTGCTCTTCAAACGGCTGAATGGATTTTTACTCATGCTCAAGTAAATGAGATAATTCTTCAGATACTCCTTCATCACTAGTTTCTTCCTCGTCCTCAAACACAGGGAAATCAAAGTTTAGAGATGGAGTATGAACATTGTATTCAATGGGTTTGGGAATCAACTTGCATAATGATTTGATATTTAATTTTAGAGAAGTGTATTTTGACTAAATATTATGCAGATGGACAATTATTATTTATTTATTTATGTTTTTTGTGATTACCATTTTTCAGAAAAGCAAAAAGTAAAGTTAAAAGATCAAAGATGTGGATGAATAAAATTGTATTTCATTGCTGATAATTGAAATGCCTGAGAATGTTCATCTCTCCCTTAGGCATAGGAGAAGGATTTTTCTTAAAAAATGAACAACAAATTACTTAGATTGGCGAATAATAACAAGAACATCAATAGCAACCCAATTTTTGCAAGTATGGCCATGTGTCACAAAGTTGGCACAATCTTCGTCTTCGTTGTCACTGTCTTCGATCACAGCAGCTGAGTGTTGATCATTACCATGAATGAACCCTCCGTTGCGGAAAATCGGTTGCACATCTTCGGCTCTGCCGTTGAACGACCCTAGTTGAAATCCCAATCCGGCCCTATTCTTGTTCTCAGTGATTTCTATCATACGACCCCACTGATCAACGTTGTCAGTCTCAATAGCTTTCTACGCATCCTCCAAAGAAAGCATGGGTGCCCCATTTTTCTTCAATTCAGCAATAGGCAAGGCTTGGAACAGAGTTCCAACCTCCTCCTCAACTTCAACATAAGAAAAGGATGGTAGATGGCTCACTAAAAAGCACTTTCCCTCCACCAACAACGACAAGCTTGTCGTTCTTCACAAATTTAAGCTTCTGGTGTAGAGTGGATGTCACTGCTCCAGCTTCATGAATCCATGGCCTTCCCAATAAACAGTTATAGGCCTGGTGGATATCCATTACTTGGAAAGTAATCTGGAAATCACTCGGACGTATCTTCACTGGAAGGTCCCCTTCACCAATGACAGTTTTATGAGAACCGTCGAACGCTTTAACAATTACGTCAATGTACCTCATTGGGGTGCGTTGATAAGAAAGTTTGGATAGAGTTGGCTTCGGAAGTACATTCAGAGACAAACCAATGTCGACCAACACATTGGATAGCACATCTTCCTTGCAATTCATCAAAATATGGAGTGCCAGATTGTGATTTCTACCTTCCTCAGGAAGCTCTTCATCATAAAAACTTAGATTATTGCAAGAGGTGATGTTAGCAACAATATGGTTAAACGATCCACAGTAACATCGTGTTCAACATAGGCTTGCTCGAGTACCCTCTGCAACGCTTCTCTGTGTTCCTCAAAATTCATCAATAAGGACATCACTGAGATCTTTGATGAGGTTTGGAGCAGCTGTTCCACCATATTAAACTCACTCATCTTTATTAAACTCAAAACTTCATCATCATCATTAGTCTTCAGTTTGCTGGATTCACTAGACTGACACACTGGAGTACTAACTGGGTTTACCACTGGCATATCCACCTTCTTACTAATTGAAACATCCTCTATCTCCTTTGGAATGACCGGACCGAAGACACGACCTTTACGGGTCACCTTTGCAATATCATCTATATTCACCACATAATCTTCTACGGGTAATGGAATTTCTTGACCATTTTCGACCATTGTGGTATTATACTTATAAGGCACAACTTTATCGAATGCATACGGGACAGGACCTGCTAACATTATTACCAATGTAGCGGTGTATTCGTCGCTATATGATCTATCGATTAAATCATAAGCAAGAGATACAATGATTTTCGAGTCGCCACCGCACTTTTATTTATCCAAAGGACTGGCTAAAAAGCGAACAAAAGCCTAAGAAGTTTTACACGTAGAAAACTAATAAAAAGATCAGAGAGTCTGGGTAAGGGGTAAATTACGCAATGGGAAGGTGTTAGGCACCCATCACGTCCTAGGTACTCCTAGGGAGCCCTTTTCACACTTGTTGTATAAAAATTGTTATTTGTTATGACATAAGCATTGTGCAAACATGATTGGGATGATGAGAAAAGAATATACAATTTTTATTGGGTTTGAACGGATGAACCTGTTGCCTACGTACCTTCCATCAAAGGTAAGGATCAAAACGCCGTAGTTCGGCTAAAAAATTTCCAAAAGTTAGTGGATTCAATTTTAAACACAAGCCCTAAGGTCTTACGTTATCCACGGGAGAAAACTCAACCTTATACAAACAACAGGTCCACCATGTGAGAACAGCTTCAACTTGCTAGTGAGGGGTTAACCCTATAATAAGCAAGGAAGACTTACAATTCAATCAACTAAGGACAAATAGGTGAGATTGACATCAACCAACTAAGATAAATCAAACCTATAGCTCATGTATGAAAAGATTAACAAGAATGGACAAAGCCACAAAAACATTGAATGGGTGAAGTTAATTGATTGTGATTATGAAAATGAAGTCAAAGTATGATTAAGATTAATTCAAAGAAGTATTACGAAATGGAGTTTGAAAAAAGTCAAGGACTTGGGTCCAGGTTTTTAATTTGAAAACATGAAGATGTTTGCACAATATCTATCTCAAATTTGGAAGTAAAGTGTGAAAAGGTTTAGGACACAATGGGGATGAATGGATGAAGATGGATTGTAAAACTTCTTAGAAAGTTCACCTCTTGAAATCATATAGAAGATGATTCAAGTGTGTCCTTTGGAATGGGCAATAAGCAATAATAAAGTAAACAAACAAATGATATCGGATGCCACTCAATGGTCTTACTCCAATCTCACAAACAAAAAGCGGATACTGGATACCAATAGATGGATTTACACCAATCTCCTAGAACAGGAATGGATATCAGAGGCCACTCAATGGACTTATACTAATCTCCTCAACAAAGAAAATGAAAAGAAAGTGGATACTGGATGCCAATCTGTCTGGACTTATACCAATCTCCAACAAAGGGAGCAAACACTTGGATGTCTGATGCCAATCTATCTGGGCTTACTCTAAACTCCAACATATGATCATAGGAATACAAATGCCAAATTACACGGACTTACAATTGTATCCTCACATAAACAAACAGAAGCAACTTATGATCACAGGAAAGCAAATTCCAACTTACAGAGACTTATAATTGCATCCTCACATAAACAAACAAAGCAACTTATGATCACAGGAAAGCAAATGCCAACTTACAGGGGCTTACAATTGCATCCTCACATAAACAAATAGAAGCAAAACATGGATGTCAGATGCCAATTTATCTGGGCTTACTCTGACCTCCACAGTATGGTCCTAGGAATACAAATGCCATATCACAGGGACTTACAATTGCATCCTCACATACAATCAAACAAATGCATCAAGCAAAGAAATGAGTGGCCAATGAAATGGTCTTACAACTCACTTCCATATCATAGAAACAATGGCCAAAGGATGGTCTTACAATTGTCCTCAATGGGGAAACAACAATGATAATGATGTCACAAAGACAAATGAGATGATCATGCATTAATGAGCAATTAATGATGATAAATGCATAGAGCATACAAGAAAACATGTGCATATGAAGAAACAATCAATCAATGAAAGCAATCAGCACACACTATAACCAAACAAGGAGGCTCATACAAAGGGGTTAGGCATTGAAGCCAACTGGAATAGGGTAAAAGGTGCTCTTAACCTTGCCATTGAGGGGCTAAGGTGAAGCAGATGAAAGGATATGAGGAGTGTGCCTCATTACTCTTATCCCTGGTCAGGGAGAGCATTGAATATCAGAAGGTGTGGGAGTTCAGAAAGTAGGAACTCTCTCCACAGATAAGACTCTATAGATCTTGGGCTTGGATCTCAATGCTACAACCATGTAATGGGAGCAAGGAGAAGACTCACAGAATAGTAGGAGATAGGTTTCTTATCTCTTGGATTCTACCAATTGCCTTATTTGAAGGACTTTTCCTGCTTGGGACAAAAGTAAACACACACAAGCATTGCCTCTTAAGGGGGACTTCAGACAGTTGCCTGGCCAAATAACAGGCCAGGTCTTCCAGACTACATGAAGAAAAGGGATTATACCTCAAATGCAAATTGCTAAATAGCAAAGCAAAGCAAGTTCAAAGAACTAAGCAACTAAAGGTACCTGAAATAGTCAAACAGAATCAGTACACAGTTCAAAAGTCAAAGCAGAATGATGTAAGGGTTAACAGTCAAAATAAATAGACAAATGTGCAAAGCACAAAGCACAAGGCTTATGAGCCAAGCAACCTACAAAACAAAGAGGTTAGCTCATGATAAACAATCAAGCTCAACCAAGTTGTATAAATTTCTTTGAGGCAATTGCTTCTCAACCTGAAAACATGAACTCAAACATAAGCAATAAGACCACTAGGACAAGCCTAGGGTCAAAAGAGGATGAGAAAGTCACAACAGCAAGTGATATCCAATCAAAATCAAATTCAAACATTTAAGAAGCAAACCCAATTGGTTTCAAGTTCATATCATGCATCATCATCATTTCATAAGCAAAGGAAGTCAAAGCATGGCAAATGAAAGCTCATAGAAGTCAACAGAAAGACTTAACTAAAAACCAATCATAAACAATTTCAAAAATCACCAAATAATTCATGATCACTCACAATCCATAACATGACATGCATATAAAATTTCAGCTCATTTGGATCATGGGAAGATAGTCAATGAAAATCAGAAAGTCAAAACAATTTCAAACATGCTCAAAGAAGTCAACCAAACATGCATCAACTTCAAAAATTCATAACTCAGTGATAACAAATTAGAAATGAATGGGATCAACACCATGGTAAAGCTTAAGATGTCTAGTAATCACATACCAAATTTCAAATCCATCTAATAACGTATGAGAATTTCACAAATGATATGGCATGATGTGTCACACAAGTCAACATTTTGGTCAAACAGGGGACAAAAATCTCAATCAATTGGAAAATGCCACAAACAATTCCACAAAAAATCACATGTAAACTACACATCCAAAAGTAGGTTCATGCAAAAATTCAGATCAATTGGGGGTCAAGAAGCATGGTATCAAAAATCATGAAGTTGCATATCATTGGTGTGACACAAATTGTCACACCCTAATTCAAAAATTCATAACTCAATGACCAGATAAGATAAATTCACAAACTCTACATCAAAATAAACATGAATGTGTCTAGTTTGTGTACAAAAAATTTCAGGGCCATTGGATAATGCATCATCATTTCACAATTGAATTGGTAAAAGGTACAAAATATTGATACATGAACAAAACCCTAATACCATTAAAAATATACTCATCCAAAAAATCAGCAAAAATCATGATAAAAAAGTAGAGATCATGCTGAGCATTATGCAAAAATGTTCATGAAATTTGGAATTAAAATGGATGAGTTGTGATTTTTGTAAGTTGTTGAACCAAAATGCAATAAACATTGAACAAATAATATGATTTAATTTAAATAAATGGACACGATGGCATATTGGTAATTCTGGGGATCTTTTAATGAAACGGTGCGTACCGTTTAGATGCGTGGCTGATGGCTATTGGACGCATGCCAATGTAACAGGGCTCCCATGCAAGACAAACCCACGACCAAAACAGACAAAACAAAATTCTGGAAAAAATGTTTTAGGGTTTATGCATCTACAGTGTTCATCATCATCTCCAAAATCGTGCAGAAAAATTTGTTCCAGAAATGACAAAACAACATATCAATGGATTCAGCAAGCATCATGCATCACAAATCCAACAATTATCAACATCAATTTGAACCAACAAAGAAGCATCAAACAAAAACAAATTCACATGCCAGATTTCAATTCAACATAACTTACTAAATACTTAACCATTTTAAACCATTTAAAGCTCATAATGATCAGGGGAATGAGATCTATACATTACATAACATGATTTTGGAAAAGGATGGATTCGAATTTTTACCAGTTTTGAAGAACAGTTGGGATTCAATGGCTTTTTGGCTTCAAATGGTTAAAACAGATGCACATGAAGCTTCCTACAGTTGAATGGTAAAGGGAACTTGGCTCATGAATGTTTGTTTTTGCTCGAAACCATCTCTGCCATTGATGGAACTTGGAAATAACAGTGGAGAATCCTTGCTTACAGTCACCAAAAGAAGATTGAGAATGCTTCAAAAATGTTGGCAACTGAGGAACAAACCAAAACAAACTTGTATGCTTCGAAGGTTTTTGGCAGAATTTCAAAAATGAAGAAAATGAGGTTTTGAGAGAAGATGATTTTCTGTTTGTGTAATGTTGGCTGCTAGGGTTGGAATGACAGAAAATATGTTATATATTTGCTGTTTAGCAAGCTAAGTAGGATTAGTTCAAGTGGTAATTAGGATTTGGCTCAAATGACCTCTTTTGACAAAATTGCTAAAACACAACTCAAGTTGGTATGGGGAGTATGTTGCACGAATTTGGGCTTGCAAACATGTTTCAAATGACATTTCAGACCTATTCCAATTGGCCAAATGTGTTAAAAATGGTTATTTCACAAAATCACTTTTGCACCACACTTGAAATTAATTAAGACAAGTCCAAAAAGGCCATTTTGAATGGTGAAGTTTTGATGCATGATGATGACATTTTTGGAAAGAGGGGATCAAATGTGACTTGTAGGAAAAAACCCCACCAAATTTGGCCAAATGGTTTGAGAGATATGGCCTTTTGAAGTTCACAAATATTTGAAAATGAAATGATCATATCTTGCCAACCATACATGGGAATTTAGAGTTCTTGGACTTTTTGGAAATGGGAGAACAAGATCTTCAACTTTCATGTTGGGAAAAAATTCATTTGGAGCTTGTATCATGATGCAAGATTAAGATCAAGAAGTTACTATTTTTGGCAGTTAAAATTACAGGTCAAGTTTCTATTTTGGGAAATTTTCTGTTTGACTTCAAATTCTTCCATGATGGTGTCTGACATGATATATGAGGCCTATATGGGCATGAATGAACTCCCTCAAACCAATTCCCATCATCAAATCACTGATTAAATCCACAGTTGACCAAGTTTGACTTTTCTAGGGTTTTGCTGGATTGAACCACTTCTGATGAATTCCAAACCCTAATTCTTTGAGATCTTGATTCCAAATGATATCACGACATATATGAACTCTTGATTATTGATCATGGTGCCCAAATTCTGCAAGAATGGTCACCATCCACTGCAATGACTGACTTTGACTGATTTTGACCTAATTGGCTGATGATTGCTTCAGCTGCAAGTAACATGATTAGATGACAATATTTTTGTACTTTTTGATTAGTAAACATATGAAAAGCAAATATATACAAATGCAAAGCATGCTTGGTGATCAAGAACCACACTCACAAGGCAAACCACCCACTAGGAGGGGAGCTAGGGCAATGCAATGATCCTTGAGGCCATGATATGATATGATATGGGCCATGAGGGATCTTAGGGCCAAAATTGGGGTCTTACAGATGCCCCTATTTAAGGTCATTCTAGCCGGAGAAGTGAAGTTTAGAAATCTTCATCTCGACGCGGTAGAATGGGCTTAAATAACAGTAATGAGACAAATTTTGGTCCCTAAGAGACCTCATGATGCAAATGTATGCATGCAAAAGACACAAATTCTGTGGGGAATATGATTTACACAGAAGAAAAGACGATCCATCGGAGTAATACACTCACCAGGAACAGAGACTCTGACAAGACTTTAGTTGGGGATAGTAAGAACAAGAAATGCGTGAACAAGACACGACTCTGATTAGGGAATGAAAACAGACTGGGAACCTCACTGGGGAAAAGAATTCCAAAAGGAAAATAAATCCATTGGAGAGACACAAGCTGACTCCTGAGAAGAAGCAACAGGAAACTTCACTGAGGAAGTACCAAAGAAATGAGATGTTACCGGTATAAGGGTAACAAACTCAGGAAGAAAGAATATCTAAGACCGGTATAAGGGTGAGAGATATCAATCAACCAACATCTGAGAAAGACCTGAAAAAGGTACATAAACTCAGGAAAATCTGACTCCACAAGGGACCAAGGTCATAATAGGGAGCAGAAAGGAGGGAACACCAGGGATACCGGTTACTGGGTATATAATAGGTGACCGACCAGAGATTCTGGGTTCGATCCCCAGCAGAGTCGCCACTTTTCTGTAGCGGTGTATTCGTCACTATATGATCTATCGATTAAATCATAAGCAAGAGATATAATGATTTTCGAGTCGCCACGGCACTTTTATTTATCCAAAGGACTGGCTAAAAAGCGAACAAAAGCCTAAGAAGTTTTACACGTAGAAAACTAATAAAAAGATCAGAGAGTCTGGGTAAGGGGTAAATTACGCAATGGGAAGGTGTTAGGCACCCATCACGTCCTGGGTACTCCTAGGGAGCCCTTTTCACACTTGTTGTATAAAAATTGTTATTTGTTATGACATAAGCATTGTGCAAACATGATTGGGATGATGAGAAAAGAATATACAATTTTTATTGGGTTTGAACGGATGAACCCGTTGCCTACGTACCTTCCATCAAAGGTAAGGATCAAAACGCCGTAGTTCGGCTAAAAAATTTCCAAAAGTTAGTGGATTCAATTTTAAACACAAGCCCTAAGGTCTTACGTTATCCACGGGAGAAAACTCAACCTTATACAAACAACAGGTCCACCATGTGAGAACAGCTTCAACTTGCTAGTGAGGGGTTAACCCTATAATAAGCAAGGAAGACTTACAATTCAATCAACTAAGGACAAATAGGTGAGATTGACATCAACCAACTAAGATAAATCAAACCTATAGCTCATGTATGAAAAGATTAACAAGAATGGACAAAGCCACAAAAACATTGAATGGGTGAAGTTAACTGATTGTGATTATGAAAATGAAGTCAAAGTATGATTAAGATTAATTCAAAGAAGTATTACGAAATGGAGTTTGAAAAAAGTCAAGGACTTGGGTCCAGGTTTTTAATTTGAAAACATGAAGATGTTTGCACAATATCTATCTCAAATTTGGAAGTAAAGTGTGAAAAGGTTTAGGACACAATGGGGATGAATGGATGAAGATGGATTGTAAAACTTCTTAGAAAGTTCACCTCTTGAAATCATATAGGAGATGATTCAAGTGTGTCCTTTGGAATGGGCAATAAGCAATAATAAAGTAAACAAACAAATGATACCGGATGCCACTCAATGGTCTTACTCCAATCTCACAAACAAAAAGCGGATACTGGATACCAATAGATGGATTTACACCAATCTCCTAGAACAGGAATGGATATCAGAGGCCACTCAATGGACTTATACTAATCTCCTCAACAAAGAAAATGAAAAGAAAGTGGATACCGGATGCCAATCTGTCTGGACTTATACCAATCTCCAACAAAGGGAGCAAACACTTGGATGTCTGATGCCAATCTATCTGGGCTTACTCTAAACTCCAACATATGATCATAGGAATACAAATGCCAAATTACACGGACTTACAATTGTATCCTCACATAAACAAACAGAAGCAACTTATGATCACAGGAAAGCAAATGCCAACTTACAGAGACTTATAATTGCATCCTCACATAAACAAACAAAGCAACTTATGATCACAGGAAAGCAAATGCCAACTTACAGGGGCTTACAATTGCATCCTCACATAAACAAATAGAAGCAAAACATGGATGTCAGATGCCAATTTATCTGGGCTTACTCTGACCTCCACAGTATGGTCCTAGGAATACAAATGCCACATCACAGGGACTTACAATTGCATCCTCACATACAATCAAACAAATGCATCAAGCAAAGAAATGAGTGGCCAATGAAATGGTCTTACAACTCACTTCCATATCATAGAAACAATGGCCAAAGGATGGTCTTACAATTGTCCTCAATGGGGAAACAGCAATGATAATGATGTCACAAAGACAAATGAGATGATCATGCATTAATGAGCAATTAATGATGATAAATGCATAGAGCATACAAGCAAACATGTGCATATGAAGAAACAATCAATCAATGAAAGCAATCAGCACACACTATAACCAAACAAGGAGGCTCATACAAAGGGGTTAGGCATTGAAGCCAACTGGAATAGGGTAAAAGGTGCTCTTAACCTTGCCATTGAGGGGCTAAGGTGAAGCAGATGAAAGGATATGAGGAGTGTGCCTCATTACTCTTATCCCTGGTCAGGGAGAGCATTGAATATCAGAAGGTGTGGGAGTTCAGAAACTAGGAACTCTCTCCACAGATAAGACTCTATAGATCTTGGGCTTGGATCTCAATGCTACAACCATGTAATGGGAGCAAGGAGAAGACTCACAGAATAGTAGGAGATAGGTTTCTTCTCTCTTGGATTCTACCAATTGCCTTATTTGAAGGACTTTTCCTGCTTGGGACAAAAGTAAACACACACAAGCATTGCCTCTTAAGGAGGACTTCAGACAGTTGCCTGGCCAAATAACAGGCCAGGTCTTCCAGACTACATGAAGAAAAGGGATTATACCTCAAATGCAAATTGCTAAATAGCAAATCAAAGCAAGTTCAAAGAACTAAGCAACTAAAGGTACCTGAAATAGTCAAACAGAATCAGTACACAGTTCAAAAGTCAAAGAAGAATGATGTAAGGGTTAACAGTCAAAATAAATAGACAAATGTGCAAAGCACAAAGCACAAGGCTTATGAGCCAAGCAACCTACAAAACAAAGAGGTTAGCTCATGATAAATAATCAAGCTCAACCAAGTTGTATAAATTTCTTTGAGGCAATTGCTTCTCAACCTGAAAACATGAACTCAAACATAAGCAATAAGACCACTAGGACAAGCCTAGGGTCAAAAGAGGATGAGAAAGTCACAACAGCAAGTGATATCCAATCAAAATCAAATTCAAACATTTAATAAGCAAACCCAATTGGTTTCAAGTTCATATCATGCATCATCATCATTTCATAAGCAAAGGAAGTCAAAGCATGGCAAATGAAAGCTCATAGAAGTCAACAGAAAGACTTAACTAAAAACCAATCATAAACAATTTCAAAAATCACCAAATAATTCATGATCACTCACAATCCATAACATGACATGCATATAAAATTTCAGCTCATTTGGATCATGGGAAGATAGTCAATGAAAATCAGAAAGTCAAAACAATTTCAAACATGCTCAAAGAAGTCAACCAAACATGCATAAACTTCAAAAATTCATAACTCAGTGATAACAAACGAGAAATGAATGGGATCAACACCATGGTAAAGCTTAAGATGTCTAGTAATCACATACCAAATTTCAAATCCATCTAATAACGTATGAGAATTTCACAAATGATATGGCATGATGTGTCACACAAGTCAACATTTTGGTCAAACAGGGGACAAAAATCTCAATCAATTGGAAAATGCCACAAACAATTCCACAAAAAATCACATGTAAGCTAGACATCCAAGAGTAGGTTCATGCAAAAATTCAGATCAATTGGGGGTCAAGAAGCATGGTATCAAAAATCATGAAGTTGCATATCATTGGTGTGACACAAATTGTCACATCCTAATTCAAAAATTCATAACTCAATGACCAGATAAGATAAATTCACAAACTCTACATCAAAATAAACATGAATGTGTCTAGTTTGTGTACAAAAAATTTCAGGGCCATTGGATAATGCATCATCATTTCACAATTGAATTGGTAAAAGGTACAAAATATTGATACATGAACAAAACCCTAATACCATTAAAAATATACTCATCCAAAAAATCAGCAAAAATCATGATAAAAAAGTAGAGATCATGCTGAGCATTATGCAAAAATGTTCATGAAATTTGGAATTAAAATGGATGAGTTGTGATTTTTGTAAGTTGTTGAACCAAAATGCAATAAACATTGAACAAATAATATGATTTAATTTAAATAAATGGACACGATGGCATATTGGTAATTCTGGGGATCTTTTAATGAAACGGTGCGTACCGTTTAGATGCGTGGCTGATGGCTATTGGACGCATGCCAATGTAACAGGGCTCCCATGCAAGACAAACCCACGACCAAAACAGACAAAACAAAATTCTGGAAAAAATGTTTTAGGGTTTATGCATCTACAGTGTTCATCATCATCTCCAAAATCGTGCAGAAAAATTTGTTCCAGAAATGACAAAACAACATATCAATGGATTCAGCAAGCATCATGCATCACAAATCCAACAATTATCAACATCAATTTGAACCAACAAAGAAGCATCAAACAAAACAAATTCACATGCCAGATTTCAATTCAACATAACTTACTAAATACTTAACCATTTTAAACCATTTAAAGCTCATAATGATCAGGGGAATGAGATCTATACATTACATAACATGATTTTGGAAAAGGATGGATTCGAATTTTTACCAGTTTTGAAGAACAGTTGGGATTCAATGGCTTTTTGGCTTCAAATGGTTAAAACAGATGCACATGAAGCTTCCTACAGTTGAATGGTAAAGGGAACTTGGCTCATGAATGTTTGTTTTTGCTCGAAACCATCTCTGCCATTGATGGAACTTGGAAATAACAGTGGAGAATCCTTGCTTACAGTCACCAAAAGAAGATTGAGAATGCTTCAAAAATGTTGGCAACTGAGGAACAAACCAAAACAAACTTGTATGCTTCGAAGGTTTTTGGCAGAATTTCAAAAATGAAGAAAATGAGGTTTTGAGAGAAGATGATTTTCTGTTTGTGTAATGTTGGCTGCTAGGGTTGGAATGACAGAAAATATGTTATATATTTGCTGTTTAGCAAGCTAAGTAGGATTAGTTCAAGTGGTAATTAGGATTTGGCTCAAATGACCTCTTTTGACAAAATTGCTAAAACACAACTCAAGTTGGTATGGGGAGTATGCTGCACGAATTTGGGCTTGCAAACATGTTTCAAATGACATTTCAGACCTATTCCAATTGGCTAAATGTGTTAAAAATGGTTATTTCATAAAATCACTTTTGCACCACACTTGAAATTAATTAAGACAAGTCCAAAAAGGCCATTTTGAATGGTGAAGTTTTGATGCATGATGATGACATTTTTGGAAAGAGGGGATCAAATGTGACTTGTAGGAAAAAACCCCACCAAATTTGGCCAAATGGTTTGAGAGATATGGCCTTTTGAAGTTCACAAATTTTTGAAAATGAAATGATCATATCTTGCCAACCATACATGGGAATTGAGAGTTCTTGGACTTTTTGGAAATGGGAGAACAAGATCTTCAACTTTCATGTTGGGCAAAAATTCATTTGGAGCTTGTATCATGATGCAAGATTAAGATCAAGAAGTTACTATTTTTGGCAGTTAAAATTACAGGTCAAGTTTCTATTTTGGGAAATTTTCTGTTTGACTTCAAATTCTTCCATGATGGTGTTTGACATGATATATGAGGCCTATATGGACATGAATGAACTCCCTCAAACCAATTCCCATCATCAAATCACTGATTAAATCCACAGTTGACCAAGTTTGACTTTTCTAGGGTTTTGCTGGATTGAACCACTTCTGATGAATTCCAAACCCTAATTCTTTGAGATCTTGATTCCAAATGATATCACGACATATATGAACTCTTGATTATTGATCATGGTGCCCAAATTCTGCAAGAATGGTCACCATCCACTGCAATGACTGACTTTGACTGATTTTGACCTAATTGGCTGATGATTGCTTCAGCTGCAAGTAACATGATTAGATGACAATATTTTTGTACTTTTTGATTAGTAAACATATGAAAAGCAAAGATATACAAATGCAAAGCATGCTTGGTGATCAAGAACCACACTCACAAGGCAAACCACCCACTAGGAGGGGAGCTAGGGCAATGCAATGATCCTTGAGGCCATGATATGATATGATATGGGCCATGAGGGATCTTAGGGCCAAAATTGGGGTCTTACAGATGCCCCTATTTAAGGTCATTCTAGCCGGAGAAGTGAAGTTTAGAAATCTTCATCTCGACGCGGTAGAATGGGCTTAAATAACAGTAATGAGACAAATTTTGGTCCCTAAGAGACCTCATGATGCAAATGTATGCATGCAAAAGACACAAATTCTGTGGGGAATATGATTTACACAGAAGAAAAGACGATCCATCGGAGTAATACACTCACCAGGAACAGAGACTCTGACAAGACTTTAGTTGGGGATAGTAAGAACAAGAAATGCGTGAACAAGACACGACTCTGATTAGGGAATGAAAACAGACTGGGAACCTCACTGGGGAAAAGAATTCCAAAAGGAAAATAAATCCATTGGAGAGACACAAGCTGACTCCTGAGAAGAAGCAACAGGAAACTTCACTGAGGAAGTACCAAAGAAATGAGATGTTACCGGTATAAGGGTAACAAACTCAGGAAGAAAGAATATCTAAGACCGGTATAAGGGTGAGAGATATCAATCAACCAACATCTGAGAAAGACCTGAAAAAGGTACATAAACTCAGGAAAATCTGACTCCACAAGGGACCAAGGTCATAATAGGGAGCAGAAAGGAGGGAACACCAGGGATACCGGTTACTGGGTATATAATAGGTGACCGACCAAAGCGTGAATTGGTATACATGCCAAAACACTCATCATCCGAAAGGAGGGCTTGAAAAAGCAAATCGACTTACAGGATGGACATTCGAATCCACAACGGGAAGACGAATCTTACTCAAATGGGGACACAAACCCAAAGAGTGCATGAGATATAATATCCATTACCGGCAGACCGTGGATAAGAATACTCGCATGAGATATATTATCTATTACCGTCAGAACGTAGATAATAAACTCGCATGGTAAGAAACACCAGAGATACCGGTTACTGGGTATATAATAGGTAATCTACCGAAAACGTGAATTGGTATATATGCCAAAACACTCATCATCCAGAACACAAACTGGTTAAAGGATGGATATTCGATTCTACAAAGAATACGAATCTTGCTCAGCTGGGGAAAATCAACAAAGGATTCCAACTAAAGAGCGCATGAGATATATTATTCATTACCGGCAGACCGTGAATAATATACTCGAAAGGAAAAGACACCAGAGATACCGAAGTATATAATAGGTGACTAACCAAAAAGAGAGACAATCGATACCAAGCATCCGGGTAAACGAAAGACAACTCAAAGGGATAAATTGCAAGCATCCGGCAATTATCCAACAACAAAGAAATATTCGATTCCACAGAGGGAAATAACGAATCTTACTCAACTAGGGAAACACAAAAGGCTTCGACTGAAGAGTGCATGAGATATATTATTCATTACCGGCAGACCGTGAATAACATACTCGCATGGAAGATTATCCACAACCGGTTACTGGGTTAATAAAGGATAAATCAACCGAAAAGAAAGGCATCGGGATACCAAACTAGGTATATAATGATGACCAATCAAGGAGCAACAGACATTACCAACAAGAGGGTAAATGAAAGGTAATCTGCTGAGGATTCACTGGTGAAAATCAATGATCTAGGGATGAATTGCATAAACAGCAGTTATCCATAACAACAGACTAAGGATATAATGATGACAATCAAATATCCGGGGAACGCAATCACTGACAAAAGGTGAAAGGACCCACTGGGGATAAAATTGCTAGCATACGGCAATTATCCACAAAAGATTTGCTGGGGATATAAGTGCTTATCTGAGCAACTTATCCGAGCAAAGGAAACTCAACATTAAAAACTAGATGGAGATAACCACGAATCTAGGGTTTACATCTACCGAATACGGGGTAGAAAACCAACAACTCCGCGTGGGGATAGAACAAATCACAAATCCGCACGGGAAACCAAAATAGGGTTTATAACAAACCACAAACTGCTGGAGAGCAGGAAAGTAGGATTTACAACTACCGATTATTAGGCAGAAAACCAACAAATCTGGCTGGGGGATAAAAGGTGTATAACCACAAATTCTGCCAAGAAGCCAGGAAGAAATAGGACTTATAACTACCGGTATGAGGGTAGAGGCCCAAAAAAATTCCGCTGGGGAACAACCCACTGGGAAGCACAAGATTTTTGACAAATAGCCAATTCGGGAATAATCCGAAAAGACAGACTGAATCAAAACACGTCCTAATGAGGATATAACTCAAATAGGAAAATCCATCCCAATATATGTGTTGGGAGGAAACGGAAGAAACCGTCATCCACGAGGATATATCTCAGTGGGGAACTGCAGAAGGAAAGACAAACATTTTCTGCTTATGGGGCTGACTCTACATGGAGAGATTTTAACACCCAACATCTGCTTGGGGAGATTTGTAAAGAGATCTATATCACCCAAAAGCAGGAGACAACAATCAAAGGATATATGGCAAGAAATGCAACATGAATATCTGAATGTTTATGAGTATGCATGAATATGCGTGATTTATGTTTGATGAATGCTGACAAAACAGACAATTCTAACACAAACAAGTCCAGGAATCAAACGCCCGGTATTATACTTCCAGGGGAAAAACCAACTAGAGAGCCAATCTGCGGAGATCTAACATGCTGTAAAGCAAAGATCTGCGAGTACTGCTGAAGAAGCAGAAAGTCAAAGATATCAGGAAACAACCCGATCAGGGTACAGAAAGTCACAACGGGCAAAAACAGCCACCAAGACAAATCTGTAGGGGAATAAGAGAAAATCCAGGATATCTGCAAGGGATCCCAGTGCCAACTGAGAAACAGAAAGTGCATTGCACAAACACGAACTGCAGCAGTAGCAACTCCACAAAACTCCACCGGGGAACAACCCACTGAGGGAGAATGATATCATCCAAATAGGATCTAACCGCATAACCAACTCTATTGGGGAAAACTGTCGGCTACTCTCTTGGGGAACAACCCACTGAGGGAGGACAGATCAAACAAGTAGGTTCTGCAACAAACCACTCCACTTGGGAGAACACACATAGCAAACTGATCACAACAAGTAGATTCTGCAAAATAAGCCACTCTACTGGGGATCACAAACAGTCAGGAAATCAATCCGTTCACTGGAGGCCAAAGCCGACATCCAACCATATTGGGGATTGAAGGAGTATTCAACAGGCGAAACTACCACAACAAAGACTCTGCAGACTAAGCTGAGGAAAAGATGGATGCAATACTGGGATGTCAACCCAAATCAACCAATGAGTAGGAAAATAAATCCTGCTCTGCTGAAGAGAATAACTCTGATGGAGAGATAGCAACAATTCCGCAGACGACTTCGCCGGGGAAAAGGTGAAGTACCAGGTATCAAACCACTGACTTACCAAACCTTTCAAAAGAAGCGATCGTGCTGAGGAAACAGACAACTCCGCTGGCAACTGCACTGGGAAGAGTGGCAACAACTCTGCTCGCGAATCCGATGGGGGTATCAACAACAGCTCTACCCGTGACTGTTGAGGAGACAAATAAAGTCTGGGAATGTCGACCCACTGAAGAAAGTGACGGGGCACCAAGATGACAAACTATCAACCGCCGAAACTTATACAAGAAAACCACCCATGCTAGGGAAGGTTGCTGCTGGAGAAAACGAAGTCTTCAACAACACTCTTCTTGCGACTATACTGGGGAACAACCCCAACAACAAATCTGCCTGAGGAACAACCTCAACAAGGATCTGAAGAAAGAAGATACAACCAAACCAGGAATATGAACAAATGTCTTACCTGTTGGAGATCATGCCACCCTCGGGAGAGCACTGAGATATTCTCGAGTATCCTTTCAATCTTGTGAATGTTCACTTTGTTTAAAACAACAATTTTGAAAAATTTGATTTGTTTAAAACAATGACATTTTATCAATTAAAACATGCAAAACATTTGTTGAATTGAAACAAATAAGAGTGCAAATAATGGGATAAAAAGCTCAAATTGATTTGATAGAATGGTAGTCTGCAAATGGCAAGACCCCATAGATCTGTACAAATTTGAAATCAGTGATATATATTGGTAGAGGGCTACATTGAACATAATGATCCTTTCTCTACCAATTTGAATCTCGATGTATCCGAAGCTTCAGTTGACGACGAATCGAGAATCTTCTGACGAAATGACGACTGTGGAACAGAAAGTCTTGTCAGGATGCAGTTACTTGCCAAATCCCTAATTTTTGCCTAGATTGCCCAAGAGTGAGGTACTCAATCTAGCGAGATGCAAATATATTCTATTTTTTCAAGTCTCTAATTTTTGCCTGGATTACCCTCGCGGGTTCTCCACCGAGACACTCATTTTTGCCTAAGCCGCCCTTTCGGGTTTTCAACTTAGCGAGCAATTCTGTTTTTTCATTTGCATATACTTTTTTTTTTTTTTTTAGGCAAAGTATCTCTTGACTGCATCTGAATTCACAGGGCGAGTGAAATCCTCCCCATCCATTGTTGTAAGCATCAAAGCACCGCCTGAAAAGGCTCTCTTAACAATATATGGACCCTCGTAGTTTGGAGTCCACTTGCCCCTGGAATCGGGCGCGAAAGACAAGACTTTCTTGAGCACGAGGTCACCTTCTCGGAACACACGAGGCTTGACCTTCTTATCGAATGCTTTCTTCATTCTCTGTTGATATAACTGACCATGACACATGGCAGTTAACCGCTTCTCTTCAATCAAATTCAGTTGGTCGTAACGACTCTGAATCCATTCAGCATCAGTCAACTTAGCTTCCATCAAGACTCGAATTGATGGGATCTCCACCTCTACTGGGAGAACGGCTTCCATGCCATAAACAAGAGAGAAAGGGGTTGCCCCTGTTGAAGTGCGTACAGACATACGATATCCATGCAAAGCAAATGGCAGCATCTCATGCCAATCTTTGTACGTGACAGTCATCTTCTGGATAATTCTCTTGATATTCTTATTAGCAGCTTCAACAGCCCCATTCATCTTAGGTCTGTAGGGAGAGGAATTATGGTGTGCAATCTTGAATTCAGCGCACAACTCATCCATCATCTTGTTATTCAGATTAGATCCATTATCAGTAATGATCCTCTCTGGCACACCATAACGGCAAATCAGCTGGTTCTTGATAAACTTCACGACCACATGCCTGGTTACATTCGCGTACGAAGCGGCTTCAACCCATTTGGTGAAGTAATCAATTGCTACGAGAATAAACCGATGTCCGTTGGACGCTTTCGGCTCAATCATGCCGATCATGTCAATTCCCCACATAGAGAAAGGCCATGGTGATGAAATCACATTCAGGAGTGTCGGAGGAATATGAATCTTATCCGCATAAATTTGACACTTGTGACATTTCTTCACATACTTGCAACAGTCAGACTCCATTGTCAGCCAATAGTAGCCTGCTCTCAACATCTTCTTAGCCATGGCATGTCCATTGGAATGAGTACCAAATGAACCCTCATGGACCTCAGTCATCAATAGGTTTGCTTCGTGTCTATCCACGCATCTGAGCAAAACCATATCAAAATTTCTTTTATACAGCACTTCACCACTGAGGTAGAAACTGCCTGACAACCTTCTCAAAGTTTTCCTATCTTTCACAGATGCCCCAGGCGGGTAGACCTGGTTCTGGAGGAAATTCTTGATATCAAAATACCAAGGCTTGTCATCTTTCACTTCTTCTATTGCAAATATGTGAGCGGGTCTATCCAAGCGCATCACAGTAATGTTGGGAACATCATTCCACCATCTGACCACAATCATGGAAGCAAGCGTAGCAAGGGCATCTGCCATCCGGTTATCCTCTCGAGGAATATGATAAAATTCAACTTCTGTGAAGAAAGTTGAAATTCTCCTTGCATAATCTCTGTATGGGATGAGACCAGGTTGATTCGTCTCCCACTCACCCTTGATCTGATTGACAACCAAGGCCGAATCACCATAGACATCAAGATACTTGATTCTCAAGTCAATGCATTCTTCAAGTCCCATAATACAGGCTTCATACTCCGCCATATTATTCGTGCATTTGAAAGTTAGCCTTGCTGTAAACGGAATGTGTGAACCTTGGGGAGTAATGATCACTGCCCCAATTCCATTCCCATATTGATTAACAGCGCCATCAAACACCATCGTCCATCTGGAACCAGGTTCTGGACCTTCATCAAGTGTAGGCTCATCGCAATCTTTCATCTTCAAATACAGAATTTCCTCATCCGGGAAGTCAAACTGAACAGACTGATGATCTTCAATTGGCTGGTGCGCTAAATGGTCAGCCAAGATACTACCTTTGATAGCTTTCTGAGCTCGATACTCAATATCATACTCTGACAACAACATCTGCCAACGGGCAATCCTCCCAGTTAAAGCAGGCTTCTCGAAGATATACTTAATTGGATCCATTCTGGATATCAACCAAGTTGTATGATTTATCATGTACTGGCGTAAACGCTTAGCAGCCCAAGCCAAAGCACAGCACGTCTTCTCAAGCATAGAGTACCGAGACTCACACTCAGTAAACTTCTTACTGAGGTAGTAGATAGCAAACTCCCTCTTCCCTGATTCATCCTGTTGACCGAGTACACAACCCATCGAGTCTTCAAGAACTGTCAAGTACATAATCAGAGGTCTTCCTTCCACAGGCGGAGACAAAATCGGAGGTTCAGACAGATAATCTTTGATACTGTCGAAAGATTTCTGGCAATCCTCGGTCCAATCATGAGACTGATCTTTCCGAAGGAGCTTGAATATCGGCGCACATGTGGCAGTCATGTGGGATATAAATCTGGAAATGTAGTTCAAGCGGCCAAGAAAACCTCGGACTTGCTTCTCAGTTTTGGGTGCAGGCATCTCTTGTATTGCTTTGACCTTTGCAGGATCAACTTCAATACCCCTTTCACTTACCACAAAACCCAACAACTTGCCGGAACGGACTCCAAATGTACATTTGTTCGGATTCAGGCGAAGTTTGAACTTCCTCAAACGTTGAAAAAGCTTCAACAAATGCTCAACATGTTCAACTTCCGTTCGGGACTTAGCAATCATATCATCAACATAGACTTCTATCTCCTTGTGCATCATGTCATGAAACAAGGTAGTCATAGCTCGTTGGTACGTGGCTCCGGCGTTCTTCAAACCGAAGGGCATCACTCGATAACAGAATGTTCCCCAAGGTGTGATGAATGTTGTCTTCTCCATATCCTCTGGTGCCATCTTGATTTGATTATATCCGGAAAATCCGTCCATAAAGGAAAAGACTTTGAATTTAGCTGTATTGTCTACCAACATGTCAATGTGTGGTAGAGAAAAATCATCTTTTGGGCTAGCTTTATTCAAATCTCTATAATCAACGCACATACGGACTTTTCCGTCCTTCTTAGGAACAGGCACAATATTGGCCACCCATTGAGGATATGTAGAAGTCACCAGAAACCCCGCATCAATTTGCTTCTGAACTTCCTCTTTGATCTTCACTGCCATATCTGGATGAGTTCTTCTGAGCTTCTGCTTCACAGGCACGCACTCAGGCTTCAAAGGCAGGAAATGTTGCACAGTATCTGTATCTAAACCCGGCATGTCTTCATAGGACCAAGCAAAGATATCTGAATATTCTCGTAGCAAGCTGATCAAATCTTCCTTGACAGACCCTTCAAGAAGTGCCCCAATCTTCACCAAACGAACGCAATCTTCAGACCCCAAGTTGACTGTTTCCAAGTCTTCGAGATGCGGCTGAATGATCTTCTCTTCGTGCTCAAGGAGACGGGTGATCTCATCAGGAATCCCTTCAACATCATCTTCTTCTGCCTCAAATACAGGGAATTCAAAGTTGGGAGATGGCGTTGGATCATTATGTTCAATGGGTTTTAGGATCAACCTGCATAATGATTTCGGTTAGGGAAAAACTTCAAAATTTAATCAAGCAAATCATTATGCAGATGAAAAAAAATAAAATGTTTGCTTTTATTTTTGTTTTTATGGTTTTTTGTGATCACTGATTTCATAACGAAAAGCAAAAAGTGAAAACAAAGGAAAAACAAATGTTTAACAATGTGAAAATTGAATGAAAACATCATTGTATATATGCTTTGCCAACAATGTCATCACTTCTCCTTTTGGCATGGGAGAAGGGTTTTAAACAAAGTGAACAATTTACTCTGATCTATGGATGACTGTAGGAACATCTACAGCGACCCAATTGTGGCAGACACCACCAGGAATAACAAATTTGTTCACGTCCTCTGCATCTTCTTCAATGATAGCAGCAGCTTCTTCCTCTTCAGGTTGATCAGCATGGATGAATCCTCCACTCGTGAACAAACCTTGCTCATTGCATGCCCCAGAACAGTAGCCAATGCCAGCCCGGGATCGGTTATCTTCAAGTTCAAGCACTTTCCCTAATTCAGCGACTGCACCACATTCAATGGCCAGCTTAGCATCACGGTAGGAAGTGAATGAAGGAGACTTCTTCTCGATTGGTTCGTCAATAGATAAAGCTTGGAATGGAGTTCCAACTTCATCCTCTGCGTCAATGTACGAGAAAGAAGACAGATGGCTAACCAGGAGAGCCTTTTCTCCCCCTACTACAACCAATTTCTTGTT
Organism: Lathyrus oleraceus; assembly: GCF_024323335.1. Classification (NCBI taxonomy): domain Eukaryota; kingdom Viridiplantae; phylum Streptophyta; class Magnoliopsida; order Fabales; family Fabaceae; genus Lathyrus; species Lathyrus oleraceus. The sequence goes on from NC_066581.1 coordinate 506,671,171, forward strand.
TTTGACAAACTTCAGCTTCTGGTGTAGGGTGGATGTCACGGCGCCAGCCTCGTGAATCCATGGTCTTCCTAAGAGACAGCTATAAGATGGGTGGATATCCATTACTTGAAAAGTAACTTGGAAATCACTTGGTCCAATCTTGATCGGGAGATCAACTTCCCCAATCACGGTCTTGCGCGACCCATCAAATGCTTTCACAACAACCCCACTCTGCCTCATAGGAGGACCTTGATATGACAATCTAGAGAGTGTGGATTTTGGCAATACATTAAGAGAAGATCCAGTGTCCACCAGCACATTGGACATTGCATCTGACTTGCAATTCATGGAGATATGTAAAGCCATGTTGTGGTCTCTTCCCTCCTCAGGGAGATCAGCGTCACAAAAGCTCAAAGTGTTGCAAGCGGTAATGTTTGCAACAATACTATCAAACTGCTCGAGGGTGACGTCGTGATCAACGTACGCCAGGTCCAAGACTTTCTGCAGAGACTCCCTATGGGGTTCTGAATTCAGCAGCAGAGAAAGGATAGAAATCTTGGAGGGCGTGTGTAGAAGCTGGTCTACAATATTGTACTCACTATTTCTGATGAGCCTTAGTATCTCATCAGATTCTTCATCAACAATGCCACTCGGGCCAACTGAAGAAACAGGAGTCTTTTGTACGGAGGAGGAGGGTTTGGCAACATCAAGTGCTGGATTCTGAACTTTGGCAGCTGTCCCCACAGGACGTTCAACAGATTCAGAAATAACAGGAGCTTTGGTAGGTGCAGAAAATACACGACCACTTCGGGTCAACCCACTTACATCAGCTACGTTGGTCACGGAAGTGGAAGGCAAAGGCACTTCGACCCTATCCTGGACAGCAACAGGATTGTACCGGAATGGCACAGCTCGATCAGATGTATAGGGCACAGGGCCGGCAGGTTTGATGATCAAAGAAGGGGAAGCCTTAGGCTTGTTGCTATTGTAGCGAATAACAACGGGCTCAGGCAGCTTGAACACTGGTGAAATGACATTCACCTCAGGCTCAACTTTATCAACATTGAGATTTTGCAGAATCTCAATGGTACCCTCATTCAACATCTTCTGAAGCTCTTTGCGGACTTGATCGCAACCCCAACGATTAACCGAACAGACGCGGCACTTGTCATGGTCATGCTCCAAGTAGCTGTACTGACACAGCATATGGTGTAATCCAACCAATGACTGCCTGATGCGGCTAATATACTTGACCTTGTACTTCCCAAGGCATTCCTGAATCATATTCACAGATTTCCCATGCGAAGGCAATGGGTTCTTGGTGACATTAGGGCTGGAGTCTTCAAAACTCAGAATTCCACTTCTCATAAGGTCTTGAACCTTAGTCTTCAGTGGGAAACAGTTCTCTACATTGTGGCCCGGAGCACCGAAATGGTAGATACAATGCTGGTCTGGTTTGTACCACCATTGCGGATTTGCAGGAATGGCAGGAGGATCCCTGGGAGAAACCAATTTCCTCTCCAACAAGGAGGGATAAAGCTCTGCATATGTCATAGGAATTGGATCGAAGCTGATCTTCTTCCTGTCATAATTCACATTAGCTTGATTGGTTGTACTTCCACGAGGCTGGTAAGCCTGTTGCTGTGGACGTTGTTGTTGCTGTTGGTACTGCGGTTGCTGATATTGCTGTTGATGCTGATATTGTTGATGTTGATACTGCTGAGCATTATCTTTGAATACAGGCGCTATATGAGCCACCTGGTGTTGATGTCCGGCACGATGTGCAGGCTTCCTCTGAACAGAGGGTCTTCTATGTTTAGGCTGAGACTGCACAGCGTGTGCTTCCCCTTCTTTCCTCTTAAATGCTCCATATCGTTTAGAGGAAGAGCTATCATCTTTAGCCAACCGTCCTTCACGGACACCTTCTTCGAGACGCATCCCCATGTTCACCATCTCGGTGAAATCAGAGGGAGCGCTTGCTACCATCCGCTCATAATAAAATGAGCCAAGAGTCTTCAAGAAAATCTTGGTCATTTCTTTCTCTTCCAGCGGTGGAGTGATCTGAGCTGCCAGCTCTCGCCATCTCTGGGCGTACTCCTTGAACGACTCTTTGTCTTTCTGCGACATGGACCTGAGTTGATCTCGGTCAGGTGCCATATCGACGTTGTACTTATATTGCTTGACGAAAGCTTCGCCAAGGTCGTTGAAAGATCGGATGTTGGCACTGTCCAGGCTCATGTACCATCTGAGTGCGGCACCGGATAACCTGTCCTGAAAATAATGAATCAAAAGTTGATCATTATCAGTCTGAGTTGACATCTTCCTGGCGTACATGACCAGGTGAGCGAGTGGACAGGTGTTCCCCTTGTACTTTTCAAAGTCAGGGACCTTGAACTTGACTGGTATCTTGACACCGGGAACTAAACAAAGTTCGGCTGCAGACTTGCCGAAGAGATCTTTGCCTCGAAGAGTCCTCAATTCCTTTCTCAGCTCAAGGAATTGATCGTTCATAGCATCCATCTTTTCATGAACGTCTGAGCCCTCAGATGGCTCAGAGTGATAGATGGTGTCGTCTACCCTGGGCATGGTATGCACGACAGGAGGAGCGGGAACAGGGACCGGGCTAGATGCCGGCATATGAGTGAATGTTGGCGCAGGAATATCTGGCATAAAGCCTGGAGGCATCCCCCAAGGGAACCCGGCTGGCATAGCATTAGGCTGATGAACACTGACCGGCACTGTAGAAGTGGCTATCTCTGATATAACTGTCCTCTGGGGAGGAGTTGCTGGAGGCGGAGTAGGCTGATTCTGAGCAGCAAGGAGTTGCTCCATCAAAGCGCCAAGTCTGGCGACCTCTTCCTTCAGTTCTCGGTTCTCTTGTTCCAATTGCTCCATTACTCTGGCAGAGTTGACTCGCGTATAATACCGGTGAGTCAGCTTGTCTTCAAAATAAATGAAGAACACAAGGTTAGGAACAGAAGACCAGAAACAAAGGGTACCTGCTTATGCAAGAATGATGCATGAAATGCTTGTGCAAATGCTTTGTTTTCAAGGAACCCTTAGGGTATTATTTGCAATATTTTGAATTGTTAAAGCATTTTAATTACTCATGGAAAATATTTCATTCAAAATATTAAGACAAAGAAGTACATCATTCTTTAATCATTACAAAGAGAAAAGGTAAATGACATCCTATGGATCCCTATCAGCTCGGGATGCTGGAAGACGAGAAGTGCACAACTTCTTGATCTCTCTCTCATAGGCCGCTTCCATGTCAGCTTTCTCCTTTGCAAGTTGATCATACTTCCTCTTCCATAATTTGGATGACTGAGGAAGCAGAGAAGTCCAAGTGTCGTTCGGATCGTCGATCACTCGGTGCTCGAGAAATTCAATCATAGCGTCCTTCTCCTTGAGCTGCTGCAGCAATTCCTCCCTCTCACGGATCCAAGCACGCGAAAGGTCTTCTTCTCTCAACTCCTCTACACGTTGAGTAGGGATGGTTGAAGGTCCAGCCACATCCAACGGTGTAGGTCTTGGATAATCATACGGCATCAGGTAGGTAGCAGCCCTCTGTCTGACCCAAGAGGTGTAAGGCTCCAAAGCAATGCAGTTCTTTGGACCCAAATCATTCCTACCCTTCTTGCGAATATTGCGCCAAGCACGGACAAATCTGGCTTTCAGGCCTTGGGGATCTTTACCCTCCAGAAAGAATACACCTTCTAACAGAATGTTATGGGGTTTATCCTTTAGGGGGAACCCAAGCTGACGACGTGCGAGAATGGGATTGTAGCTGATCCCACCACATGTACCAAGAAGAGGCACATTAGGGAATTCACCACAATAATCGATGATCTGAACGGTATCATACACGCGATCATACCAGGTGATATCATCATTGGTGAGAGACATAACTCTCTGAGACCACCGTAGACATCCCTTGTTCTCCTTGAAAGCAACTGTCTGAGGCAAGTGCGAAATAAACCACTTGTACAGCAGGGGTAAACAGAAGACACTAACTCCTCCTCCTTTCACAACCCTGGAGTGTAAGGAAACATAGGCATCGCCCAACAAAGTCGGAACTGGATTAAGAACTGAGAAGATCCTAATAGCATTCATGTCCACGAACTTGTCGAAGTTGGGAAATAGCACTAATCCATAGATGAGTAGCACAAACAGAGCCTCAAAGGCATCCTCACTCATGGCCTTCCCATAGAAGGTAGCTTGGTCAATGAGGAACTCGGAAGGAAAACCCTGAATTCCGCCTTTGGTAGTCAGATTAGCTCTAACCAACTCTTCATCTATGTGCAACAAGCTGGAAATCTCTCGAGCAGATGGAATATTCTCTAGGCCACTGAACGGCACTTGATCCAGAATCGGAATCCCAATAAGGTGAGAATACTCCTCCAAAGTTGGCAACAGCTGGAAGTCCGGGAATAAGAAGCAGTGATGCAACGGATCGTAGAACTGAGCTAAGGTACTCATCAATCCTTCATCAACCTGAGTAGTCAGTAGAGGTAGGAGCTTCCCATAGCGAGCTTTGAAACCCAAGGGATCTAGTACATATGATGTCAGATTCCTTAACTCTTTTACATCGGGCTGTCTAAAGCTGTACTTCTTTGTATGCCTTTTTGGTCTTTCCATGTCTGAAAATTTTGCAAATAAGCCCTTTAAGTTCCTTGAAAATTTTCCCTTTTTGATGACATGAAGTGCAGATGAATGCAAAAATGTATGAATGCAACAAACACACTCAAGGATCAAGCAAAGCACACCAAACAAAGGTCATGGGAAAGCTCTATGTATCCCTAATATCAATCATCCATTTTGGTGGATTTAGGTTTTCACCTTATCAACACCCAAGTTCCATTGATATTAACGGTACATGAACCGGCTCGAACACCCTTAATATCAACCAGCCGCTTTGATGGATTCTAGGTTTTACACCTGATCCGGGATCCATTGATATTAACGGTGTCTGAACGACTCAACCATGAATCAAGGGTTTGTTGAGAGTCACGAGCATGGAGTCTCGGTTAAGAACCACCCAAAGGGAGTGTACTAGGGTTTAAACCTGCCAGACATGTTCTATCAGAGGTTCCCATAATCATCGTTCCATCTTTCGAATATTATTGGAGGAACGAATACTCGTATTCCAAGAATATTCTCAAGAGAAACTCTTATGAGTGTAGTATCGCGTGACAATCGTATCAGAACTGACATCTGAACGACCTCCGCACTACGTTCCTAATAATAGGCCAAGATGGGTTTGGTAAACTACGGTCCTTGGCTTCTGCGGAACATGATTGAAAGAATAATGCCTAACCACAAATAACTTGTGTGACATTATTAGTTCGACATGCCCTCCACCAAGTGAATGGACTCGCAAGTCAACTGGCTAAGGAATACTCCACACCAGTCAACAAGACTATGCCATTCTCCTATCCTAGAGTGCACTCGAGTTCGGGTACAGAACTCATCTCACAGATCACCAAAGCAAACAACAATTGTATATCAAGCAATTCACACATTACAATCAATACAGTCATCCCAAATTGTACAAAAACATGTCATATAACAGATAACAATATAGCACAACAAGGGTGAAAAGTAGGCAATACCAACCAGAGATTCTGGGTTCGATCCCCAGCAGAGTCGCCACTTTTCTGTAGCGGTGTATTCGTCGCTATATGATCTATCGATTAAATCATAAGCAAGAGATACAATGATTTTCGAGTCGCCACCGCACTTTTATTTATCCAAAGGACTGGCTAAAAAGCGAACAAAAGCCTAAGAAGTTTTACACATAGAAAACTAATAAAAAGATCAGAGAGTCTGGGTAAGGGGTAAATTACGCAATGGGAAGGTGTTAGGCACCCATCACGTCCTAGGTACTCCTAGGGAGCCCTTTTCACACTTGTTGTATAAAAATTGTTATTTGTTATGACATAAGCATTGTGCAAACATGATTGGGATGATGAGAAAAGAATATACAATTTTTATTGGGTTTGAACGGATGAACCCGTTGCCTACGTACCTTCCATCAAAGGTAAGGATCAAAACGCCGTAGTTCGGCTAAAAAATTTCCAAAAGTTAGTGGATTCAATTTTAAACACAAGCCCTAAGGTCTTACGTTATCCACGGGAGAAAACTCAACCTTATACAAACAACAGGTCCACCATGTGAGAACAGCTTCAACTTGCTAGTGAGGGGTTAACCCTATAATAAGCAAGGAAGACTTACAATTCAATCAACTAAGGACAAATAGGTGAGATTGACATCAACCAACTAAGATAAATCAAACCTATAGCTCATGTATGAAAAGATTAACAAGAATGGACAAAGCCACAAAAACATTGAATGGGTGAAGTTAATTGATTGTGATTATGAAAATGAAGTCAAAGTATGATTAAGATTAATTCAAAGAAGTATTACGAAATGGAGTTTGAAAAAAGTCAAGGACTTGGGTCCAGGTTTTTAATTTGAAAACATGAAGATGTTTGCACAATATCTATCTCAAATTTGGAAGTAAAGTGTGAAAAGGTTTAGGACACAATGGGGATGAATGGATGAAGATGGATTGTAAAACTTCTTAGAAAGTTCACCTCTTGAAATCATATAGAAGATGATTCAAGTGTGTCCTTTGGAATGGGCAATAAGCAATAATAAAGTAAACAAACAAATGATACCGGATGCCACTCAATGGTCTTACTCCAATCTCACAAACAAAAAGCGGATACTGGATACCAATAGATGGATTTACACCAATCTCCTAGAACAGGAATGGATATCAGAGGCCACTCAATGGACTTATACTAATCTCCTCAACAAAGAAAATGAAAAGAAAGTGGATACCGGATGCCAATATGTCTGGACTTATACCAATATCCAACAAAGGGAGCAAACACTTGGATGTCTGATGCCAATCTATCTGGGCTTACTCTAAACTCCAACATATGATCATAGGAATACAAATGCCAAATTACACGGACTTACAATTGTATCCTCACATAAACAAACAGAAGCAACTTATGATCACAGGAAAGCAAATGCCAACTTACAGAGACTTATAATTGCATCCTCACATAAACAAACAAAGCAACTTATGATCACAGGAAAGCAAATGCCAACTTACAGGGGCTTACAATTGCATCCTCACATAAACAAACAGAAGCAAAACATGGATGTCAGATGCCAATTTATCTGGGCTTACTCTGACCTCCACAGTATGGTCCTAGGAATACAAATGCCACATCACAGGGACTTACAATTGCATCCTCACATACAATCAAACAAATGCATCAAGCAAAGAAATGAGTGGCCAATGAAATGGTCTTACAACTCACTTCCATATCATAGAAACAATGGCCAAAGGATGGTCTTACAATTGTCCTCAATGGGGAAACAACAATGATAATGATGTCACAAAGACAAATGAGATGATCATGCATTAATGAGCAATTAATGATGATAAATGCATAGAGCATACAAGCAAACATGTGCATATGAAGAAACAATCAATCAATGAAAGCAATCAGCATACACTATAACCAAACAAGGAGGCTCATACAAAGGGGTTAGGCATTGAAGCCAACTGGAATAGGGTAAAAGGTGCTCTTAACCTTGCCATTGAGGGGCTAAGGTGAAGCAGATGAAAGGATATGAGGAGTGTGCCTCATTACTCTTATCCCTGGTCAGGGAGAGCATTGAATATCAGAAGGTGTGGGAGTTCAGAAAGTAGGAACTCTCTCCACAGATAAGACTCTATAGATCTTGGGCTTGGATCTCAATGCTACAACCATGTAATGGGAGCAAGGAGAAGACTCACAGAATAGTAGGAGATAGGTTTCTTCTCTCTTGGATTCTACCAATTGCCTTATTTGAAGGACTTTTCCTGCTTGGGACAAAAGTAAACACACACAAGCATTGCCTCTTAAGGAGGACTTCAGACAGTTGCCTGGCCAAATAACAGGCCAGGTCTTCCAGACTACATGAAGAAAAGGGATTATACCTCAAATGCAAATTGCTAAATAGCAAAGCAAAGCAAGTTCAAAGAACTAAGCAACTAAAGGTACCTGAAATAGTCAAACAGAATCAGTACACAGTTCAAAAGTCAAAGCAGAATGATGTAAGGGTTAACAGTCAAAATAAATAGACAAATGTGCAAAGCACAAAGCACAAGGCTTATGAGCCAAGCAACCTACAAAACAAAGAGGTTAGCTCATGATAAACAATCAAGCTCAACCAAGTTGTATAAATTTCTTTGAGGCAATTGCTTCTCAACCTGAAAACATGAACTCAAACATAAGCAATAAGACCACTAGGACAAGCCTAGGGTCAAAAGAGGATGAGAAAGTCACAACAGCAAGTGATATCCAATCAAAATCAAATTCAAACATTTAAGAAGCAAACCCAATTGGTTTCAAGTTCATATCATGCATCATCATCATTTCATAAGCAAAGGAAGTCAAAGCATGGCAAATGAAAGCTCATAGAAGTCAACAAAAAGACTTAACTAAAACCAAATCATAAACAATTTCAAAAATCACCAAATAATTCATGATCACTCACAATCCATAACATGACATGCATATAAAATTTCAGCTCATTTGGATCATGGGAAGATAGTCAATGAAAATCAGAAAGTCAAAACAATTTCAAACATGCTCAAAGAAGTCAACCAAACATGCATCAACTTCAAAAATTCATAACTCAGTGATAACAAATGAGAAATGAATGGAATCAACACCATGGCAAAGCTTAAGATGTCTAGTAATCACATACCAAATTTCAAATCCATCTAATAACGTATGAGAATTTCACAAATGATATGGCATGATGTGTCACACAAGTCAACATTTTGGTCAAACAGGGGACAAAAATCTCAATCAATTGGAAAATGCCACAAACAATTCCACAAAAAATCACATGTAAACTAGACATCCAAGAGTAGGTTCATGCAAAAATTCAGATCAATTGGGGGTCAAGAAGCATGGTATCAAAAATCATGAAGTTGCATATCATTGGTGTGACACAAATTGTCACACCCTAATTCAAAAATTCATAACTCAATGACCAGATAAGATAAATTCACAAACTCTACATCAAAATAAACATGAATGTGTCTAGTTTGTGTACCAAAAATTTCAGGGCCATTGGATAATGCATCATCATTTCACAATTGAATTGGTAAAAGGTACAAAATATTGATACATGAACAAAACCCTAATACCATTAAAAATATACTCATCCAAAAAATCAGCAAAAATCATGATAAAAAAGTAGAGATCATGCTGAGCATTATGCAAAAATTTTCATGAAATTTGGAATTAAAATGGATGAGTTGTGATTTTTGTAAGTTGTTGAACCAAAATGCAATAAACATTGAACAAATAATATGATTTAATTTAAATAAATGGACACGATGGCATATTGGTAATTCTGGGGATCTTTTAATGAAACGGTGCGTACCGTTTAGATGCGTGGCTGATGGCTATTGGACGCATGCCAATGTAACAGGGCTCCCATGCAAGACAAACCCACGACCAAAACAGACAAAACAAAATTCTGGAAAAAATGTTTTAGGGTTTATGCATCTACAGTGTTCATCATCATCTCCAAAATCGTGCAGAAAAATTTGTTCCAGAAATGACAAAACAACATATCAATGGATTCAGCAAGCATCATGCATCACAAATCCAACAATTATCAACATCAATTTGAACCAACAAAGAAGCATCAAACAAAAACAAATTCACATGCCAGATTTCAATTCAACATAACTTACTAAATACTTAACCATTTTAAACCATTCAAAGCTCATAATGATCAGGGGAATGAGATCTATACATTACATAACATGATTTTGGAAAAGGATGGATTCGAATTTTTACCAGTTTTGAAGAACAGTTGGGATTCAATGGCTTTTTGGCTTCAAATGGTTAAAACAGATGCACATGAAGCTTCCTACAGTTGAATGGTAAAGGGAACTTGGCTCATGAATGTTTGTTTTTGCTCGAAACCATCTCTGCCATTGATGGAACTTGGAAATAACAGTGGAGAATCCTTGCTTACAGTCACCAAAAGAAGATTGAGAATGCTTCAAAAATGTTGGCAACTGAGGAACAAACCAAAACAAACTTGTATGCTTCGAAGGTTTTTGGCAGAATTTCAAAAATGAAGAAAATGAGGTTTTGAGAGAAGATGATTTTCTGTTTGTGTAATGTTGGCTGCTAGGGTTGGAATGACAGAAAATATGTTATATATTTGCTGTTTAGCAAGCTAAGTAGGATTAGTTCAAGTGGTAATTAGGATTTGGCTCAAATGACCTCTTTTGACAAAATTGCTAAAACACAACTCAAGTTGGTATGGGGAGTATGCTGCACGAATTTGGGCTTGCAAACATGTTTCAAATGACATTTCAGACCTATTCCAATTGGCCAAATGTGTTAAAAATGGTTATTTCACAAAATCACTTTTGCACCACACTTGAAATTAATTAAGACAAGTCCAAAAAGGCCATTTTGAATGGTGAAGTTTTGATGCATGATGATGACATTTTTTGAAAGAGGGGATCAAATGTGACTTGTAGGAAAAAACCCCACCAAATTTGGCCAAATGGTTTGAGAGATATGGCCTTTTGAAGTTCACAAATTTTTGAAAATGAAATGATCATATCTTGCCAACCATACATGGGAATTGAGAGTTCTTGGACTTTTTGGAAATGGGAGAACAAGATCTTCAACTTTCATGTTGGGCAAAAATTCATTTGGAGCTTGTATCATGATGCAAGATTAAGATCAAGAAGTTACTATTTTTGGCAGTTAAAATTACAGGTCAAGTTTCTATTTTGGGAAATTTTCTGTTTGACTTCAAATTCTTCCATGATGGTGTTTGACATGATATATGAGGCCTATATGGACATGAATGATTTCCCTCAAACCAATTCCCATCATCAAATCACTGATTAAATCCACAGTTGACCAAGTTTGACTTTTCTAGGGTTTTGCTTGATTGAACCACTTCTGATGAATTCCAAACCCTAATTCTTTGAGATCTTGATTCCAAATGATATCACGACATATATGAACTCTTGATTATTGATCATGGTGCCCAAATTCTGCAAGAATGGTCACCATCCACTGCAATGACTGACTTTGACTGATTTTGACCTAATTGGCTGATGATTGCTTCAGCTGCAAGTAACATGATTAGATGACAATATTTTTGTACTTTTTGATTAGTAAACATATGAAAAGCAAAGATATACAAATGCAAAGCATGCTTGGTGATCAAGAACCACACTCACAAGGCAAACCACCCACTAGGAGGGGAGCTAGGGCAATGCAATGATCCTTGAGGCCATGATATGATATGATATGGGCCATGAGGGATCTTAGGGCCAAAATTGGGGTCTTACAACCAACACCGACACCGATATATTAATGTTGTTGTTGCTACTGCTATCAAATTGGATTATCACCCGATTTGGGGTATTAAACACCATCATAATCATATTGACATCATCTATATCCCTCGAATGTTGATTCTGGATTACATTCCCGTCCATCAACTTCTAGATATCCCTCTATACAACCATACACCCATGAGGGTTCACACTACAGGTTGCACAACCATCATGGTTGTGCTCATAATCACTGATCAAACACAAGGTTCTATGCATCTCCACCAGAGACCTATGGATACGTCGTACATCAAAAACTTGGAAATTCCCCGAACAACCGTCCACCATGTTGATAGTAGCATTACCATGAGCAGGCAATGGATTGGCTTTCGCATTAGGTGCACGGTCCTCAAAGGACACCATCCCACTCTTCACAAGCTTTTGTACTTCATACTTCAATGGGTAGCAATTCTCAGTGTCATGGCCAGGGGCTCCCTGGTGAAAGGAACAACGGAGTTCACAAGCTTTTTCCTCTCAAAGATTTGTTGTTGATTATTGTTGTTGTTGGTGGTGGTTTTTGTTGTGGTTGTTGTTGACATTGTTATTGTTGGATCAGAATAGATTAATTATTGGAATTGTTGGAAAATACAGGAATCACTGAAGAAACTTGATGTTGATGTTGACGCGGTTAAGAACTCCTTCTAACATGGGGTATTCTCTGCCTCTCCACGGATACTGAATTGGTTTCCCCCTCCTTTCTCTTGGAGAAACTACCACCATATTTCTTATTGGACAACGCTTCTACCTTAGATAGTCATCCTTCACAGACTCCCTCTTCCAACCTCATCCTTATGTTTACCATTTCGGTAAAGTCACTGGGGGCACTGGCAATTATACGTTCGTAATAGAACGAACTCAGGGTCTTCAGGAAAATCTTTATCATCTCTTTCTCCTCCAAGGGAGGATTAATCTGGGCAGCAAGTTCCCTCCACCTCTGAGCATACTCTTTAAATGTCTCCTTATCCTTATGTGACATAGACCTCATCTGGTCTCTATCAGGCGCCATATCAATATTTTATTTGTATTTCTTAACAAAAACTTCACTCAACCCGTTGAAAGTACCGACACTTGCACTGTCCAGTCCCATATACCATCTTAGAGAAGCACCAGTCAAACTGTCTTGAAAGTAGTGAATCAGTAACTGATTATTATCAGTTTGAGTTGAAATCTTCCTGGCGTACATAACAAGGTGGCTCAGTGGACAAGTGTTTCCCTTATTCTTTTCAAAGTCAGGGACCTTAAACTTCATTGGGATTTTCACATTAGGGAATAGGCAGAGCTCAGCAGCACTCTTCCCAAACAAGTCTTTCTTCTCAATGTTTCCAACTCCTTACGTAGATCGAGGAACTGATCCTTCATTTCATCCATCTTCTCATATACGTTTGGGCCCTCAGACGGCTCAGAATGGCAGATGGTGTCCTCAACATGCGACATAGTATGAACAACTGGTGGTGGCACAGACATGACCAGGCTAGATGCCGGCATAGAGACAAAGGTAGGTGCAAACCCTTCAGGCACAAAGTTTGGTGGCATTCCCCACGAGAATCCAGCAGACATGGAAGGACCGAATTGGCTATCAGAGATGGAAACAGTTGAGGTAGCAACCTCAGAAATAACAGTCATCCTGGGAGGAGTTGCGGGAGTTGGTGAAGACTGATTATGTGCAGCAAGAACAGACTCCATCATGACAGTCAACCGTGCAATCTCATCCTTCATCTCTCTATTCTCTTGTTCGAAATGTTCCATGATCTTGGGTTGATTGGCGCGAGTGTTGTATCGATGAGTCAGCTTGGCTGAAGCACAGAAGAATAACCGATAAGACATATGGCAGAAGAAAACCTGTTATGCAAATGATGCATGAAATGTAATGTTTTTGTTTGTTTTTAAATACCAAGGAACACATGAAGTTCTATTTGCAAATATATTCAAATAATAATGACAATTTGATTGACCATAAAATATCTTTTTATTCATAAAATTTGGAAGGATTACACTGAGTACAATTTGGGAAACCAAAAGTACAAATACAAGAGAAAAGGAAATTAGTCATCCTAAGGATCCCCTAGTAATAGTGTCAGATGATCTGGCTGCGAGCGCGTACTTCCTTCTGACGCGTCAAATCTCATACTCAAAAGATGTCTTCATCTGAGCCTTTTCAAGGAAAAGCTGATCAATAATCTTCTTCCAAGCACTGGAAGGCCGAGGCACACTAAAGGAAGATGGACCCTCCAACTCTCTCTGTCTCTTCACTGCTCGGTCTTCAAGAAGCTGAATAAGTACATCTTTGTCCTTTGACTCAAGCTGCAACTCCTCATGCTTTCGGCTCAAAGCATGGAACCGTTCTTCCCATACATCTATTTCTTGCTTCATCTTGGCGAGTGCGTCTTCCAACTCCTCTATATCTTGGTTAGGGATTGTTGATGGCTAAGCCACAACCAAAGATGTAGGTCTTTCACAAGAGTACAACATCTTCAACTCTAAAACTCTCTTCCTCACCCAAATAGTGTAAGCTTCCAAAGTTACACAGTTGTGCGGACCAAGCTCGGATCTTCCTTTCCTATGCACATTATGCCAAGCATATACCATCTTTTGCTTCAAATGTTGGGGATCTTTACCCTCTTGATAAAAAAAGACCTTCTAACTGAGTGTTATTAGGTTTGTCTCTCAAGGGAAACCCAAGTTAACGACGAGCCAAAGCAGGGTTGTAGTTGATTCTTCCTTGTGTACCAATCAGGGGCACATTAGAGAATTCACCAAAACTATCAATAATATCCACGCTACCTAATCCAGAATCATACCAAGAAATATCATCATTAGTGAGAGACATAAGTCTCTGAGACCACCGTAGACATTGTTTATTCTCCAAGAAAGTAGGCATTTGAGGCAAGTGCGGAATAAACCACTTGTACAGGAGAGGAACACATCACACAATAGTCCCACCACCTTTAGAATTTCTCAAATGCAAAGAGAAATACATGTCACCCAACAGAGTAGGAACAAGATTTCCAATCAAGAAGATTCTAACGGCGTTAACATCAACAAAAATGTCAATGTTAGGGAACAAAGCCAAACCATATACAAGCAACACAAAGATGGCTTCAAAAGCATCCACGCTACCGGCTTGAGCAAAGGCAATAGCTTTTCCAATGGGGAATTCATAAGTCAACCCTAAAATTTCTCCTTTCTTCACCGAATGAGTCTCAATCTCAAACTTCTTCAAATGAAGATCTTCGGCTATGATATGGGATCTGGGAATCTCCTCCAATCCACTAAATGGCACCTTATCAGAAACGGGTATTCCCAAGAGATGGGTATACTCCAATAACGTAGGCATATGCTGATAATCAGGAAAAGTGAAGCAACGATTGAGAGGATCATACAAAACACTCAGAAGTCCTTCAACCACATCAGTAGATAAAACAGACAAAAGCTTCCCATGTCACTGCTTGAAGTCCAAGGGATCTAATACAAAGGATGATAACTTCCTTAGCTCTTTCAAATCAGGACATCTGAAACTGTACTTCTTAGTGTTCCTTCGTCCATAATCCATGGTCTAAAAATATTTGCAAATAAGCCTCAGTTCCTTGAAATTTATTTTTCTGTGATGAATGTCATGATGCGCATGAATGCATGAATGTAATAATTACAAATAAGGGATCACACACAAGAAAAACACAAACAAAGGTCAAGGGACGAATACGTCATCATCAAGATCAATCATCCATTTTGGTGGATTATGCTTTTCACCTAATCAACACCCAAGTTCCATTGATATTGATGAGACTTGATCGGATCAACCAAGAATCAAAGGGTTTATTGTGAGTCATGCGCATGGTGTCAGATTAAGAACCATCCCAAAGGAGTGTACTAGGGATAAAAACCTGTAGATCATGTTCTAAAAAGTTCCTAGAGTCTTAGATCCATCTATCGGATATTATTGGTTAGGATGACTGACTCATCAACCCATAATATTCTCAAGAGAAACTCGTTTGAGTGTAGTATCACGTAACAACTATTATCAGGTCTACACATGAACAATCTCTACACTATATCCTAAATAGGCCAAGTTGGGTTAAATGTTCTATGGTCCTCATCTTCTCAGACCCCAAATCAGAGAAATTAATGCCTAAACGCAAAACAATTGTGTGACATTAATAACTCCAAAAGGGTCTCCAGTGAGTAGATGAGTCTCAAGCCAACTTGTTAAGGACTACTCCACACAAGTTGAACATGACTATACAATCCTCCTATCTTAGTTTCACTCATGTTCAGGTTAGAACTTATCTCACCACTCAGAGATCACCAAGCACAACAAACAAATTATATCATACAAACAAAATACAAACATCATATATACACATAAAAAAAGTAGGCTAAACCCACTGAAGACTACTCTCCAGCAGAGTCGCCACTTAATTTCTGTAGCGGTAAATTCATGACCATCAAGCTATGGATAAACTTAACGTTAATAAAACCAGATTTGCCACCGCGCTTTTATTGTTTTCAAAGGAAAAGGGAAAAGTACGAACAAAACCAAAAGATAAGAAGTTTTCAAATCAAAACTAATAAAATGCCAGAGATTACAGGTAAGGGGGTTGGTTACACAGAGGGAATGTGTTAGCACCCAAAGTGTCCTAGGTACTCCTAGGGAGGCCTATTTTATGTATGCATATGTGTTTGGTATAAAAGATGTTTGAGAAAAAATAGAGTGTGGGGATGAGAAAAGAATTCATTGATTATATTTTTGTGTTTGACAAGACCTTCTGACTTGTGCCTACAGACCAACATAAAAATGAGGGATCAAAACCTCATAGTTCGTGGTATCAATTTCAAAATGAGTGGATTGCTTTTAATCAAAGTTTAAGTTAAAAGAGGCACAAAGGGCCCAAGAGTTTGAATGGGTGTTAGTTTGTGTTTTGTCTTTTGAAGTTTTAAGTCAATATGGTTAAGTTCATTTACAAGTTTAATTTAAGAAAGGAGTTTGAAAATTCAATGGCCTAAGGCCAAAGTTTCTATTTTGAAATAAGGTCTAAGTTCGAAATCACAAGCAAAGAAGGTTTTTGAAAAGGGGGAGAGATTTGAAATTTAAGACATGGGAGGAGATGAAGAGACTAATCTTAAGCATAAAATTAAAAGTTCAGAGTTGAAAAGATCTGACCAATGGGATGCAATCCAACAGAAAAGAATGTCATATAGAAAACCCATTTTCCCTTTGGACTTTGAATCAAGCAATAATCAGCAAGTAATTATCAATATTAGACATCATGAAGATCAAGGCATAAAATAAAGATAGCCACATCCAAGCAAGCAAATTCCATAGCTAGCAGCCTTCTTTGTCTTCTCTTGTATCAGATGGAGTATTCCTTGATTAACTCATAATAATGCATCATAATCAAAATAACAATTGGAATCAAGACAATGTAGCAAATGAATTTCAAGTGGATCCTAATACTTGCATCAGATGAAAACTCAAAAGTTCAAAAGTTCTTTTGCATATGGAGTGTTGCCTAATCCTAAGTCCAAAAGTTCAGATCAAACCCAACAGTCCACACAAACATTTTTTTAGGGTTTTTGTTGTTTATTAAGTATTTTAAGGTCCTAAGACCATAAACACAAACAAAATACACAAACAAATATATACAATCACAATATATGGCTCAAATGAGCAAAGTGAAAATGGCATAAACATAAACAAGTTAAATGATATGTAAATGACAATGAATGGTAAATGACTTGAAATTAAATTGCATAAAAATAAATAATTTGAAAGTAAAGCAATATTAATAAGAATTAGTCAAATGTTAGTCAAGGTTAATTATATGTTAGTGGTGTTTTACTTTTTCAATTGATTAAGTCATTCTTTGAAGAACACTCAACCATCTATTCACAAGCATGGACCCTTGAACCAAGACATATTCCAAAGGAAGGAAAAAAGGCCAAGTTTCCACATAATACCATGAAAGATTGGAGACTTACAATCTTATTTACTAGAATGTTATACCTTTAGGGTCAAATTTAGCTCTATGTTAAGCAATCGTAATTGGACTTATGTAGAAGTCACAACTATCTGAGGTCGGGCAATAAAAATTTAGGTTCTAATGCATGTTAGAGATTTGGTATAATGAACCAAACTCCTAAAACATACCACACACTAAAAGAAAAGATCAAAAGGATGGACCTATCTCATCCATACTTGTATTGGTTCATCTAACACAAGGTTATTGATGAACCAATTAGCCTTAGGATATTGATATTTCATTGTTCAATGAAAGGGATGGGAAAGAATGGGAATGAAGATGAAGAGGGAGGGGAGATGAGAGAAACACAAATTGGTCATGGGAGGAATTTTATCAAATTAAAATCATTCATTCATTTTGGGAGATGAAATATACATTTCATCAATCCCCTAAATCCAATTATTTTAATCCAACAAAAGTCAAATCAACCTTGACCAAGGCCCAAACAAATAGTCAAACATCATAAGAGTGTAAAAATGGTTCAACATAATTTCTATACAATTAATCAATTAAAAATCAAATTAAAAATGCATTTTTTTTATTTAGTTTGGTCAAAACCTAAAACCTATTCAAAACACCAAATAAATGGCCAAGAGATTTATCCTAGGTCAAACAAGGTCAAAGGACCTTAGACAAAAAATTTCATGATTATTGAAAAGTCAAAAGTATTTTTAAACAATTCAAAATATGCACAAAAACATTTAATTCATGAAAAATATCAAAGTTTATCCAAAAAATAATTTTAATACATAAAATGAAAGAGAAAAATATTTAAAGATTTTTGGTGAAAGTCCCATATTTTTTGGATTAAAAATGAAATTATTATGAATTAAACAAAATAAAGCAATTAAATGAAAAATCAGAAAATACAAAAAAACAAGGGCCATCAGATCTCCCTCATTAATGGAGGTGGCAGATCTGATGGCGAGAAGCACACAGTTCACCAACGCTTCAGTCAACACGTGTACACGCGTGGTAATTAAAACAGATGGCTAAGATTAGAAGATAGGAGGATGATCTGATGGTTCAAGCCATTTCCAACATATCACCGGAGCTAGGGCTCCGGTCTTCTTCTCCAGTGGACCTCACCGGACTGGTCCACCACCAAAATGGAAAATAAGGACATGGATTTAAAGAAAAAATGCTTAGGACCTCGAATCTGACCTCAATTTTCTCTACTTCCAAGTATATGAAAAGATATATGGATTTGAATTTTGAGGATCATGAATTGAGTTGCTTCGATTTGACCTCAAAGCAACTCAATCTTCTTACCTACATTGGTAAGACTTCAGCCAACCAAAAACCACAAAGAATAATGAAGAATTGAGGGAGAATCGAAGAGATGAATATTTTGAAAAATTACCTTCGAGGGAGCTTCAACCTTGGTTTATCTTGATTCCAATTGTGATTGGCTTTGTTTCAGAAGCTTGTAGGAAGTGATTAAGATCATAAACTGGCTTGGATTCTTGGAGTTTCAATCTCAAAACAGAATGAGATTTGAAGCTCGATTTTCAAATGAAAACCTTCATGATTATCCTTTAATGTTGAGGGTTTGGATTGCACGTTCAAAGCTTGGGCATGAGGACCTCAATTCTGAGCATGAAGGGTTTTATTTATAGGCCACGAGATTCATTTCCACACACTTCCAAAATTTGTGATTTTTAGCAATTTTCAATGCATGCTTGCATGGCCGTGTAATAAGCCTATCAAGTGATGCTATCTGGTCCAAACATGCTTGAGAATCATGCTGAAATCATGTAATATGGCCATGCATTCGTGTTTGAAATGTGAAGGTGAAAATCATCCAATTGGTCCCTTGAAAAGAACCCATGGGCAAGTCCTTCATTGTTTGGCCAAATGAGATAATATTGGACTTTTTGGAAATGTGGGATCAAGAGGAACAACTTTAATTTTGAACAATTTTCCATTTGAAGCTTGTATCATGATGAATTTTGAGGTGGAAGTTTGGAAAATCAAACATGTTTGAAAATTTTCTAAGTACCAACTCAAATGTTCACTTCTTTCACCTTGAATAACTTTTGCTATGGACTTCAAATGGAAAATTTTCCTTAATAAAAGTTGTATCTCTTTCAAACCTCTTAAATGTGGTCACAAATTTGACCTCATTTGGATTTGGCATGAAGGAGTTATGCATTTTAGAAGTTGAGGAAAATCACTTGTTCAATGGTAATGGCCCAAAATGACCTATAAATTTTCTTCTTGGCACATGCATTTTCAAGTTGAATTTGAAATTCCTCAAAACATAAATGTTGAAGTAGACATATTGAATTTGATCATGGTATTTTATTGGAATTCATCTCATACAAATTGAGCAAGTTATGGTATTGGGAAGTTGACCTCCTAACTAGGGTTCACACAAAATGACCTATAATCTTTCACCATAAAAAATGAATTTCCAAGAAAAAATAGCTCTATAATTCAACATGAAAGTTGTTTGTAATGACATTATGAGTAACGTTTCTCTTGGAATCATTTTCATATGACAAAAGATGTACGAGATAGGGTCTTAGGAACCCCGGTTTTGACTAGTTGACTTTCTCTGGTCAACCACTATGACCCATATTGCTAGCTTGACATTATCTTGATTTTGGGGACTCATGGAGGATCATATATGTATAAGTTGATGTAATATGAAGTATCCCTTTAAATATTTGATCAGATGTTGAAGAAACTTGTTGAATAAGTCACACAAGATACCTAAATGAATTAGGGTTTCCAAGGCAAACAAGCTTCAAACTCTTGATGAATTCTTGATCAATATGATAAATGAAGATCGTGGGGATCCATATATGATGTCTAGAGCCATTGTGAACCATATCTTGATTTATCTCCTTGTATTGAGGGTCTCAAACCCTAGTTGTGAGCTTGATAAGGCATTGGTGCATGCACACACTACCTACAAAAGAAAGAAAGCTATACATAGACATATTTTTGGTATTTTGGTTAGTAGTAAGAGAAAACAAAGTATGATACAATAACATGTGCTTGGTGATCTCTCCAATGTAAACCCAATGAGTGAGGGGTAAGGAGGATGCCAGGGTGTGATCCCAAAGCTAATGCATATGATGAGATAACGTGAGGGATCTTAGGGTCAAAATTGGGGTCTTACACCAGTAACCGATAATATCCTTCTTGATGTTGAGTACTTTACTTGTGGCTTACCCAGTAATCAGTAAAAGCTAATTTACTTCTTTGATTTCTCCAGCGAATTCATTTTTCGTTTCCCTAGCGAGTTTATCCTTGATAAGTTTACTTTAACCGATGACGGACACTCTCTCTTCAGTCTTCTAGCTAGTAAAAAGGTAGTTGTAAATCATATTTGTGGTCTTCTACCTAGTAAAAAGGTAGTTGTAAATCCTACTTGTTCAGTATTCTACCCAGTATGGTAGATATAAATTCCGTTCTCCCCTATCGAGTCTATCCTTGATATGTTTACTTTAACTGGTGACGGATACTCTCCCTCCGGTCTTCTACCCAATAAAAAGTTATTTGTAAATCCTATTTCCCCCAGAAGTTTATCCTTGATATGTTCACCTTAACCAGTGATGTATATTCTTCCCTTTGAGTCTATCCTTGATATTCTCACTTTAATCGGTGACGAATAATCTCTCTTTGGTCTTCTACCCAGTAAACTAGTAGTTGTAAATCCTATTTATTTATTTTTCCCAATAGGTTATTCTTACCAAATAACCGGTAACGAATATTCCACTTTTTCCTTAGCGAGTCATCCTTGATATATTTACTCTAACCGGTAATTAATGTCCCTCTGTCCGAGTATATTATCCTCTTACCCAGTAACCGGTAGTAGATAATATATCTCCTTTTACTCCTGTGTTGATTTTTTTCTTCCCATGTTGAGTTTGGGTTCATATTTCTGTGTGAAATCGAATTTCATTTTGTTTGAGTATTTCAGTTTTGTTCTGATCTACTCTCTTCCCCTGTGGATGTCTTTTGTTGTATTGTTGTTATCCCAATACATGTAGATTCCTTTCCCCTGTAGCTGAGTCTTTCCATCGATTTATTTTCATGGAAAATCCCCTCGCGTCTCTAGCAATTTTCAAGTTGTAGCTTGGCCTACGCATAAATTTTTATCCCTAGAGTCTTTGTCTCCTCAGTGAGTTTTTCCTTATGGAATGAATTATGCTCCTGTGGACCTTCAGTCTCTCCCGATCCTTTTACTTTGTGGCAATATATGCCCCACAAAGATTATTTTTCCATTCATGACACATGCATCATGAGGTCTCTTTGGGACCAAAATTTGTTTCTTGGTGTTTTTATTTAAGTCCTATCTGCCGAGTTGATACGAAGATTTTAACCTTCACATTCTCGACTAGAATGTCCTTAAATAGGGGAAGTTATAAGACCCTAATTTTGACCCTAAGATCCCTCATGCCATCTCATCAATTGCATTGGCTTTGGGATCAGACCTTGGTATCCTCCTCACCTCTCATTCATTGGGTTTGCATTGGGAGAGATCACCAAGCATATGTGATTGTATCATATTTTTTTTCTTTGTTTACTAACAAAAATACCAAAAATATGTCTATGTGTAGCTTTGTTTCTTTTGTAGGTAGTGTGTTCATCCAGTCGTGCCTCATCAAGCTCACATCTAGGGTTTGAGACCCTCAATCTAAGATATCAATCAAGCAATGGTACAATTGAGTTCTAAGCATCATATATGGATCCCCATGTTCTTTATTTGCCAATTTTATCTAGAATTCATCAAGATTTGAAGCATGTTTGCCTAGGAAGCCCTAGTTCATCTCAGTATCTTGTGTGACTTCCTCAGTAAGGTTCTTCAACATTTGGTCAAAGACATTATGGGATACTTCATTGAACTTTATTTTATGCAAAATAGCTTCAAGTTTTCAAGTTAGTTCAAGGAGGTTGACCAGACAAGTCAACTAGTCAAATCTAGGGTTTCCTAGACGCTATCTCCTACAATGTTTGTCATATTAAAATGATTCCAAGAGTAAAGTTACTCTTTATGATATTCCAAACAACTTTAATGTTGGCATCAAGATCTAATTTTGCTTGTAAAGTCAATTTTTATGGTGAAAGATTATAGGTCATTTTGTCTGTGCCCTAGATGGATGGTCAACTTCCAAGAACTATAACTTGCTCAGTTTTTATGATATGAATACTATCCAAGTTTAATGATCAATTTAAAGGTGTCTTATCCAACTTTTATTCTTTTAGAAAGGTCAAATTTCATTTGCAAGGGCATGTACCAAGAGGAAACGTTATAGGTCATTTTGGGCCATCATCATTGAACAAGCAATTTTCCTCAAGTTCTGAAATCCATAACTCCCTCATGAAAAATTCAAATGGTGTCAAATTTGATACCAAATTGAAGAATATTGGAAGAGATGCAACTTTGAAGAAGGAATCAGTTTCATTTGAAGCTCATAGCAAAAGTTATTCAAGGTGGAAAAAGTGGTCATTTGACTTTTAACTTAGAAAATTTTCAACTATGTTTGATTCTTCCAACTTCAACCTCAAAATTCATAATGTCCAAGCTCCAAATGAAAAACATTTCAACAACAAATTTTTCCCCTTCATGTTAACTTTTCAAAAAGTCGAAGAATATGGCATTTGGATTATATTTTAGTGACTTGCGTATGGGTGTAATGCATGGCCCCATTTGGAAACTTTTCATAACCAATTTCCATTTCACAATGCATGGCTTCATGGTAAGGTTTTAACATCATTAGCACACGAATTTGGACTTGTTCACATCATTTTTTGGGCCTCGTACATGCCCATGCAAGCATGCAACCACATTGCTATTTTTGGACATAATTTCAAAGTGGGTGGAAAGCAACTTGCCATGCTATAAATATAGCCCCTTCTGCTCAGAAATAGGGACCCATTTGCCCAAGCTTTGATTATGTAACATTTCCACCCTCTATTGATAGGATAACCTTGAATATTTCACTTGAAATCGGGCTTCAATTCCCCTTCTGTTTCGGGATTAAAACTCCAAGGGTCCAAGCTCTTTTCATATCCAAATCACTTCCTGCAAGTTGATAGAAGCAAGGCAAGGCAATTTGGAAGAGAGATCGAGCTCCATCACTGCAAACAAAAAGTGCTTTTTTTGAATTTTTTCTTCTTTGATTCTCTCTTGGTTCTCCACCATTTCTCTTGATCTTTGTTTGTCTGAATTCCTACCAATGTAGGAAACAAGATTGAGTTGCTTTGAGGTTAAATCGAAGTAACTCAGTTCATACACCTTGATTTTCAATTCCACATATCTCTCTATATAGTGAGAATTGGGAAATTTAGAGGTCAGATCGTGCTCACCATCATTTTTCCTTAAAAATATTATATAGATCTTGAATTTTGGTGAACTTTGGTGGTGGACCAGTCCAGTGAGGTCCACCAGAGAAGATGACCGGAGCCCTAGCTCCGGTGATGTGTTGGCTTCATTCCATCCATATGATCTTCCTCCAACGTTTTAATCTTGGCCTTTGGTTTGCATTACCACTCCTGCTCCGTGTTGACTCAAGTGTATCATGGATACTACGCACGTGGCCATCAGATATGCCACCTCAATTAATGAGGGAGATCTGATAGCCCCTGTTTTTTCCTTTTTATTTTAATTTTCTGATTTTATTTTAAATACTCTTATTTTGTTTAATTCATATAAATCTCATTTTTAATCCAAAAAATATGGGACTTTCACCAAAAATCTGTAAATATTTTCCTCTTCCATATTTTGAATTAGAATAATTTTTTGGATTAATTTTGATATTTTTGGTGAATTAATTTATTTTTGACTTATTTTTACATATTTTTAAATACTTCTGACTTTCCGAAAATTCTCAATTTTTTTGTCTAAGGTCCTTTGACCTTGTTTGACCTAGGATAAATGCCTTGGCCATTTATTTGGTGATTTAAAGGGATTTGGGGTTTTGTCCTTTTTAAAATGCATTTTAATTTATTTTGAAATTGATTTTTAATTGTTTAATTGTTTAAAAATATTGTTGAGCCATTTGGTTGACCTTGTGTTGTTTGATCTTCTATTTGGCCTTGATAATGGTTGATTTGAACTTCTATTTGATCAATACTATTGGATTTAGGGGGTTGATAAAGTGCACACTTCATCCCTCAAGATGAATGGTTAGTATTGATCAGATGAAATTCCTCTCATGACCAATTTGGGTTTCTATTTCCCCTTCCCTCTTCATCTTCATCCCTCTTATTTCCAATCCTTCATTGACGAATGATTTCTCTACACATCAAATTCTAGTTGGTTCATCAATGACCTTGTGTCAGATAAATCAACATGAGCTGGATTGAGATAGGTCCACCCAATTTTATTATTGTGTGTGGTAGGCTTCAGGAGCTTGGTTCTTTGCACCATGTCTCTAGCATGCATTAACACCAATATTTTCATTTCCCAACCTCAGATAGTTGTGGCTTCTACATAAGTCCAATTACGATTGCTTAACATAGAGCTAAATTTGCCCCAAAAGGCATAACATTCTAGTAAGCGAGGTTGTAATTCTCCCATCTCTCATGGTATTGTGTAAAGACTTAACCTTTCTTCGATTTGTGAGAGCTAGTGACATACTTGTTGATTTATCCAAGTTGGAGCCCTTCTCATAGATGATGTCTTGGTTCATGTCTTTATGCTTGTGAGTGGATGGTTGAGTGTTCTCTAAAGAATGAGTTAAACAATTGAACTCTTCACTAACATTTGACTAACTCTCTTTATTATTGCTTTACTTTTATGTCATTTACTTAATGCAATTTAAATTTTAGTACCTTTATCATTCATTGTCATTTACATTTCATGCAACTTGTTTATGTTTCAGTCTTTTTCACATTGCTCACTTGAGCCATATCTTGTGATTGTATATATTATGTGCTTGTGATTTTGTTCTGTTTGTGGTCTTAGGACCTTAAAATACCTAATAACAACAAAAAACCTTAAAAAATATCTTGGTGGACTGTTGGACTTGATCTGAGCTTTTGGACTTAGAATAGGCAACCTCCCTATGCTTTGAGGACTTGGCCAATGCCATTATTTGAGACTGGGTTATCTTGGCCAGTGTCATTCATATGATATCAAGCCTTGAGAGTTCCATTTGGTTTATCTATTACTTTATCTTTGTGCTTAATATGTTATTTTTTACCTTGTTATGTATGTCTGATGTTTGTTTCTATGAGTCTACCACAAGGAATATTTCATCTGATACATTTTGAAGACACTGAAGACTGCTTGCTTTTGGAGTGCTTTCTTGGATGTTGGCCATCTTTATTTGATGCCTCTGATCTTCATATTGATTGCTTGGATGGTTATGCTTATAACTTGCTTAAAAGTCCAAAGGAAATGGGTTTTTATCTGACATTGTTATCTTTTAGATTGTATCTCATTGGTTAGATCTTTTCAACTCTAAACTTTTAATTTTTGTCTAGGATATTCCCTCCATCTCCTCCCACTTCTTTAATTTCAAAATCTCTCCCTCATTCCAAAACCTTATTTGCTTATGATTTCAAACTTAGACTTGTTTTAATGGTTAGAAACCTTGGCCTTATGCCATTGAATTTTCAAATATTTTCTTAATTAAATTTGTCAATAAACTTAATCATATTGACTTTTATTTCAAAAGACAAAAAGAACTAACAATTTCATCTAAACCTTTTGGTTATTTTGTTCCTTTTTCTTTTAACCTGATCAAAAGAGAGCATTTATATTTGAGTTATCTTTGGTTGAGATATAATTCTCCCATTTTCATGATATTTGATTATAAGTCTTTCCATTTATTAGGGGTTAATGGCATACTTATTGATTGAATCCAAGTTGGAGCCCTCCCTCTTAAATGTTATAAAGCATTCATTATCGGTGGATGTTTGGTTGAGTATTCTCCCTTTGATAACAAAAGATCTTTAAGCTTTTGTTAAAATCAATCCACCAATATCTTTGAAATATTTACCACGAACTACGAGGTTTTGATCCCTCACTTTTATGTTGGTACGTAGGAATAAGATCGAAGGTCTTGTCAAACACAAAAATATAATTAACAAACTATTTTCTTATCCCCTCATTCCTTTTTTATCAAACATCCTTTCCGACTAAAAATACGTGCATACAAAAAAAGGCTCCTTAGGAGTTCCTAGGACACCTTGGGTGCTAATACCTTCCCTCTGTGTAACCAAGCCCCTTACCTGTAATCTCTAACATTTTATTAGTTTTGATTTGAAAACTTCTTATCTTTGGGTTTTGTTGGTACTTTTTCCATTTTCCCTTGGAAACAATAAAAGTGTGTTGGCGACTCTGGTTTTATTGATGTCGAGTTAATCAAGAGCTCGATGGTCATGAATTTCCTGATATACCAGGCAGGCATAATATTTTCTTTGAACGCTTTATTGTCTTATCCTTCCTTGAAGAAGAAACTCTCTAAGAAGATGGTGTTGGGCTTGTCCTTCATTGAGTATCCAAACTAACGACGAGCCAAAATCAAGTTGTAGTTAATGCCTCCCTTTGTACCAAGAAGAGGTACATTATTAAACTCACCAAAACTATCACTAATTTTCACCTCCTCATAAGCACGATCAAACCAATCAATGTCAAAATTAGTGAGAGACATAATCTTTTGTGACCATAGCAAACCATCCTTGAGGTCCCAAAAGGCAGTAGATCGAGGCAAGTGTGAAATAAACCACTTGTAGAGCAGAGTTGTACAACATATTATCATTCCTACATTATGAGAATTCCTTTGATGGACTGAATGGTAAGCATCTGCAAGCAAGGTAGGAATTGGATTTCCAATTAGGAATATCTTGATAGCATTAATGTCAACAAAGTCGGTAACATTAGGGAAGAGGAACAATCCATAGATGAGCAAGGCAAGAATAGCCTCAAAAGCGTCCATAATCTTCATGCTAGCCTCATCTATCAAGAATTTAGCAAGAAAACCAAGAATTCCTCCTTTTGTAGTCAGATTAACTTTGATCTTAGACTTCCTTAAATGAATAGCTTATGCAATGTCTCGATGCTTTGGAATTTCTTCTAAATCGAAAAAGAGGACTTGATCAGGAATGGGTAGGCCAATCAGGTGAGAAAACTCCTCCAAGGTAGGTACATGCTATTAATCTGGAAAGGTAAAGCACTGGTACAATGGATCATAGAACTGGACCAATGTAGAAAGAACCCCCTCCACCATGTTGGTCTTCAAAAGAGGTAGAAATCTCTCATATTTTCCTTTGAAGTCTTCAGGATTAACCACCAAAGACCCAAGCTCTCTTAAATCCTCCAATTTTGTACTCTTGAAAGTGTACTTTTGAGTTATTCTTCTTCCAAAATCTATAGTGAAAAATACCTAGGATATTTGCAACAAATGCTTCTAAGTTCCTAGAAGACTTTAATTAAGATGATGTTAATGAATGCATGAATGTATGAATGCACAAACACATCAAGATCAACAAATATATGCAAGATGTCAAATACATGGGGTTCATAGGCTCGACTTCACGAGCATGAGGCCATGGGTCTAACCATCCCAATAAGGTAAGTGTTAACGTTTTATCATCAAGACAGGAACCAAGGTTCTTAGAAAGTTTCCATAATCATAATCCCATCTTTCAGATATTACCAGCTTGGACAATTACTTGTCAGCCAATAATATTCTAAAGAGAAACTCATCTGGGTATAGTATCGTGTATCAACTAATTCAGGTTTACACCTTCATAGTCATCACACTACGTCCTAACAAGGCTTAGTAGGGTAAAGGGTACTAAATTCATCAGCTTTTCGGGCTCCCAGGTCAAAGATATCAAATGTCTTCATGATTTCTAGTTCAACAAATCCTATCCCTAAAGGGGCCTCCACTGATTGGGGGATTCTTAAGTCAGCTTGTTCGGGATTACTCCACCCAAGCCAACTTGACTATACCACCCTCATATCTCAATATGCACTCAAGTTCGGGTTAGGACTTATCTTAACACAAAGATCACCCAAGAAAATATAAACAAACAATTAATAAAACATAGACTAAAACAAGATAGGTATAACCCTCTTGGGGAGTGGTCTCTAGTGAAGTCGCCATTTCTATCGCGGTGAGAATCCGAGACCAAGCTATTGGATTAACTTGACTCGCAAAACATTGATATCACCACCGAACTTTTTTTTCTAAGTGAAAGGGAAAAGATTCAAAATAAACCCAAAATAAACATGCATAGAAAATAGTAAAAACTAGAAGCAAAGCAAGTAGAGATCGAAGGTACGAGGGTTGGTTATGCAAAGGGAATGTATTAGCACCCTAAACATATGTAGTACTCTACAGGAACCTTTTGAATTTAATTATGTTTTTGGTTTAAAAGTTGTTTGCATTTTGAATGGGGGAATAGAAAGGGTAAAAAGTGTTTTTGGAAAATGTTACTTAACTAAAGGTAAGTCAAAGTTTGAGTTTAAGATGTTTCATGTGTACTAAAGCATTTGAAAATGTAACTGAAAAAAACAATCCATTGACCAAAAGTAAGTCAAGGTTTGTGATCGAAATGCGTCATGTGTACTAAAGCATTTCCAAGTCTAATTGAAAAATCCATTGACTAAAAGTTAGTCAAGGTCTGCGGGGATGTTTTAGCTTAAAAAAAGGGGTATGGTTTAGTTTTAGGATAAATGCATGAATGGACAAACAAAGTCAATAAACAAATATTGCATGACTAATAAGTCAATATAAGATCCTTTCCCTGGGATTTAGATGCATGAAGATACATAAATTGGTAATACATAAACAAGCTGCTTACATGTTTTTGAGGCATGATGAACATAAATAAGACATGACAAAGGTTTACATAAGACCACAAGAGATATCACATGCACAAGTATGAGAACATGTTCAACATCATGGAAGTTTATGAAGGAAATACTTGAATGAAAGTATAAACAATTACAGGACATGGATATAACATCACAAATTGGGATAATATAGATATGGAGTATCACAATACATGATTAAAGATTATTCAATACAAGGGTGTAAGACCCAATTTTGACCCTAAGACCCCTCGTGCTATCTCATCATATGCATTGGCATTGGGATCATACCTTAGCATCCTCCTCACCCCTCATTCATTGGGTTTGCATTGGGAGAGATCACCAAGCACTTTTGATTTTATCATACTTTGTGTTTTATTATTTACTAACCAAAATGCCAAAAATATGTCAATGTATAGTTTAACTCTTTGTAGGTAGTGTGTGTGCTCACCTATGGTCCATCAAGCTCATATCTAGGGTTTAAGACCCTCAATGCAAGGAGTTCAATCAATAAATGTTTCACATTTGTTCTAGGGATCATATATGGATCCCCATAATCTTCATATATCATTTTGATCAAGAATTCATCAAGAGTCTGGAGATTGTTTTCCTTGGAAACCCTAATTCATCTAGGTATCTTGTGTGACTTATTCAGTAAGTTTCTTCAACAATTGATCGAATATTTCAAGGGATACTTCATATTACATCATATTATGCATAAACTATCATCCATGAGTCCCAAAAGTCAAGATAATATCAAGCTAGAAAGATGGTTCATGGTGGTTAACTAGAGAAAGTTAACTGGTCAAAACTAGGGTTCCCTAGACCCTATCTCCTAAAGTTTTTGTCATATGGAAATGATTCCAAGAGACACATTACTCAAATGACATTCCAAACAACTTTCATTCTGAAGTACAGAGCTATTTTTGCTTGGAAAGTCATTTTTTTTATGGTGAAATATTATAGGTCATTTTGTCTGAACCCTAGTTTGAAGGTCAACTTCCCAAGACCATAACTTGCTCACTTTTTATGATATGATAGCCATTAAAATTCCATGATTAAATTAAAGATTTCTACTTAAACTTTTACGTTGAGGAAGTTCAAATCTAACTTGCAAATGCATGTTCCAAGTGGAAACATTATAGGTCATTTTGGGCCAATACCATTGAACAAGTGATTTTCCTCAAATTCTAAAACGCATATCTCCTTCATGCCAAATCCAAATGAGGTCAAAATTGTGACCAAATTGAAGAGGTTTGAAAGAGCTACAACTTTGTTGAAGAAATGTTTCTCATTTGAAGTCAATAAAAAAAGTTATTCAAGGTGGAAGAAGTGAACATTTGACTTGGTACATCAAAAAACTTCAAATATGTTTGATTTCCCAAACTTCTACCTCAAAATTCGTCATGATCCAAGCTTCAAATAAAAATGTGTTCAACATGAAAGTTGTTCTCCTTGATCTCATCTTTCTAAAAAGTCTAGAATCATCTAATTTGGCCAAAGAAATAAAGACTTACGCATGCATGTAATGTGAGGTACCATTTGGAAAATTTTCACTACCACATTTCATACACAAATACATGGCCATATGACATGATTTTAGCATGATTCTCACTCATTTTTGGACCTGAATACATCACCTGATGAGCCTATCACACGGCTATGCAAGCATACAAAGGGAATTACTCAAATTGGCCATTTTTGGAAGTGTATGGAAATGAATCTCTTTGGCTATAAATACAACCCTCAATGCTCAGAATTAAGGACCTCATGCCCAAGCTTTGAACCTGTAATCCAAACCATCACCAAGAGCTTCAAATCTCCATCTGTTTTGAGATTGAAACTCCAAGAGTCCAGGCCATTTCTTGATCCTAATCACTTCCTACAAGCTTCTGAAACAAATTCAAGCACAATTAGAATCAAGATCAAGCAAGTTTGAAGCACCCTCGAAGGTGAATTTTCAGAAACTTCATCTCTTCGATTTCCTCTCAATTATTCACCATTCTTTGTGATTTTTGGTTGTCTGAAGTTCTATCAATGTATGCAAGAAGATTAAGTTTCTTTGAGGTCAAATCAAAGCAACTCAGTTCATGATCCTCAAAATTTAAATCCCTGTATCTTTCTATATACTTGGAATTGGAGAAAATTGAGGTCAGATTCGTGCTCCTAAGCATTTTTCTTTCAAATTAGTGTATCCACTTTTCATTTTCCATGAAGTTGAGCCTGAACCAGACCGATGGTGATCACCGGAGAAGATGACCGAAGCTAGGGCTCCGGTGGTGCGTTAGCGAAGTCCAAGCCATCTAATTTGATTCAATTGTTTTAATCTCAAGCGTCCATTGTGATTACTAAGCCTGCAGCGCATTGACTAAGGACCATTGTGGAACGCGCGCGCTTGACCATCAGATATGCCACCTTAATTAATGAGGGAGATCTTATGGCCCTTGTTTTTTCAAATTTTCATATTTTATGTTTACACAATTTATTTCAATTAATTCATATCAATTTCATTTTTAATCCAAAAAATATGAGACTTTCACCAAAAATCTTTAAATATTTTCCACTTTCATATTCTAAATTAAAATTATTTTTTGGATTAATTTTGATATTTTTTATGAATTAATTTTTTTGTGAGCATATTTTTATTTATTTAAAAATACTTCTGACTTTTCAAAAAATTATGAAATTTTTTTATCTAAGGTCCTTTGACCTTGTTTGACCTAGGATAAATCTCGGCCATTTAGTTGGTGTTTTGAAGAGGTTTTAGGTTTTGATCAAACTAAAGTCAAATAAAATGCATTTTTAATTGATTAATTGTGTATAAATTATGTTGAGCCATTTTTATTGAATTGCGATGTTTACATATGTGTTTGGGCCTTGGTCAAGGTTGATTTGACTTTTGTTGAGTTAAAATCATTGGATTTAGGGGATTGATAAAATGTATATTTTATCTCCCAAAATGAATGAATGACTTTAATTTGATAAAATTCCTCCCATGACCAATTTGTGTATCTCTCATCTCTCCTCCCTCTTCATTGTTGGTTCTTGTGTTGGCAGCAATTTTGGTAAAACCTAGAGTGTTCACAAGATGTCACATGTGTTGTCTTGACATAAGATATCTTGTACCTGTTGGATGTTTAAAATGTGATTATGCCGGATTTTACTGAGATGTCAGACCCGATGTCATGACATCTGTATACAAAACATTCAGTCTGAATGTTATATATTATGTGATTGCGTTTTTAATGCAAATCTATGTATGATTGAAGATATGATTTGTACGCGCATTCAATCATTAATTACAA
This sequence comes from Lathyrus oleraceus, assembly GCF_024323335.1. NCBI lineage: Eukaryota > Viridiplantae > Streptophyta > Magnoliopsida > Fabales > Fabaceae > Lathyrus > Lathyrus oleraceus. Next base: position 506,703,715 of record NC_066581.1, read on the forward strand.
CCAGATTTACTTATTTTCCAAAGAGATCTAATCAGTTGTCATGAGAAGATTTGAATGGAAAATAGTTTTAAGGTTTTATGATGTCCAAGCCCAGCCAAATGCTTCTATAAAAAGGACATGGAAAACCTGATTTAATACACAAGAAATAACGAACGGAATATTGAGAGAGAATAAGGGTTTTAGTCTTGTGTGGTCGTGTGAATTGTAAGCCATTCGAGTCATCCATAGATGATTGAACTGGTCTGATTTTTGATTTGTAATTTGTCACTCTAAGCTTTTAAGCATGAGTGTGTGTCTACTAGATTGAAGCTGTTAAGCAAGATCAAGTGCGTGTCTTTGAAGAGTGTCTTCTTTTCATTGTAATTCTTGTTTTATATCACTGGTGTGATTGAGGGGGAGTGAGTGGGATCTCATATCTAAATGTTCTTAGGTAAAAGTCACACGGGTAAAGATTAGGTGATAAGACTGTAACTTAAAGTTGCTTACTGAGAGTCTTTGAACTGATTCTATTTAGTGGATTTCCTTCATGGCTTGGTAACCCCCAAACGTAGGTGAGTTTGCACTGAACTGGGTTAATAATTGCTTGTGTCTCTTGCTTTACTGTTCTTTATCTTTTATCCTGTTTGTATTGTTCAGATATTAGTGTCGTGACATTACCTTTAACATCTCATATCTGATACCAGAATTTCAATTAGTATCAGAGCATGCATCCTGCTCTGGTTCTGGGTGAGATCTAGGGATATTACTTTCTGGTACTATGGAGAGAGATGGAGGATCTGTTCACAGACCACCTATTCTGGATGGATCGAACCATGACTACTGGAAACCTCGAATGGTAGCCTTCCTAAAATCTCTGGATAATAAGGCTTAGAAGGTTGTTTTAACAGGCTGGGAACATCCAGTCATTACTAAGGATGGAGAAGCTACTACTGATAAGAAGGATGAAGAACAATGGTCCAAGGAGGAGGAGGATTTAGCCCTTGGGAACTCTAAAGCATTGAATGCTATATCCAATGCAGTAGATAAGAATATCTTCAGATTGGTAAATAACTGTGAAGTGGCTAAAGATGCTTGGGACATTCTCAAAACCACTCATGAAGGCACCTCTATAGTGAAGATGTGTAGACTACAGCTGCTCAATACTAAGTTTGAAAATTTAAGGATGAAAGAAGATGAAAATATTCATGAATTTCATATGAATATCCTTGAAATTGCTAATGCCTCAGGAGCCCTGGGTAAGAAGATGTCAGATGAAAAATTAGTGAGGAAAATACTCAGGTCACTCCCTAAGAGATTTTCCATGAAAGTGACAGCCATAGAAGAGTCTCAAGACATTTCCAATATGAGAGTTGATGAGCTAATTGGATCCCTCCAAACATTTTAGATGGGAATGTGTGATGGATCTGAAGAGAAAGTCAAAAGCATAACCTTCATGTCAAACACTGAGGAGGAAGAGGAGGAAAGTGGTCAAGATATTGATGAAGATCTGGCAAATGATGTAGCAATGCTGGGAAGACAATTCAACAGACTTTTGAAAAAGATGGATGTAAGATCTAAGGCTAATGTCAAGAACATCACATCTGACATCAGTAAATCCAACAATATTGGAAGAAGAACAAGGTCAGATGAAAAGCGTAAAGAAGGAAAAGGAGTTCAGTGCCATGAATGTGATGGGTATGGACACATTAGAACTGAATGTGGGACCTACCTCAAGAAATAGAAGAGGAGTCTGGCTGCCACTTGGTCTGATGAAAGGGAAATAGAAGAGTCTGCAAATCTTGGGACTGCCTTGACTAGGAGATGAGGTTCTGATGAAGACTCAAGTGATGATGAAGTAACCTTGGAAGAGTTGGCCACTACCTACAGAAAGTTGTGCCACAGAAGTGTAGAAGTGTGTCAACAAGTTGAAATCCAGAAGAAAGTGATAGCACAGTTGGAGAATGAAAAGGAAGAACATTTGGAAACCATCTCCATGTTGAAGACTGAAGCAGTATTCTTGAATTCTAAACTAGATGAGATGACCAAGTATGTAAGAATGCTGAACAATGGATCTGACACCTTAGACAGAATTCTCCATACTAGATAAATAACTGGAGACAAGTCTGGCATTGGGTTCAATGAATCTAAACCTGAGTGTAGCCACACTGGTAGCAAGCCAAAGATCAAACCCAAGTGCTGTCACACCGGGAGCAAACCAGAGATGTCACATCATATGTCACAACATCAAGGAAGACAGCAGAAAGGGAAAAACCAAAGATGGAGATGTCATTACTGTGGAAAATTTGGCCATATAAAACCATTCTGCTATAAGTTGTATGGCTATCCTAGTCCCCCTCATCATCAACCTAAACCCAAACATCACATACCTGTCAACAAAAAATAATGGGTTCCTAGGAATGATATTACAAGTCAGATAGCTCACACTTTCTTCAGAGTTTCAGCCAAAGAAGATTGGTATTTTGACAGTGGATTCTCCAGACACATGACTGGAAACAAAAACCTTCTAATTGGCCTTCATCCTCACGCCACCAGCTATGTAACCTTTGTGATGGAGTAAAGGGTGAAATCAAGGGAATTGGTAAGCTCAAGTACCCTGGAGTTCCTAATCTTGACAATGTCCTACTTGTTAAGGGACTGACTGCAAACCTAATAAGCATCAGTCAACTATGTGACCAAGGTCTAACTGTAAACTTCACCAAAACTGAATGTCTGATTACTAACAAAGAAAATGAAGTGATCATGAAAGGAGTCGGGTCTAAAGACAACTGCTACATGTGGAATTCTCAAGAAACTGGTTATTCTTCAAAGTGTACTTTAGCCAAAGAAAAAGAGATGAAGATATGGCATCAAAGATTGGGCCATCTGCATCTTAAAGGTAAGAAGAGGATTATATTTGTTGAAGTTGTTAGAGGAATTCCCAACTTGAAAATTGATGAAGGAATAGTCTGTGGGGAATGTCAGATTGGAAAACAGACAAGGATGTCACACCCGAAGCTCAGACATGACACCACTTCCAAAGTTCTGGAACTCCTCCATATGGATTTGATGGGACCCATGTAGGTGGAAATCCTTGGTGGGAAGAAGTATGCGTATGTAGTGGTGGATGACTTCTCCAGATACACCTGGATCAATTTTATAAAAGAAAAATCTTATGTTTTTGAAGTCTTCAAAGATCTTTGTCTCAAACTTCAAAGAGAAAAGGAAAGTCAAGTCGTCAAAATTAGAAGTGATCATGGGAAGGAATTTGAGAACAGCAAATTTGTTGAATTCTGTTCTTCAGAAGGAATTCATCATGAGTTCTCATCTCCCACTACTCCTCAGCAAAATGGTGTGGTGCAAAGGAAAAATAGAACCCTTCAAGAATCAGCCAGAGCTACGATTCATGCTAAGAAATTGCCCTACCACTTTTTGGCTGAAGCTATGAAGACAGCCTGCTATGTTCACAACAGAGTAAACTTGAAGAAAGGGACTCCTACTACCTTATATGAAGTCTGGAAAGGGAGAAGACCTACAGTCAAATACTTCCATGTGTTTGGTAGTAAATGTTATATCTTGACTGATCATGAGCAACGAAGGAAGATGAATCCCAAAAGTGATGAAGGAATATTTCTGGGTTACTCAACAAATAGCAGAGCATATAGAGTCTTTAATTCCAAAACAAAAGTAATGATGGAATCTATCAATGTTGTGGTTGTTGAGACATCTCCAAATGATTCCCCAGCTGATTTCTCAGACAAAAATAATGAGAGTGGTTGAAGGACTCTTGAGTGTGTTGGTTCAGTTTTATGACCCTCTCTACCGTTGCTTCACTTTTCCTGATTATCAGCTTATGCCTATGTTAGAGGAGTATGCCCATCTCTTGGGAATACCTGTTTCTAACAAGGTGCCTTTTAGTGGATTAGAGGAGATTCCCAGATCTGATATCATAAGTGAAGCTCTTCATCTGAAGAAGTCTGAGATTAAGGCTCATTGGGTGAAGAAAGGAGGAATGTTTGGATTGACTTCTGAGTTTCTCATTGGGAAAGCTATTGTATTTGCTCAAGCCGGTAGTATGGACACTTTTGAAGCCATCTTTGTGTTGCTCATCTATGGTCTAGCTTTGTTCCTTAACATTAACGGCTTTGTTGATGTTAACGCCATTAGAATATTCTTAATTTGGAATCATGTTCCTACTCTGTTGGGGGATATGTACTTCTCTTTGCATTTGAGAAATTCTAAAGGTGGTGGGACTATTGCGTGTTGTGTTCCTCTTCTGTACAAGTGGTTTATTTTGCATTTTCCTCAGACGTCTGCTTTTGTGGAGAACAAACAATTTCTACGGTGGTCTCAAAGACTTTATGTCCCTCACTAATGATGATATTATTTAGTATGACTCTACATTGGGTATCTTGGATATTATTGATAGTTATTGTGAATTCTCTAATGTGCCTCTCATTGGTACACAAGGAGGAATCAACTACAACCCTGGTTTGGCTCATCGTCAACTTGGGTTCCCTTGAGAGACAAACCTAATAACACTCAGTTAAAAGATCTTTTCTATCAAGAGGGTAAACATCCCCAACATTTGAAGTAGAAGATGATACATGCTTGGTATAATGTGCATAGGAAAGGAAGATCCGAGCTTGGTCCGCGCAACTGTGTAGCTTTGGAAGCTTACACCACTTTGGTGAAGAAGAGAGCTTTGGAATTGAAGATGTTGTATGCTTGTGAGAGACCTATGTCTTTGGTTGTGGCTAAGCCATTAACTCTCCCTAACCAAGATGTAGAGGAGTTGGAAGACGCATTCGCCAATATGAAGCAAGAGAAAGATATGTGGGAAGAGCGGTTCCATGCTTTGAGCCGAAAGCATGAGGAGTTGTAGCTTGAGTCAAAGGACAAAGATGCGCTTATTGAACTTCTTGAAGATCGAGCAGTGAAGATACAGAGAGAGAGCCATGGGTCCATCTTCGTCTAGTATGCCTTAGCCTTATGGTGCTTGAAAGAAGATTATTGATCAGCTTGTCCTTGAGAAGGCTCAGGTGAAGACATCTTTTGAGTCCGAGATCCGACGCATCTGAAGGAAGTACGCGCCAACAGCCAAATCATCTGACATTTTTGCTAGGGGATCCTTAGGATGACTAGTTTCCTTTTCTCTTGTATTTGTACTTTGGTTTCTGAAATTGTACTCAGTGTAGTCCTTCCAAATTATATGAATAAAAGAGATTTTTATGATCAATCAAATTGTTACTATTGTTATTTTTTAATATATTTGCAAATATAACTTTGTATTTTCCTTGAAATAAAATAAACAAAAACATTACATTTCATGCATCATTTGCATAACAGGTTTTCTTCTGCCATATGTCTTATCGGTTATTATTCTGTGCTCCAACCAAGCTGACTCACCGATACAATACTCGTGCTAATCAACCCAGAATTATGGAGCATTTGGAACAAGAGAATAGAGAGCTGAAGGATGAGATTGCTCGACTGACTGTCAGATAGAGTTTGTTCTTTCTGCGCATAATCAGTCTTTACCAACTCCCGTAACTCCTCCCCAAAGGATTGTCATATCCGAGGTTGCTACCTCAACCGTGCTTGTTGCTACTACTCAATCCAGTCCAACTATGCCTGCTGGATTCCCGTAGGGGATGCCACCAAATTTCATTCCTGAAGGGTTTGCACCCATATTTGCTTCTATTCCGGCATCTAGCACGGTCATGTCTGTGCCACCTCTAGTCGTTCATACATTGCCTCATATTGAGGACACCATCTACCATTCTGAGTCGTCTGAAGGCCCAGATGTTTATAAAAAAGTGGATAAGATGAAGGATCAGTTCCTTGAGCTACGAAAGGAAGTGAAGACTTTGAGAGGAAAGGTCCTATTTGGTAAAAGTGTTGCTGAACTTTCCTTGGTACCAAATGTGAAGATCCCGATGAAGTTCAAAGTCCATGACTTTGAAAAGTATAAGGGAAATACTTGTCCACTTAGCCACCTTGTTATGTACGCCAGAAAAATGTCAACTCAAATTGATAATGATCAGTTATTGATTCACTAATTTCAAGACAGTTTGACTGGTGCTGCTCTGAGATGGTATATGGGGCTAGACAGTGCAAGTGTTCGTACGTTCAATGATTTGGGTGAAGCTTTTGTGAAGAAGTACAAGTCTAATGCGGACATGGAGCCTAATAGAGACCAGTTGAGGTCTATGTCTCAGAAGGACAAAGAGGCATTCAAATAATACGCTCAAAGATGGAGGGAACTTACTGCTTAAATTAATCCTGAATTGGAAGAGAAGGAGATGACGAAGACTTTCCTAAAGACCCTGAGTTCGTTTTATTACGAGTGCATGATTACCAGTGCCCCCAGTGACTTTACCGAGATGGTAAACATGGGGATGAGGTTAGAAGAAGTATTCCGTAAAGGACGTTTGTCTAAGGAAGAGTTGTCGTCCAGTAAGAAGTATGGAAGTGGTTTTGCCAGAAAAAAGGAAGGGGAAACCAATGCAGTGTCCGTGGGGAGGCAGAGGAGGCCTCATGTCAGAAGGAATCCTCAACTGTGTCAACATCAACATCAAGTTTCATCAGTAATTTCAGTGTTTTCAAACAATTCCAACAACCAATCAGTGCCAATTCAACAACAACGTCAACAACAACCGCAACAAAGAACCAATTACAACAACAACAAAAAAAAACAAAAAATAATCAACAATAAAGCTTCAAGAGGAAGAAGGTATCTTTTGACCTTATTCTTATGTCATACGTTGAACTATACCCATCTTTGGTTCTCAAGAACCTCCTTCAACCAAGAAATCCACCTCAAATTCCTGAACCACTTCCATGGTGGTATAAGCCTGAACTCCGTTGTGCCTTTCATCAAGGAGCTCCCGTCCATGATATTGAGAACTCTTACCTGTTGAAGTATGAGGTACATAAACTTGTGAAGAGTGGGATGGTGTCCTTTGAGGACCGTGCGCCGAATGTGAAATCCAATATGTTGCCCTCTCATAGTAATGCTTCAGTTAATATGGTGGATGGTTGCCCAGGAAATTTCCAAGTCTTCGATGTACGACGTATCCGTAGGTCCTTGGTGGAGGTGCATAGGACTTTGTGTTTGATCAACGATTGCGAGCACGACCGTGATGGTTGTACAATATGTAGTGTGAACCCTCGTGGGTGTATGATCGTCAAGAGGGATATCCATAAGTTGATGGATGAGAATGTAATCCAGATTCAACAATCAAGGGATATGGGAAATGATGGCAATGTAATTTCGCCAGTGTTTAAAACCCCTGAGCGGGTAGTGATTCAATTTGATAGTAGCAGCAACAATATCGTCAATAAATCGGTATCGCCGTTGGTAATACGATTAGTGGGCCATGTCCCGTATGCATCCGATAAAGCTATTACTTATTAGTATAATGCCATAATGGTGGAGGAAGGTCAAGAGGTTCCATTTCCTACGAAAAATTCATGTTGTGAATATATCTGATATGGCAAAGGTGACCCGTAGCGGTCGTGTGTTTGGTCCCGTCTTTCCGAAGGAGGTGGAAGAGGCTACAGTCAGTAAGAAGGTTGATGTGCCTGCAGTGAATTTGATTAGTACTCCAGTATGTCAGTCTAGTGAATCCAGTAAGCTGAAGACTAATGATGATGATGATGAGGTGTTGCGTTTGATTAAAAGAAGTGAGTTTAATATGGTGGAGCAGCTGCTCCAAACTCTGTCGAAGATTTCAGTGATGTCTTTGTTGATGAATTCTGAAGCGCACAGAGAAGAATTGCAGAAAATGTTGGAGCAAGCCTACGTTAAGCTTGACGTTATTGTGGATCAGTTTGACCACATAGTTGCCAACATTACTTCTTGTAACAATCTGAGTTTTTGTGATGAAGAACTTCCCGAGGAAGGCAGAAATCACAATTTGGCACTTTATATTTCAATCAATTGTAAGGAGGATACATTGTCCAATGTGCTAGTTGATACCGGTTCTTCTCTGAATGTACTCCCGGAATCAACTCTGTCCAGACTTTCCTACCAAGGCGCCCTGATGAGGTATAATGGCGTGATCGTTAAAGCGTTTGATGGTTCTTGCAAGACCGTCATTATAGAAGTGGACCTTCCAGTGAAGATAGATCCAAGTGATTTCCAAATTACTTTTCAAGTAATGGATATCCACCCGACCTATAGTTGTTTATTGGGAAGGCCATGGATCCATGAAGTCGGAGTTGTAACATCTACTCTGCACCAAAAGCTTAAATTTGTGAAGAACGGCAAGCTTGTCATTGTTGGCGGAGAGAAGGTGCTTTTGGTGAGCCATCTGTCATCTTTTACATATGTTGAAGCTGAGGAGGAGGTTGGAACTCCGTTCCAAGCCTTGTCTATTGCTAAAGTGAAGAAAAATAGGGCACCCATGTCTTCTTTCAAGGATGCTTAGAAAGCTATTAAGGCAGGTAGTACAGATCAGGATGGTTATCAACCCCTTTTTCAATTATCATTAATAAAACGCAATTCTATTCATCCACATCTATGATGTTTTATTTTTTCTTTTTGCCTTTCTAAAAAATGGTAGTCACAAAAAACATAAATAAATAAATAATAATTGTCCATATGCATAACTTTTGGTCACAATTCACTTCTCTAAAATCAAAATATCAAATCATTATGCAAGTTGGTTCCCAAACCCATTGAATACAATGATCCTACTCCCTCTCAAAACTTTGATTTCATTGTGTTTGAGGCTGAGGAAGAGATTGATGATGAAGAAGTATCTGATGAATTATCTCGTTTACTTAAGCATGAGGAAAAAGCCATTCAGCCATTTGAAGAGCAGATTGAGTTAGTTAACTTCAGTTCCGAAGATGATGTGAAGGAAGTCAAGATTGGTCTCAGCTTTGTCCAGGAGTTAAGAAGGGGTTGATTGATCTTCGTCAAGAATATTCAGATGTGTTTTCTTGGTCCTATCAACAAATGCTTGGTTTGGATTCTGAGATTGTGGAGCATAGATTATCGTTGAAGCCAGAATTCTCGCCGGTCAAGCATAAATTGAGGAGAACTCATCCTGATATGGAAGTGAAGATCAAAGAAGAAGTGCAGAAGCAAATTGATGTTGGTTTTCTTGTTACCACTGAGTATCCGCAGTGGGTGGCCAACATTGTGCCTATTCCGAAGAAGGATGGAAAAGTCCGCATGTGTGTTGATTATAGAGATTTGAACAAAGCTAGTCCGAAAGATGATTTCCATCTACCACACATTGATATGTTGGTATATATTACAGCTAAATTCAAAGTCTTTTCGTTTATGGACGGATTTTCCGGTTATAATCAGATCAAGATGGCACCCGAAGATATGGAGAAGACCACATTCATTACGCCCTGGGGAACATTCTGTTATAGAGTGATGCCTTTCGGTTTAAAGAATGCTGGTGCAACATACCAGAGAGCTATACCACTCTTTTCCATGATATGATGCATAAAGAGATTGAAGTCTATGTTGATGATATGATTGCCAAATCAAGTGATGAAGAAGAACATGTTGAACATTTGTTGAAGTTATTCCAGCATTTGAGGAAGTATAAACTCCGCTTGAATCCCAATAAGTGTGTGTTTGGTGTTCGTTCTGGTAAGTTTTGGGGCTTTATTGTCAGCGAGAAGCGTATTAAAGTTGATCCTGCCAAGGTCAAAGCAATACAAGAGATGCTTGCTCCCAAAACTGAGAAGCATGTCAGAGGTTTTCTCGGTCGCTTGAATTATATCTCAAGATTTATATCGCATATGAATGCCACATGTGCGCCTATATTCAAGCTTTTTCAGAAAAATCAGTCTTGTGATTGGATCGAAGATTGCCATAAAGCTTTTGACAGTATCAAAGAGTATCTGCTCAAGCCTCTGATTATGTCTTTGCCTGTTGAAGGAAAACCTTTGATCATGTATTTGACTGTGATTGAAGAAAGTATGGGTTGTGTTCTTGGTCAGCAAGATGAAACTGAAAAGAAATAAAATGATATTTATTACCTCAGTAAGAAATTCATTGACTGTGAGACTCGGTATTCTATGCTTGAAAAGACTTGATGGCACTGGCTTGGGTTGCTAAGCGTCTGCGTCAATACATGTTGAATCGTACTACTTGGTTGATATCCAAATGGATCCAATCAAGTACATTTTTGAGAAGCTTGCTTTAACTGGGAGGATTTCCCGTTGGTAGATGTTATTATCTAAGTATGATATCGAATACCGATCTCAAAAAGCTATCAAAGGTAGTGTCTTGGCCGACCATTTGGCTCACCAACCGATTGAAGACTATCAGTCAGTGCAGTACGATTGCCCTGATGAAGAGATTTTGTACCTGAAGATGAAAGATTGTGATGAACCATTGCTTGAAGAAGGTCTAGAAGCTGGTTCCCGTTGGGGCATGGTAGTTGATGGAGCTGTTAATCAATATGGTAATGCATTGGGGCAGTAACTATTACTCCTTAAGACACTCATTTCTCGTTTACGACTAGATTGACTTTCAAATGTACAAATAATATGGCTGAGTATGAAGCTTGCATTATGGGGCTTGAATAGGCCATTAATCTCAAAATCAAGTATCTTGAAGTCTATGGAGATTCAACTTTGGTTGTGAATCAGATAAAAGGTGAATGGGAGACAAATCAACCCGGTTTGATACCATATAGAGATTATGCGAGGAGGATTTCAACTTTCTTTACAAAGGTTGAGTTTCATCATAACCCTCGTGGTGAAAATCGGATGGCAGATGCTCTTGCAACGTTGGCTTCAATGATTATGGTGAAGTTCTGGAATGAAGTCCCTAATTTGACTGTGATGCATTTTGATAGGCAGCTCATGTGTTTGCTGTTGAAGAAGTCAAAGAGGAAAAACCATGGTATTATGATATTAAATGTTTTCTCCAAAGTCAGATTTACCCGCCTGGGGAATCCTTGAAAGATAAGAAGACTTTGAGGAGTTTAGCTAGCAACTTCTACCTGAATGGTGATGTGCTTTATAAGAGAAACTTCGATATGGTTTTGCTCAGATGTGTGGATAGACACGAAGCAGACTTATTGATGACTGAAGTCCATGAAGGTTCCTTTGGTACTCATTCCAATGGACATACTATGACTAAGAAGATGTTGAGAGCAGGTTACTATTGGTTGACAATGGAATATGATTATTGCAAGTTTGTGAAGAAATGCCACAAGTGTCAAATTTATGCAGATAAGGTTCATGTTCCTCCGGCACTGTTGAATGTCATTTCCTCTCCATGGCCCTTCTCCATGTGGGGAATTGATATGATTGGTATGATTGAGCCTAAAGCTTCAAATGGACATCGTTTTATTCTGGTGGCTATTGACTACTTCACAAAGTGGGTTGAAGCGGCATCGTATGCGAATGTGACCAAGAAAGTCATTGTAAGGTTTATCAAGAATCATATTATATGTCGTTATGGTGTGCCAAGTAAGACTATTACCGATAATGGATCTAACTTGAACAATAATATGGTGGAAGCTCTTTGCAAGGACTTCAAGATTGCACATCATAATTCTTCTCCTTACAAACCTAAGATGAATGGGGTTGTTGAAGCTGCAAATAAGAACATTAAGAAGATCATTCAGAAGATGGTTGTAACCTACAAGGATTGGCATGAGATGCTCCCATTTGCTTTGCATGGGTACCGTACATCCATCCACACTTCAATAGGGGCAACCCTTTTCTCTCTTGTTTATGGCATGGAAGTTGTGCTCCTAGTAGAGGTTGATATCCCATCACTGCGTGTTTTGATGGAAGCAAAGTTGACTGAAGTTGAATAGTGTCAGACCAGGTATGATCAGCTGAATTTGATTGAAGAGAAGAGATTGATTGTCAAGTGTCATGGTCAGTTGTATCAGCCGAGAATGAAGAAAGCATTTGATAAGAAGGTCAGGCCTCGTGTGTTTGGAGAAGGCGACTTTGTGCTCAAGAAGATTTTATCTTTCAAACCAGATGCTAGGGGAAAATGGACACCTAATTATGAAGGATCATATGTTGTTAAGAGAGCCTTTTCAGGTGGTGCTTTGATTCTTACAACCATGGATGGTGAAGAGTTCACTCGTCCTGTGAGTGTTGATGCAATCAAGAAATAATTCGCCTAAAATTAAAAGAACTGCCTGTTAAGTTGAAAACCTGAAAGGGAGGCTTAGGAAAAAATGAGCGTCTTTGTGGATTGAAAACCCGAAAGGGCGATCCAGGCAAAAATTAGTGACACAAAACAGAAAAACATATCTCGATAGATTGAGTACCCCACCTTGGGGAAATCTATGCAAAATTAGATATTATGGCAAGTAACTACACTCGGTTGATCTTCGGTCTTAAGGACAGTCTTGAGCAAGTCAGTCAACTCGGATTCATCATTCTCAACCGAAGCCAAGAGCATAGTGGATATTGAAGTCGGTGAAAGGATTAGTGATCATTGTATTTAATGTATCCCTTTTCCATGTAAATTACCATTTTCAACTTTTGTAAAGATCTATGGAGTCTTGTCATTTAGAGACTACCATTCTATTAAATAAAGTTGAGCTTTTTAACCAATTATTTCTACTCCTATTCATTTTTCAGCCAAATAGAATTAAATTTTATGATGATAATTTTGAATTTTTGAAATAATAAAAACCATTTTTTCCTAAAATAATGAAAGCAATTACTTTTAAAAAGCAGGAGATTTTAGTAAGGAATATCAACAGCAACTTGAGAACAGGTAAGTCTTAAAAATGCGGAACATTGTTGGTCTTCCCCAAGCAGTTGGTTTGATCACTCTTTCCCCCCCAGACAGCAAATTAATTTCCCCAACTTAGTTGGTTGATCGCCTCCCCAGCTAAGTTGTAGGCGCATATTTTCAACGACACGCAAAGATCCAACATGGAATTTTGTTTCCCGCAAGTTCCCAGTGGTGTTCACTCCTGATCCCTGCCAACACTGATTCTTGAGCAGTATATTCTTGGTCCTCTGCAAGGTTGTCTCCCATTTGGTATAGTGTTGACCTAAAATTCCCTGCATAGTTGTTGATTCAGATCCTCAGCAAATCTTTTCTCCTTCCTTAGCAGGATCTGAGATGACCAGTGATGGATGATTTATGTCATCCCTAACTTTTTCTCTAGTTAATGCCTCCATCCTGTCGAGATTGGCTGAGTGTTGCATCGATGATTCATATCAGTGACATTTGTATCCTTTGTGATTATTTTTTCAGCATAATTATCATATATACATATACATTCATACATCAGATGTTTCATTATGCATTATTCTCTCATTTTGATTCCTTATTTTTCTAATCCTCTGCTATGGTGACATTATTCTTCCACATGCAGATTTAGTGTGTCTGTCCTTCCTCAATTATAGAGTGTCATCCCCTTAAGCAAAAAGAATTTAACCTTTCTCATTCCCCACAGAGTTATTTCCTCGTGGATGGTTATTATTTCAGCTTCCTCCCCAGTTGATTAACTGGTTGAAACCACTCCCCCTGAGTTATATCCTCACCGGGTCGAGTCTTTGTTTGAGCGTTTCTTTCTAGCTCTTACCTAGATAGATGCTTTGGTCCCTCGAGAGCCTATTACCCAATAACTAGTAATATTCTTCTCGATTTGCGAGTACCTTACTCTTACCCAATATGTGGTAAAAGTAATCTGCTTCCTTATCTTTCCCCAGCGGATTTGTTTTACGTTTCCCCAGGAAGTCTATCCTTGATATGTACATCTTAATCGATGACAGATATTTTTCCCTTGAGTCTATCCTTGATATGCTCATCTTAACCGGTGACGGATATTCTCTTTTCGGTATTCTATCCAGTAATTGATAGATATAATTCCTACTTTTCCCCGGCAGTATATCCTTGATATTTTCATCCTACCCGATGACAAATATTCTTCCCTTTGAGTCTATCCTTGATATGTTCACTTTAACCAGTGACGAATATTCCCTTTCTTTGGTCTTCTGCCCAGTAACTGGTAGTTATAAATCCTATTTGATATTTTCCCCAGCAGGTTGTTCTTACCCAGTAGCCGGTAACGAACATACCATATTTTGCTCAGCGAGTCATCCTTGATATATTTACCCTAACCAGTAACGGATGCCTCTCTGTCAGATTATATTAACTTCTTACCCAGTAACCGGTAATGGATAATATACTTCAGGTACTCCTGTGTTGAAGTTCATTCTTCCCCAATTGAGTTTGAGTGCGTATTTCCTCAATGAAGTCGTCGATCCCCTGTTTGGTTCGAGTATTTTAGTCTTGTTCTGATTTACCCACCTCCCCTGTAGATTTTCCCTTTATCCTTGACTGAGTCTTTCCACTGATTTATTTTCATGGAATTACCCTCGTGTCCCCAGCAGTTTTTAAGTCATAACCTGGCCTACGCACAACTTTTATCCCCCAGAGCCTTTGTCTCCCCAGTGAGTTTTCCTATTGGAATGCATTATACTCTTGTGAATTTCAGTGTCTCCGGATTCTTTTCCTTTGAGGCAATATTTACCCCATCGAGATTCTTTTTAACATTCATATCATATGCATCATGAGGTCTCTTAGGGACCAAAATTTGTTTCTATATATTGTTATTTAAGTCCATTATATTGAGTCCAATATATTGTTATTTAAGATCCCTCATGCTATCTCATCATATGCATTGGCATTGGGATTATACCTTGGCATCCTCCTCTCCCCTCATTCATTGGGTTTGCATTGGGAGAGATCACCAAACACTTTTTATTGTATCATACTTTGTGTTTTATTATTTACTAACCAAAATACAAAAAATATGTCAATGTATAGTTTAACTCTTTTGTAGGTAGTGTGTGTGCTCACCTATGGTCCATCAAGCTAATATATATGGTTTAAGACGCTCAATGCAAGTAGTTCAATCAAGAAATGTTTCACATTGGTTATAGGAATCATATATGGATCCCCGTGATCTTCACATATCATTTTTATCAAGAATTCATCAAGAGTTTGAAGATTGTTTTCCTTGGAAACCCTAATTCATATGGGTATCTTCTGTGACTTCTTCAGAAAGTTTCTTCAACAATTGATCAAATATTTCAAGGGATACTTCATATTACATCATCTTAAGCATATATGATCCTCCATGAGTCCTAAAAGTCAAGAGAATATCAAGCTATCAAGATGGGTATGGTGGTTGACCAGAGAAAATCAACTGGTCAAAATTGGGGTTCCCTTGACCCTATCTCCGATAATTTATGTCATAGGAAAATTATTCCAAAAGAAAACATACTCAAAATGATAATCCAAACAACTTTCATGTTGAAGTCCAGAGCTAGTTTTTCTTGGAAAATCATTTTTTATGGTGAAGGATTATAGATCATTTTGTCTGAACTCTAGTTTGGAGGTCAACTTCCCAAGACCATAACTTGCTCAATTTTTATGATATGAAAGTCATTCAAATTCCATGATCAAATTCGACTTGCAAATGCACGTTCCAAGAGGAAACAATATAGGTCATTTTGGGCCAATACCATTGAACAAGTGATTTTCCTCAACTTCTCAAATGCATAACTCCTTCATGCCAAATCCAAATGAGGTCAAATTTCTGACCATATGGAATAAGTTTGAAAGAGCTACAACTTTTATGATGAAACATTTCTCATTTGAAGTCCATAGAAAAAGTTATTCAAGTTGGAAGAAGTGAACATTTGACTTGGGACATAGAAAATTTTCAAATATGTTTGATTTCCCAAACTTCTAGCTCAAAATTTATCATGATCCAAGCTTCAAATGAAAAAGTGTTCAACATGAAAGTTATTACAATTGATCTAACCTTTCTAAAGTCCAGAATCATCTCATTTGGACAAAGAATGAAGGACTTGCGTATGGGTGCAATGTGAGGTATCATTTGGATGATTTTCACTACCACATTTCATACACAAATGCATGGCCACATGACATGATTTCAGCATGATTCTCACTTATTTTTGGTCCTGAATACATCACTCGATGGGCCTATCACACGCCCATGCAAGCATGCAAAGGGAATTACTCAAATTGACCATTTTTGGAAGTGTGTGGAAATGAATCTCTTTGGCTATAAATACAACCCTCATTACTCAGAATTAAGGACCTCATGCCATAGCTTTGAACCTGTAATACAAACCCTCCCCATTAAAGGATAATCTTGAAGATTTTCATTTGAAAATCGAGCTTCAAATCTCCATTTGTTTTCAGAGGAAACAATATAGGTCATTTTAGGCCAATGCCATTGAACAAGTGATTTTCCTCAACTTCTAAAATTCATAAATCCTTCATGCAAAATCCAAATGAGGTCCCATTTGTGACCAAACTGAAGAGGTTTGAAAGAGCTACAACTTTGATCAAGAAACTATTCTTATTTGAAGTCCATAGAAAAAGTTATTCAAAGTGGAAGAAATGAACATTTGACTTGGGACTTAGAAAATTTTCAAATATGTTTGATTTCCCAAACTTCCACCTTAAAATTCTTCATGATCCAAGATTTAAATGAAAAAGTGTTCAACATGAAAGTTATTCCCCTTAATGTCACCTTTCTAAAAAGTCCATAATCATCTCATTTGGCAAAAGAATGAAGGACTTCCGTATGGGTGCAATGTGAAGTATCATGTAAATGATTTTCACTCCTACGTTTCATACACAAATGCATGGCCACATGATATGATTTCATCATGATTCTCACTCATTTTTGGACCTGAATACATCACTAGATGGGCTTATCACACTCCCATGCAAGCATGCAAAGGGAATTACTCAAATTGACCATTTTTGGAAGTGTGTGGAAATGAATCTCTTTGGCTATAAATACAACCCTCATTGCTCAGAATTTAGGACTTCATGCCCAAGATTTGAAGCTGCAATACAAGCCCTCACCATTAAAGGATAATCTTGAAGGTTTTCATTTGAAAATAGAGCTTCAAATCTCCATCTGTTTTGAGATTGAGACTCCAAGAGTCCAGGCCATTTCTTGATCCTAATCACTTCCTACAAGCTTCTGAAACAAAGTCAAGAACAATTGGAATCAAGATCAAGCAAGTTTGAAGGTCCCTCAAAGGTGAATTTTCAGAAACATCATCTCTTTGATTGAGTTGCTTTGAGGTCAAATCGAAGCAATTCAGTTCATGATCCTCAAAATTCAAATCCCTGTATATTTTTATATACTTGGAATTGGAGAAAATCGAGGCCATATTCATTCTCCTGAGCATTTTTCCTTCAAATTAGTGTATCCACTTTTCATTTTCAATGAAGTTGAGCCTAAACTAGACCGGTGGTGATCACCGGAGAAGATGGCTGGAGCTAGGGCTCCGGTGGTGCGATGGCAAAGTCCAAGCCGTCTGATCTGATTCAATTGTTTTAATCTCAAGCGTCCATTGTGATTACCAAGCCTGCAGCGTATTCACTAAGGACCATTGTAGAATGCGCACTTGGCCACAGATCTGCCACCTCAATTAATGAGGGAGATCTAATGGCCCTTGTTTTTTCATATTTTTTTTATTTATGTTTAATCAATTTATTTCAATTAATTCATATCAATTTCATTTTTAATCCAAAAAATATGGGACTTTCACCAAAAATCTTTAAATATTTTCCTCTTTCATTTTCTGAATTAAAACTATTTTTTGGAATAATTTTGATATTTTTTATGAATTCATTGTTTTTGTGCATATTTTTAATTGTTTAAAAATACTTCTGAATTTTCAAAAATTATGAATTTTTTTATCTAAGGTCCTTTGACCTTGTTTGATCTAGGATAAATCTCTTGGCCATTTATTTGGTGTTTTGAAGAGGTTTTAGGTTTTGACCAAACTAAATTCAAATAAAATGCATTTTTAATTTGATTTTTAATTGATTAATTGTGTAGAAATTATGTTGAGCCATTCTTATTGACTTGTGATGTTCGACTATGTGTTTGGGCCTTGGTCAAGGTTGATTTGACTTTTGTTGAGTTAAAATTATTAGATTTAGGGGATTGATGAAATGTACATTTCATCTCCCAAAATGAATGAATGATTTTAATTTGATAAAATTCCTCCCAATGCAAATTTGTGTATCTCTCATCTCCCCTCTCTCTCCATCTTCAATCCCATTATTTCCCATCCTTTTCATTGACCAATGAAATCTCAAGATCCTAAGGCTAATTGGCTCATCAATAACCTTGTGTTAGATGAACCAATACAAGTATGGATGAGATAGGTCCATCCTTTCATATTTTCCGTTTTGTGTGTGGTATGTTTTAGGAGTTTGGTTCATTATACCATATCTCTAACATGCATTAACACCAAAAAAATTATTGTCCAGCCTCAGATAGTTGTGACTTCTACATAAGTTCAATTACGATTGTTTAACATAGAGCTTAATTTTAACCCTAAAAGCATAGCATTCTAAAAAGTGAGATTGAAAGTCTCCCCTCTTTTATGGTATTATATGGAACCTTGGCCTTTTTTTCTTCCTTTGGAAGATGTCTTAGTTCAAGGATCCATGCTTGTGAATAGAGGGTTGAGTGCTCTCCAAAGAATGACTTAATCAATTGAAAAGCAAAATATCACCAACATCTAATCAACTAACATTTGACTAACTTGTATTAATATTGCTTTTATTTTTCAAGTCATTTACTTTATTCAATTTAAATCTAAGTCATGTACCATTTCATTTGTCATTTTACATATCATTTAACTTGTTTATGTTTATGTCATTTTCACTTTGCTCATTTGAGCTATATATTGTGATTGTATATTTTGTTTGTGTTTGTGGTCTTAGGACCTTAAAATACTTAATAAACAACAAAAATACCCTTAAAAATGTTTGTGTGAACTATTGGATTCGATCTGAGCTTTTGGACTTAGAATTAGGCAACATTCCATATGCAAAAGCGACTTGGCCAATCCCAACATTTCTGAGACCAAGTTATTGTGATTTGAGCTTTCATCTAATGCAAGTCTTCAGATTCATTTGATTTCATGTGCTACATGGTCTCGATGCAACTGTTACTTTAAACTTATGTCTAATGCCTTATTCTGAGCAAAAGCCAAAGAGTATGTCATCTAATACATGAGAAGGCAAAGAAGATTGTTAGTTGTGATGTTGCTTGCCTAGATGTGGTTATCTTTATTTGATGCCTTGCTTGATACTTCTAATTGCTTGATGATTATTACTTGATTCAAAGTCCAAAGGGAAAGTGGATTTTCTATATGGGTATCTTGTCTGTTGGATTGCATCCCATTAGTCAGATCTTTTCAACTCTTAACTTTTAATTTTATGCTTAGGATTAGTCTCTTCATCTCCTCTCACTTATTAATTTTAAAAATCCCCCCCCTTTTCAAAAACTTTCTTTGCTTGTCATTTTAAAACTTAGACTCTATTGCAAATTAGAAACTTGGGCCTTATGCCATTGAACTTTTAAAACTCTTTTCTTAAACCAAGCTTGTAAATGAACTTAACCATATTGACTTAAAATTTCAAAAGACATAAAGAACTAACACTCATTACAACTTTTGGGCCTTTTGTGCCTCTTTTAAACTTAACTTTTGATTAAAATCAATTCACTCATTTTGAAATTGATACCACGAACTACAAGGTTTTGATCCCTCATTTTATGTGGGTACGTAGGCACAAGTCTGAAGGTCTTGTCAAACACAAAAATATAACTAATGAATTCCTTTCTCATCCCCACACTCTATTTATTGCAAACATCTTTTATATCAAAAACACATACACACATAACAAAGGGCTCCCTAGGAGTACCTAGGTCACTTTGGGTGCTAACACCTTCCCTCTGTGTAACCAACCCCCTTACGTGTAATCTCTGTCATTTTATTATTTTTTACTTGAAAACTTCTTATCTTTGGGTTTTTGTTCGTACTTTTCCCTTTTCCTTTGGAAACAATAAAAGTGTGGTGGCGACTCTGATTTTATTGACGTTAAGTTTATCCATAGCTTAATGGTCATAAATTTACCGCTACAAAGGGTATCAAACCACATTAAGCAAACAAGACAAGTATCATGATCAAGATATATGGTTATCAAGTAGAGTTGTGACAAAGGAAACATATTCAAAACATGGATCATATGAACATGGTATGGACATAGTAAAACCCTAAGTGGATGACTATGCATACAAGTCAAACAAGATGCAAGAGCATGTTAGGGACAAGTTTAGACCTAAACCATAATCATGGCATGAATAAGAAACAAACAAGTGGAAACCCTAATCACTTCCTAACCATTCATTCAAACATGTTTTTAAGGTCAATTAATTTCGACACGGTATGAAATTAAACAAGTTTAAACATTTTAAGGGTAACAATCAACACTTAAAAGAGTGTTCTATGATCATGCAAGCTTTCAACATCAAGAACAAACAAGACATTAGCCAAAAGGATCAATTAGGAGCCTTAAAAACACTTAAGAAGCACATGTTCTCCATCAAACAAAAAGTGATAAAATAAATCATATTTTTGGGATTTTTTTTGTATCATCATAAAATAGACATTCTTATGAACACATGGCAAAAATAATGGGTCAAATATGTTAAGTGATCATGAAGTTATGGATTGTTAAAGTTGTGCCAAAAAAATGGAAATTAACAAGTTTTGAAAAATAAAACACTTGCATTAGCCAGATTCGAGCCCACGTCTTTGGGGTTCCATGCGCTACTTGGTAAAAATAAAAACCAAACACTGGGGGAGGGGGATTCAAAAATAATGAAAGCAATTACTTTTAAAAAGCAAGTGATTTCAATAAGGAATATCAACAGCAGCCTGAGAACAGGTAAGTCTTAAAAATGAGGAACATTGTTGGTATTCCCCAGGCAGTTGGTTTGACCACTCTTTCCCCCCCCCCCCCCCCCCCCCCAAACAGCAAATTAATTTCCCCAACTGAGTTGGTTCATCGCCTCCCCAGCTAAGTTGTAGGCGCATATTTTCAACGACTCGCATAGATCCAGCACGGAATTTTGGTTCCCGCAAGTTCCTAGTGGAGTTCACTCCTGATCCCCGCCAGCACTGATTCTTGAGCAATATATCCTTGGCCCTCTGTAAGGTTGTCTCCCATTTGGTATGACGTTAACCTAAAATTCCCCACAGAGTTATTGATTCATATCCTCGGCAAATCTTTTCTCCTTCCTCAGCAGGATCTGAGATGATCAGTGATGGATGATTTATGTTCATCCCTAACTTTTTCTCTAGTTAATGCCTCCATCCGGCCGAGATTGGCCGAGTGTTGTACCGATGATTCAGATCAGTGACATTTGTATCCTTTGTGATTGTTTTGTCATCATAATCATCATATATACATATACGTTCACACATCAGATGTTTCATTATGCATTGTTATCTCATTTTGATTCCTTATTTTTCTGATCCTATGCTATGGTGACATTATCCTTCCCCATGTAGATTTGGTGTGTTTGTCCTCCCTCAATTGTAGAGTGCCAGCCCCTTAAGAAGAAAGAATTTAACCTTTATCATTCCCCACTGAGTTATTTCCTCGTGGATGGTTATTATTTCAGCTTCCTCCCTAGTTGATTATCTGGATTGAACCACTCCCCCTGAGTATATCCTTACTGGGTCAAGTCTTTGTTTGACCGTTTCTTTCTAGCGCTTACCTAGATAGATGCTTTGGTCCCTCGACAGCCTATTACCCAGTAAATGGTAATATTCTTCTCGATTTGCGAGTACCTTACTCTTAGCCAATACCCGGTAAAAGTAATATGCTTCCTTATCTTTCCCCGGAGGATTCGTTTTACGTTTCCCCAGGAAGTCTATCCTTGATATGTTCATCTGAACCGATCAAAGATATTTTTCCCTTGAGTCTATCCTTGATATGTTCACGTTAATCGGTGATAGATATTCTCTCTTTGGTTTTCTACCCAGTAAAAAGGTAGTTGTAATCCCTATTTCATTCTCCAGAGAGTTAATCCTTGATATGTTCATCCTAACCGATGACAGGTTTTCTCCTCTTTGCGGTCTTCGGCCCAGTAACTAGTAGTTGTAAATGTTGCTTTCCCATGCTGAGTCTATCCTTGATATGTTCATCTTAACCGGTGACAAATATTCTCTTTTCGGTATTCTATCCAATAACTGATAGATATAATTCCTACTTTTCCCCAGCAGTATATCCTTGATATTTTCATCCTAACCAATGACAAATATTCTTCCCTTTGAGTCTATCCTTGATATGTGGACTTTAACCAGTGACGAATATTCCCTTTCTTTGGTCTTCTGCCCAGTAACCGGTAGTTGTAAATCCTATTTGATATTTCCCCAGCAGGTTGTTCTTACCCAGTAGCCGGTAACGAACATACCTTATTTTCCTCAGTGAGTCATCCTTGATATGTTTACCCTAACCGGCAACGGATGCCTCTCTGTCATATTATATTAACTTCTTACCCAGTAACCGGTAATGGATAATATACTTCTGGTACTCCATTATTGAAGTTCATTCTTCCCTAGTGAAGTCGCCAATCCCCTGTTTGGTTCGAGTGTTTTAGTCTTGTTCTGATTTATCCGCTTCCCCTGCAGATTTTCCCTTTATCCCCGACTGAGTATTTGCGTTGATTTATTTTCATGGAATTACCCTCATGTCCCAAGCAATTTTAAAGTCGTAGTCTGGCCTACGCACAACTTTTTATCCCCTAGAGCCTCTGTCTCCCCAGTGATTTTTCCTTATGGAATGCATTATACTCCTGTGGACTTTCAGTCTCTCTAGATTCTTTTCCTTTATGGCAATATTTACCACACAGAGATTCTTTTTAACATTCATATCATATGCATCATGAGGTCTCTTAAGGACCAAAATTTGTTTCTATATGTTGTTATTTAAGTCCATTCTTTTGAGTCGATACAAATATTTTAACTTTCACCTCCTCATCTAGAATGTCCTTAAATAAGGGAAGCTTTTAGACCCCAAATTTGACCTTAAGATCCCTCATGCTATCTCATCATATGCATTGGCATTGAGATCACACCTTGGAGTCCTCCTCACCCCTCATTCATTGGGTTTGCATTTGGAGAGATAACCAAGAACTTTTGATTGTATCATACTTTGTGTTTTATTATTTACTAACCAAAATACCAAAAATATGTCAATGTATAGTTTAAATGTTTTGTAGGTTGTGTGTATGCTCACATATGGTCCATCAAGCTCATATCTAGGGTTTAAACCCTCAATGCAAGGAGTTCCATCAAGAAATGTTTCACATTGGTTCTAGGCATCATATATGGATCCCCATGATCTTCACATATCATTTTGATCAAGAATTCATCAAGAGTTTGAAGATTATTTGCCTTGGAAACCCTAATTCATCTAGGTATCTTGTGTGACTTCTTTAAAAAGTTTCTTCAACAATTGTTCAAATATTTGAAGGGATACTTCATATTACATCATCTTATGCATATATGATCCTCCATGAGTCCCAAAAGTCAAGAGAATATCAAGCTAGCAAGATGGTTCATGGTGGTTCACCATAGAAAGTTAACTAGTCAAAACTGGGGTTCCCAAGACCCTATCTCCTACAATTTTTGTCATATGAAAATTATTCCAAGAGAAAAATTACTCAAAATGAAATTCCAAACAACTTTCATGCTGAAGTCCAAAGCTAGTTTTTCTTGGAAAGTCATTTTTTATGGTGAAAGATTATAGGTCATTTTGTCTGAATCCTAGTTTGGAGGTCAACTTCCCAAGACCATAACTTGCTCAATTTTTATGAAATGGAAGCCATTAAAATTCTATGATCAAAATCAAGATGTATACTTCAGCTTTTATGTTTGGAGGAAGTTCAAAATTCAACATGCAAATGCATGTGCCAAGAGGAAACAATATAGGTCATTTTGGGCAAATACCATTGAACAAGTGATTTTCCTCAACTTCTAAAATTCATAACTCCTTCATGCCAAATCCAAGTGAGGTCCCATTTGTGACCAAATTGAAGAGGTTTGAAAGATCTACAACTTTGATCAAGAAACTATTCTCATTTTAAGTCCATAGAAAAGTTATTCAAAGTGGAAGAAGTGAACATTTGACTTGGGACTTAGAAAATTTTCAAATATGTTTGATTTCCCAAACTTCCACCTTAAAATTCATCATGATCCAAGATTTAAACAAAAAATTGTTCAACATGAAAGTTATTCCCCTTAATATCACCTTTCTAAAAAGTCCATAATCATTGCATTTGGCAAAAGAATGAAGGACTTGCGTATGGGTGCAATGTGAAGTATCATTTGAATGATTTTCACTACCACGTTTCATACACAAATGCATGGCTACATGACATGATTTCATCATGATTCTCACTCATTTTTGGACCTGAATACATCACTAGATGGGCTTATCACACTCCCATGCAAGCATGCAAAGGGAATTACTCAAATTGACCATTTTTGGAAGTGTGTGGAAATGAATCTCTTTGGCTATAAATACAACCCTCATTGCTCAGAATTTAGGACATCATGCCCAAGCTTTGAAGATGCAATACAAACCCTCACCATTAAAGGATAATCTTGAAGGGTTTCATTTGAAAATAGAGCTTCAAATCTCCATCTGTTTTGAGATTGAGACTCCAAGAGTCCGGGCCATTTCTTGATCCTAATCACTTCCTACAAGCTTCTAAAACAAAGTCAAGAACAATTGGAATCAAGATCAAGAAAGTTTGAAGCTCCCTCAAAGGTGAATTTTCAAAAACATCATATCTTTGATTCTCTCTCAATTCTTCACCATTCTTTGTGATTTCTGGTTGTCTGAAGTCCTATTAACATAGGCAAGAAGATTGAGTTGCTTTGAGGTCAAATCGAAGCAATTCAGTTCATGATTCTCAAAATTCAAATCCTTGTATATTTTTATATACTTGGAATTGGAGAAAATTGAGGCCAGATTCGTGCTCCTGAGCATGTTTCCTTTAAATTAGTGTATCCATTTTTCATTTTCCATGAAATTGTGCCTGAACCAGACCGGTGGTGATCACCGGAGAAGATGACCAGAGCTAGGGCTCCGGTGGTGTGTTGGCAAAGTTCAAGCCGTCTAATCTGATTCAATTGTTTTAATCTCAAGCGTCCATTGTGATTACCAAGCCTGCAGCGCATTCACTAAGTACCATTGTGGAGCATGCGCGCTTGGCCATCAGATCTGCCACCTCAATTAATGAGGGAGATCTGATGGCCCTTGTTTTTTTATATTTTCTGATTTTATGTTTAATCCATTTATTTTAATTAATTCATATCAACTTCATTTTTAATCCAAAAAAAATGGGACTTTCACCAAAAATCTTTAAATATTTTCCTTTTTCATTTTCTAAATTAAAATTATTTTTTGGATTAATTTTGATATTTTTTATGAATTAATTGTTTTTGTGCATATTTTTAATTGTTAAAACATACTTCTGACTTTTCGAAAATTATGAAATTTTTCATATAAGGTCCTTTGACCTTGTTTGGTCTAGGGTAAATCTCTAGGCCATTTATTTGGTGTTTTAAATAGGTTTTAGGTTTTGACAAAACTAAATTCAAATAAAATGCATTTTTAATTTGACTTTTAATTGATTAATTGTGTAGAAATTATGTTGAGCCATTTTTATTGACTTGTGATGTTTGACTATGTGTTTGGGCCTTGGTCAAGGTTGATTTGACTTTTGTTGAGTTAAAATCATTGGATTTAGGGGATTGATGAAATGTACATTTCATCTCCCAAAATGAATGAATGATTTTAATTTGATAAAATTCCTCCAATGACAAATTTGTGTATCTCTCATCTCCCCTGTCTCTCCATCTTCAATCCCATTATTTCCCATCCTTTTCATTCACCAATGAAATCTCAAGATCCTAAGGCTAATTGGCTCATCAATAACCTTGTGTTAGATGAACCAATACAAGTATGGATGAGATAGGTCCATCCTTTCATATTTTCTTTTTTTGTGTGGTATGTTTTAGGAGTTTGGTTCATTATACCATATCTCTAACATGCATTAACATCAAAAAAAATTTTATTGTCCGGCCTCAGATAGTTGTGACTTCTACATAAGTTCAATTACGATTGCTTAACATAGAGTTTAATTTTGACCTTAAAGGCATAGCATTCTAGTAAGTGAGATTGTAAGTCTCCCCCCTTTCATGGTATTGTGTGGAAACTTGGCCTTTTTTCCTTCCTTTGGAAGATATCTTGGTTCAAGGATCCATGCTTCTGAATAGAGGGTTGAGTGCTCTCCAAAGAATGACTTAATCAATTGAAAAGCAAAACATCACTAACATCTAATCAACTAACATTTGACTAACTTGTATTAATATTGCTTTTATTTTTCAAGTCATTTACTTTATGCAATTTAAATTCAAGTCATGTACCATTTCATTTGTCATTTTACATATCATTTAACTTGTTTATGTTTATGTCATTTTCACTTTGCTCATTTGAGCCATATATTACGATTGTATATTTTGTTTGTGTTTGTGGTCTTAGAACCTTAAAATACTTAATAAACAACAAAAACCCCTTTAAAATATTTGTGTGGACTGTTGGGTTTGATCTAAGCTTTTGGACTTAGAATTAGGCAACATTCCATATGCAAAAGGGACTTGGCCAATGCCAACATTTCTGAGACCAAGTTATTGTGATTTGAGCTTTCATCTGATGCAAGTCTTGGGATTCATTTGATTTCATGTGCTACATGGTCTTGATACAACTGTTACTTTAAACCTATGTCTAATTCCTTATTCTGAGCAAAAGCCAAAGAGTATGTCATGTGATACATGAGAAGACAAAGAAGACTGTTAGCTGTGAAGTTGCTTGCCTAGATGTGGATATCTTTATTAGATGCCTTGCTTGATATTTCTAATTGCTTGATGATTATTGTTTGATTCAAAGTCCAAAGGGAAAGTGGATTTTCTATGTCACATTCTTGTCTATCGGATTGCATCCCATTGGTCAGATCTTTTCAACTCTTAACTTTTAATTTTATGCTTAGGATTAGTCTCTTCATCTCCTGCTACTTTTTAAATTTCAAAATCTCTCCCCCTTTTCATAAACTTTTCATTGCTTGTCATTTTAAAACTTAGACTCCATTGCAAATTAGAAACCTTGGCTTTATGCCATTAAATTTTTAAAACTCTTTTCTTAAACCAAACTTCTAAATGAACTTAACCATATTGACTTAAAATTTCAAAAGACAAAAAGAACTAACACTCGTTCAAACTTTTGGGCCTTTTGTGCCTATTTTAAACTTAACTTTTGATTAAAAGCAATTCACTCATTTTGAAATTGATACCATGAACTTCGAGGTTTCAATCCTTCATTTTATGTTGGTACGTAGGCACAAGTCCGAAGGTCTTATCACACACAAAAATACAACTAATGCATTTTTTTATCATCCCCACGCTCTATTTATTGCAAACATCTTTTATATGGAAAACACATACACATATGTAAAAGGGCTCCCTAGGAGTACCTAGTACACTTTGGGTGTTAACACCTTCCCTCTGTGTAACCAACCCTCTTACCTGTAATCTCTAGCATTTTATTAGTTTTGATTTGAGAACTTCTTATCTTTGGGGTTTTGTTCGTATTTTTCCCTTTTCCTTTGGAAACAATAAAAGCGCAATGGTGACTCTGATTTTATTGACATTAAGTTTATCCATAGCTTAATGGTCATAAATTTACTGCTACAAAGGGTATCAAACCACATTAAGTAAATAAGACAAGTATCATGATCAAGATATATGGTTATCAAGTAGAGTTGTGACAAAAGAAATATATTCAAAACATGGATCATATGAACATGGTATGGACATAGTAAAACCCTAAGTGGATCATTATGCATACAAGTCAAACAAGAGGCAAGAGCATGTTAGGGACAAGTTTAGACCTAAACCATAACCATGGCATGAATAAGAAACAAACAAGTGGAAACCCTAATCACTTCCTAACAATTCATTCAAACATGTTTTCAAGTTCAATTAATTTTGAGATGGTATGAAATTAAAAAATTTTGAACATGTTAAGTGTAACAATCAACACTTAAAAGAGTGTTCTATGATAATGCAAGCTTTCAACATCAAGAACAAACAAGACATTAGCCAAAAGGATCAATTAGGAGCCTTAAAAAACACTTAAGAAGCACATGTTCTCCATCAAACAAAAAGTGATGAAATAAATAATATTTTTGGGATTTTTTTGTATCATCATAAAATAGACATTCTTATGAACACATGGCAAAAATAATGGGTCAAAAATGTTAAGTGATCATGAAGTTATAGATTTTTGAAGTTATGTAGGAAAAAAATGGAAATTAACAAGTGTTGAAAAATAAAACACATGCATAATCCAGATTCGAACCCACGTCTTTAGGGTTCCATGCGCTACTTGGTAAAAATAAAAACCAAAGGCTGGGGCGGGGGGATTTGTACCCCAGACCTTTTGGTTACAAGTGGATTAAGGTGTGCGCTTCTACCATTAGGGTGGAGATACATTCTTTCATTAAAACACAAACAATAGTATATATTTAACAACATATTTTGTTTGACTTTTTCAACGCCACCTCAACATCATCTTCAACCTCATGTTTTTCATTCTCTTTCATTTTTCTTTCAGATTTTTAAAATTTTCCGAATTTTCCAACAATGATGTCTCTCTCATTTCTCAACCATTTTCCATGAAATAAAGATTGCTCAAAATAAAACAAGGAATATAATGGTACGATAGCTTTCAGCTAACACTCAAAGATAAGGACACACGAAGGCCAAAACCAGACCTGAAACCCTAAGTTTCATGCAAGCATAATTCACGTAACAACAAGATAATTGGCATGTAAGCTAATGATCAATCTTAACAAAATGAATGCTACATGTTTGCTTGAGAAATCTAATTGAAATGATGAATGTATAATGAGTTTAGAAATCAAGAGGATACATATTAGACCAAGGTCCAATGCCTCTTCAACACTGCTTCAAGCTACTATTTGATGCTTCTCCTAATGCTTATGAACTTCCAGAAGATGATTGGAACCCTTGGTTGGCAGAATGCACGTGAAAAATGAGATAATCGAGGTTAAGGTTGAAAAGCTCTCAAGAATGAAGTTTTTCTTGGAAAGCTGGGTGTGTGGATAGTTGAGGCCTATATTTATAGTGATCCTTGAGGGTTTGAGAAGTCTCAGATATCATAAAATAATCATGTCTTGTATTGATTTGTGCTGCTTTTTCTGAAGCATAGGAGTTGACTTGAGGTTTAGAGTTAGTATGTATCAGATCTAAAGCCATTTGGGAGCTCATTGGTATTAATTGTTAGGTTAAAGCCACTTTACACAAATGGAAGTGTGACCTTTATGCCAAAAATGGAATGATTCATTGTGTAATGGATTAGTTTCTTGGATAATGGCTTAAAAGTGTGTGAAATCTTCTGATTAAGGTGAGATTTGGAAGCAAGAAGGACCTGTACTTGGAGATCTTGTGTATTTGCTTGGATTTGCAATGCAATATGGCTTGGAATTCGACCTATGAACCATTTTATGATGTTGTCTTCCCAAATTCGATTCTCTTAGCTCAAGCATGGAAAATTATTGATCTTGGACATTTTGGAAAGATGGAATCATTACCTACAACTTTCATGCTGAGAACTTTTCTTGAATCAATTGGGATATTGGTGAAAATTTGGCATGAAGTTGGTCATTTGATTAGGTCAGTATCCTGAAAATTTCACTAAGTGTTTTTATCTCTTGACAAGCAAATGAATCTTCCAGTTCATGGCCCCATATCTCCTTATCCATGCATTTTTTAAGGTTTCATCACCTAGGACAAAGATGAAGTATAAAGAAAGGCCTTTAATATGATCATTGGAGTAAAGAAAATGGTGACTTGGATCACAAGTTATGACCTTGGAAAGTTGGATACTTGGACATGTCTTTTTAGGGACTTGGTGAAAATTCCAATTTCTCCATCTTTGCCCCTTTTGCAAGTAACCTTGATTTTCTTAATTAAACTTGACCAAATGACTTAATTTATCATATTTTCATGATCCTTGACTTGAAAAGTACATGATTTACCAAAAATCTTAAAAGTCAAACTTTGACCTTAGGCATTTGTTGACTTTTCATCAGTTTTGTTCCAAACTTTCATATGTTCAAGAACCTAAATTCTTGAGCCATTTGAGTTATATGAGTGGTTTATGAGGACACATTTTAGAACCTTGTATCATTACTCAATCCATGGGAGAATGCTTTGGTCAAAGAGTCAATATTAAGCTGACTTTGACCAAAAACCCTAATTTGGAGTGCCAGATGAATTGTGGCTTGATGAACTTGAATTGAGGTGAGTACAAACTTTGATTGTTGGTGGAGGGATACTTTTGATCACCTTGATATATTGATGATCACAATAATCCTTGATTGATCCATCCCCTGAACTTCTTGATGCCAAAACCCTAACTTGTAAACAAAGCAAATCAAGATATATATTTTTGTATTTTTGTGGGGTTAGCAAAGCATAAGGATATACACAAAAGTATTTGATGACCTTGATGCTATGAAAATGATACAAATGATAAGGGATATTAGGGGTGAAAAATAGGGTATTACAACATGCTACCACCAGAAGGAATATCCAAGATTTGACCAAGTTGCTTATGGGTTAAAGCAATCTTTTTCCCTCTAATATGTGTAACAAGTTTTCCATTCTCAATACACATATTACAATAGAACATTCTCACTAAATCTAGATAGTAAGGTCCAGAAGAAGTAATAAGTTACCCTAATCCTAGAGAAATTAATTTATCTTGAAAATTAAAATATTCTTCAGGAAAGGAGGAAAGATCACCGTATTTGGGGGTTTGTACTGTCTTCTTTTGGTAGAACTTATGATATCTTTCCAATTCCTATGGGTGTGGTCTTTGAATATATGTTGAACTTCCATGGATGAGGATGATGCTTTTTCCTTCCCTTTTCCAGCAGCTCCAACTTTCCTCTTCAATTTTGATGCCATGAGTAAAGGTTTGGAGATGATGGAGATAAGTTTTAATGGAGTTTTTGGGTGTTTTGGAGAAGATGAAATTTTTGAGTTGAGAGTACAAAGGAGGTAGATTTCGTCTGCTAGGGTAAAGTGAAGTTTTTGGAAAAAAAATTGGATTTTAAATGGGAGAAAGAAGGGATGTGATTGGACCAACCAATATAAAAAAAATATTAAAAACAAATTTGAATGCGTAGGGTTAATTTACCCCACAGGTAAATCGATTGCCATAAGGCCAGGATGCAAAAAAATTGAAACGTTTCAGGGGGAAATCGTTTTACATTTGGGGGAAATCGATTTACCTAGTTCAAAATAGCCCAAAAACGAAAACCAGTGCCACTGTTTCAGGGGGAAATTGATTTACATCATGGGTAAATCAATTTGCCTAGTTCAAAATAAGCCCAATACAAAAATCAGTGATACTATTTCAACGGGAAATCGATTTACATCATGGGTAAATCGATTTTCCTAGTTCAAAATAAGCCAAATACAAAATTTCGTGCTACTGTTTAAGGGGGAAATCGATTTACATCATGGGTAAATCAATTTATCTAGAGAAAAAACTAAAACAAACATATTTTACATAAAGTTTCATGCATATTACACACTATAAACATGTATAAAAAGGGAGTAGAAGTAGAGATCCATGAAATAAATTTCAAAAGTAAATAGTTAAGTTAAAAATGCAAGTGCACCTTTGATTATTGATGTAACATAAAATTAGTTGAATAATCTATGTGTCTTTTTCATCCAAAATTCCATATTCTCTCCGAATTTTGTAGAAAGGTTCTCATGCCAAAGGTTTTGTGAATAAGTCAGCAGGTTGATTATGAGTATCCATGAATGTAACTTCAACATCTCCTTGAAGCACGTGATCATGAAGAAAATGATGCCATATGTCAATATGTTTGGTTCTTGAGTTCATGTCCAGATTTTTTGTAATATTAATCGCACTTGTGTTGTCACAACATAGAGGGATGCATCCAAGATCGAGTCCGTAGTCACGAAGTTGTTGCTTAAGCCAAATAATTTATGCACAAGAACTACTTGCTGTTATGTATTATTCTTCGGTCGTGCTAAGAGAAATGCATGCTTGTTTTTTGCAAGCCCAAGATACTAATGCATGTACCACTAGTGCTTTTTCTATCAGTTTTACTTCTTGCATAATCCGCGTCAGAATAACCAATTAAATTAAAAATACTACCTTTAGGATACCATACACCAACATTTATTGTTCCTTTGAGATACTTCATGATCCTTTTAACGACGGTGAGATGTGATTCCTTCGAATTTTCTTGAAAACGAGCACATAGACAAACACAAAACATTATGTCAGGGCGAGTTGCCGTCAAATATAATAACGAACCAATCATACCTCGATATTTAGTGATATCAACTAGAATACCGGATTTGTCAATGTCAACATAAGATTCGGAACCCATGGGAGTAGCCATTTCCTTGCAATTGTCCATATCAAATCTTTTCAACAATTCTTTACAATACTTGGATTGGTTGATTAATATGCCATCCTTTGATTGCTTAATTTGGATCCAAGAAAGTAGTTCATCTTACCCATCATAGACATTGTCGTACCTCAGGAAAAAATGAGGATACGACCTAAGCGAAGTGCAATCGCACGCTCGCAATGATGGACTGAACAGAGTCGCCACCGAACTTTATTTATTCCTAAAAAGGAAAGGGGAAATATCGATAAAACCCAAGAAAGAACGACAATGATTATGGTCGTCGCAACCAAATCAGGGTTCGGGAGTCAATTACGCGAGGGGAAGGTATTAGCACCCCTCACGTCCGTTGTACTCAACGGGAACCATTAGGTTAGTTGTGCGCATTAGTGTTAGTTGAAATGTTAGGCTTTACGTTATTAGGTGGTAAAGGAAGAATAGAAGAGAGGAGAATGTTTTTGTTTTTTTTATGAAGGACTAAACCTAAGTTTTTTATTAGTGGGCCTGACAAGATTTACAAATCCTGCTCCTACGTATCTCAACAGAGAAATCAAGGCTTACGTAGTTCTGGGTAGAAAAATGTTTGTTTGTTGATCGATTTTAGCGAAAGCTACTTTGTGTCAAATCGACGAAAACATTGTTAGACTACCCAAAACAGGTGGAGAAACATTGTCTTGAATTATTTTGAAACAAAGTACCTTTCGTTTGTGAAAAGTTTTGAAGGATTAATCGCACGGCGACGAGAAAAGAAATTGATTGGTTTGATGTATTTTGATTAATGGCGAGAACTTGGATGGGCGAGATATCCATCTCGAATCCTAGTCTTAGGAATGCATGGTATCCACCACATTCCATTTCCATCTTATTTGCAAAAGTATTTAATAAGAATTAAGTGTTTTTGAACTTGATTGAGAAAGGGTTTGAAGAAACCACATTGACAATTTTGGACGATGGCGAGAGCTAAGATAAGCGAGGCATCCACCTCGAATCTTAATCTCAGGAGTGCATGGTATACACCATGTTCCATTTCCATCTTTATTGAAAAGTGTTTAGTAGGAGTTAAATGTTTTGGGTTTTATTATGAAAATGGCTCGATATTAGATCAAGCATTTGATGAGCGATTGAGAAAGATTTGAATGAGTGTTTGAGAAAAAACCAAGTAGATAAATTTGGATGATGGCGAGAGCTAGGATAGGCGAGACATCCATCTCGAACCCTAGTCTCAGGAGTGCACGGTATCCACCATGTTCCACTTCCATCTTTATTGAAAAAGGTCTTAAATATGAATTAATATTTTTGAGTTTTTATTATGAAAAATGGCTTGACGTTGGATCAAGCGTTTGATGAAAGTTTGAAAGAAATGGAATAGAATGGGAGGGAGAAATGGATTGATTTGTTTATTGAGAAAATACTCGACGTTGTATCGAGTCATTATTTTTTATCTTTTGGAAATGGTTGATTTTATTCTTGTGTTAGTAGCTAACTAAACAGTCAAGCAATAAAGAAATAAAACAGTAAAATTATTACATGTCATGGGAGTGGGGGAACATTTTGTCGAATGGGGATTCAAAGTAATGAAATAATTAAATCGGGCCCAAACAACAAACAATGCAATGTATGAGTGTAAGTGCAAGGGAACTGTCTCGTTGTAAGAAGGCCCAAGAGTAAGCCATGTGAATAAATAACACAACAAGTTATATATACAAAACACTCAAAACTTTAATTGAAAGAAACAACATCGGGACCTGCACGGATAAAAATCGGGATGCGAGGATGCGAATCAAAGTCGCATAACGCAATGACGTGCAAGGCAGATGGAAATTGAAAAAGCAAACAAGAAATCTAGATAATGTGCTCAAAGCCGGTTTGCACATATTAACAACAATCGAAATGTCATATGTGATTAATCAAAACGCGGCGAAATACCATCAATGTATCGATAAAAATAATCATGGATAAACAACATGGGAATTGTTGAATCCATAAATTAAAATCGATGTTTAACAATTAAAATAAAATAACGACGAAAGAATAAAAGCTAAAGTCGAAAAATGAGAATAAAATAAAATAAAATGATTAATAATAAAATAAATCCTAAATTAATCAAATATTAAACTAATGATCCTATAATTTATAAGTGTTTATTAATATACATAATGAATAAAAATTGAATAAAGTGAAAAAACTAAGACCAAAATGCAGCACAGGGTATCAAACCCACCACCCATGGTTTGCCAATACTGATGCTTAACCAATTCTCCCACCGGTCTACTGTGACATAATTAGCACGGGAGAGCAACAAAAACCATCAGAAACGCGTAAGTGCAAGCAAAAATAAAATAAACATACACCAGAGTAGTAGGGAGCAGAACTTTCCAATGGACTTAAACATCAGCAGGTTTTGATAAACATATTCATATTAATCCAGCGATCATTTTCTTTCATTTGAACATCAAAATTTTACAGCAAGATAAACAAACAAATGGAAGCTTCAAGGAAGCTAAAACGGAGAAATGGAAATAGGAACTCGAAAAGGAAACTAACCGGTTGCGGCGAGATTGACTGACGGATGTAGATAAGGTTCCGTCTGAACCGGTCTTTGATCTTCTTGTCCGTCGACTCCTTTTTTCTATTAGTGAACAGTAGCGGCTCCTCTCCAAACTTAGGGTTCTTGTGAATAGTAATCCCTCTTTTATATATGACCCATCTCTTTCCTCTACTGTGTTTCCTGCTGTGTAGTGGGAAATGTCTGTACGGAAGTTGGGAAGTTTTGTCCTCATCCCCAGTTGGTGGTCCCTCCCTCAATTCTCTTCATTTCCAAAACTTCACTGATGGTAAGAAAAACTTCACCACTGTAACTCACTTAGTTGAAAAATTTGTTTTGGAATTAACTGATTTTGGGTGTTTGTGTTGTTGCATTGTTATTGCAGAAGGATATCGTGTCGTATTGCTGTTGAGTATGATGTGATGAATAAGATCCTCCCAAGCTGAAACCGGCAGACCTCCCCATGGAGAAACGCTATGACTGCATCATTGACATAGCATTGTCATGAAGTTATTCTTTCTGATGCATATTGTAACACCTCAAAATTTGCCCTCCTCTTCTTGGGACTAGTTTAGCATATTGCATTTCATATTTTAGGACATTAGGCATTTGCATTTTTGCATATCATTTGAAAATAAAGGATCATCCTCCAAAGTCTTTTTCAGAAGATGAGAGGTTACATGGTTCAAGCCTAAAGGTTTCTGTGAATGGATGATCAACCATCTGAGGGTGTGCACTTCAATAAGGGTTTCCTGATCCTTCCAAGATTATGAGTATTATCTTGTATGCAAGTATATGTCACCATCATCATGGTTCTATCATCATCCAAGGGTTTCATGATTCATGCTCAGTTTCCTCAGGATTAGGGTTTTGACCTCTGGTCAACCCTAATTAATGACATTCTTGCAGCCAGGGTTTCTCAAGGAGATGAGGTATTTTATTGAGATAAGGATCACATGGTTATGTTGAAGATCTTACATGAGCTAGGGTTTCATTTCTGAGCCATTTCCTCAAGTGGTGGAGGCTCAAGCTGATCAGGGCATTGCAAGGTCATCTGTGGACCAACAAGTCAACTGTGCAGTCAACTGAGGGCTATGAGGTGGGGAAATGAGTTTCAACATCTCAATCATGTTCAAAAGAGGTCCATTTGTCATTTCAAACATCTATCTTGAAGGTTTTGAAGTCAGGGCAAAACTTTCCCAAAATGGAAAGTGACCTGTAATTGAAAGTTTCCAAAAATGGCAAGTTTTTGGTTCACATTCAACTTGACTTTTCAACATCAAAGAAGCTTCAAATGGATTTTTGGTGAACATGAAATTTGAATATCTTTCTCTCCTCTTTTCAAAAAGTCCAAGATCATGATCATATGATGATTGGTTGAGAAGTTATGGCCAAATGATCACAAAGTGTACATAGAAGTTCAACATGGCATAACTTTTGATCCAAAACTCCAAATTGAGCCTCTCTTTTTGAAAAATGCTTGTCTTGACCAATACTTTCCAAATAAGTCATTGCCTTGCATGGAAAAAGCTCAAATGACCATGTGTTCATACTTGTGCATTTTGGAGGGAAAAGTGATAATTCAAAATTGGTTGATGCTACCAACAAAATACCACTTCCATTGTGTTTATTAGATGATTTTAAGTGGATTTGGATGCTTGCATGGTACTGTTCACGTATGGGAAGGCCATGTTAAGCACACTTGTGTATTTTGCATCACACCTCTCATTTCCTTAATCTCATTTAACTAAGCCTAATTG
Organism: Lathyrus oleraceus; assembly: GCF_024323335.1. Taxonomy (NCBI): domain Eukaryota; kingdom Viridiplantae; phylum Streptophyta; class Magnoliopsida; order Fabales; family Fabaceae; genus Lathyrus; species Lathyrus oleraceus. Next base: position 506,740,437 of record NC_066581.1, read on the forward strand.
TGATTAGCATGGTGACTAACACAGAGTATATAAGCTAAATCATAACAGAATTTACCATAATCACAATTCTAGATCTAGAATTCCATTTTCCCTCCAAAACTCTCTCTCTTTGAATTTCAAAAATTCTTCACACAACCACAAGATTTCTTCATAGATCCATCATCCTCATGGAATTTGGAGCAAGAATCATTCATCATTCGTGGAAATTGAGTTGGTTTTGAAGCTGTTCAAGCACATGAACATGTCAATGGAAGTTTGAAATTCAACAAGATTCAGGTGGATTCAAGTGCTTCTTTATACACAAAGCTTCAAGATCCAAGTACTGGAGCAGATCTGGATCATTTGGAAGCCTGAATACGCGTGAATAGTGCACTGTCATTCCAAGTAGGTGGATTTTCGACCTTCACTATTTGCTATTTCATGTACATAATCATGTATATCTCTTGATGCTGAACATGCTGATATAGTTAGATTTGATTTTGGTTAAGAATTGAAGGAGATATGATGACTTAAAGTTTTGCACATGGAAATGTTTTTGCTCGATTCATGAAATATAGCACGAATTAGGATGTATTAATCATGGATCTGGAATGTACATGAAAAGGCGTTTCGAATTGTGTATTGGTTGAGGAATTCTGAAAAAAAAATTGCAGCTCCGCCGTGTACACGGTCGGAGAAGATGACCGGAACTACTGTTCCGGCGTCTGGTGTGGCGGCCTAGGGTTTCATCCAAACGCTGCGTTTCGTGTTGTGTCTAGACTCTTGGTCGAGCGGGTTCGAATCCTGGCGTGCGCGTTTTGTGCATTTTATTTGAATTTTCATTTGGTCCAAGCACGCTTAGGTTCGATTCCTGCTAGCGTGTGTTTTCTGATTTATTATTTGAACGCTCCTATTGACTTGGCAGCATGCATGTTCGATTCCCCCCCATGGCAATTTGTGAATTTTATTTCTGAGCGCATATTTTAACCTTGTGAACGTGAGTTCAATCCCTGGCTGTTACACATTGTGAATTTCCATTCAAATTTATTTCCCTCCTATTTTCATGCATAATCCATTTTATTTCATTCAAATTTAGAAAATCATAAAAAATAGTAGGATAATCCAATTTGATCCTAGTTTTTTTTCATGTTCTTGTTTAAGTGTCTAGTATCTTTTGATGTTTATTTCTTGATTTTTGCACTTCTGGATTTTTAATAATGATTTTTTGTTTGCACATGATGTTATATTGACATTTTGGATTCATTTGATTGTAAAATGTTCATGATTTGTCCAATTGGCTTGAAATTTGACATGCTTGTTCCTAACGTGTGACTGGATTTCTGAGAATTGGTTTGGCATTTTTATCATGTTCTACCACTGTTTTAGACACATGAACATTTGGTGTGACAATTTGTGTCACAATTTGTATGTTGCATTTGTACATTTTCATTCATATGCCATTTGATCTCTTCTGGAGTTGAGTTTTTGTATGATGTTCATTATTAACATGATAAGCTTGTATAAAAAATTTCATGATCATTAGATTCATTTCTGTTTTAATGTGGATTTTCTATGTTTGATGTCCAATTTTGATCACATTGTTTGCCTTTGCCTTATCTTGATTAATTGATGGCTTTGCCTTTTGATTTGGCTTTGGTCCTTTTGAGGACTGTTTCTTATTTGATTGAATGTGCTTCATGTGAAATATTGACTTCTGTTTTGGTCATTTGACTTGCCTTTGACCCTAGTCTTGGTACTAGTGGTTTGTACTCACCAATTGTGTTTGCGTTTCAGGTATTTAGCACTAATGATTGGTGTGGCCTCATCATTTGAGATGTCATTTGCTTTGATCACTAACTCTTGTTGTGTTGTAGGTCCATTGGTGTGATGGACTCACTTGAGTGATTGCATTTATGACTTACATTGTGTACATATTGGAAAGTCATGTTGTTGTCTGTTTGTTTCTATGAATACAACACAAACTGGTTGGCTTTTGTACAGGTACATTAGTCGCTTTTAGCTCTTGCTTGAGCTTTGCTTTGGAGTGTGGTTGATACACCACTGAGGTAGTTTAGCCTTCTAACTCCATGAAGTCTGGAAGTCCTGCCACTTTTTTGGCAGGCGTTTTGACTGAAGTCCTCCTTTAGAGGCAATGACTGTGTATGTTTACATTCATGCTAAAGACCTCCTTGTTGACGCATGTTACTTGTTAAGTCCTCCTAAGTGAAGAGGCAATTGACAAATAGAAGGGACTAGCAGCCAGTCCCGTGTTAGTCGTTGAGTCGTTCATTATGCTCGCACTACGTGTTGATGCTCTTGAACCTAACCCAAGATCTTGTACAGTGTCAGTCAAGTGGAATAGGGTCCCTCTTTCTTGACCCCCACGATTTCTTTGATTTGAGCTCACCCAGGCCAGGGTTAAGAGCCATGAGGTCTAACCCTCATTACACCTTTCATCTGCTCACCCTGACGGTCAATGTCAGTGGTTAAGAGCTTCAGCATACCCCTACAGTTTTGGCTTGTTTGTCAAGGTTGATATGACCCCTTGACTAAAGCCCAACCGTTTGTCTGAGCCTCTTGTTTGTATATAGAGTGTGATGATTGCTTGTGTGTTTGCTTTTCATACATGTTGATTTGCTGTTCGTTTTGACTTGCTGCCTATGCAAGTTAGGTTCTGTTTAGATACCTCAACCTAGGGCTATTGTGGATTGCATGACAACTATTAGGCTCGAGTCAGTCTCCCTTTTAGTTTGTTATTCCCTGGTCTCTGGTTAGGAGAGAGTTTCTCCCCTGTTCAGGGGAACTACGTCGCCCTGATTCTCATACCAGATGAGATACGTAGGCAGGAGATCGAGCGAGATCTCTCCGGGCAACCTTTTCTCTTTTTTGTTGTGTTGTGTGAGTGCAACCTCTTTGTTTCTTTTGACGTCTCAGCGTCTCTTTTTGTTTGTGTGATAACTATTAGGTCTGAGTTCCAGACTCCCTATTAGTTTGTGTGTTCATCCTTTCCCCTGTTAAGGGGAACTACGTCGCCCTGATTCTCATACAAGATGAGATACGTAGGCAGGAGATCGAGCGAGATCTCTCCGGGCGCCCTTTTTGCTTTTTGTTTCTTTTGACATCTCAGCGTCTCTTCTTGTTTGTTTGACAACTATTAGGTCCGAGTTCTAGACTCCCTATTAGTTTGTTGTCGCCCTTTTTCTTTTCAAGCTCTTTGTTTTCTTTGACGTCTCAACGTCTCTTTGCGTTTGTGTGACAACTATTAGGTCCGAGTTCCAGACTCCCTATTAGTTTGTTGTCGCCCTTTTCTTTTTCTGTGTGTGTTTTGCTTGACAACTATTAGGTCCGAGTTCCAGACTCCCTATTAGTTTGTTGTCACCCTTTTTCCTTTTTTAACCTGTGTGTTTCTTTTGACGTCTCAGCGTCTCATTGTGTTTTGCTTGACAACTATTAGGCACGAGTTCTAGACTCCCTATTAGTTTGTCAATTGGAGAACCTTTTTCTTTGGTGTTCGCTGGTTAGCGTGTGTTCTTGTTTGGAGTCGGATATAAGTCCATCTATTGGCATTCTGCTTCCTGTTTGTTTGTGTGGAGTCGGATGTAAGACCATCTATTGGCATTCTGTTTCCTGTTTGCTGTTTGTTTGTTTGGAGTCGGATGTAAGTCCATGTATTGGCATTCTGTTTCCTTGTTTGTTTTTATTTGTTGGGAGTCGGATATAAGTCCATGTATTGGCATTCTATTTCCTGTTGTGTGTTTCTTTTGACGTCTCAACGTCTCTTTTCGGTGTTTTGTTTCGGCGTGCGCTAGCCGAGCTACGAGTGCTCTGATTCTTCTCTAGATAGAGAAGATACGTAGGCATAGGATGCGATATCCTAGCGAGCATGTTTCCCATTTCCCCGAACTACGTTGACTCCGATGTTTGTTTCTGACAAACTACGTAGGCCCAGGATGCGACATCCTGCCGAGTCCCCTTCCTCCGTCTTCTTTCACCTGTTTATTCCAGTTGTGTCCATTCTTTGAGCAGTTTATCAGCAACCTTTTCCGTTTATTTCAGATCCCCGGGTTGAATTTGAGGGTACTTGTCCAGAGGATCTGGTTGTTATCTATTCAGAGGATTTTCTATGATGATGGTAATACATCCTTCGGTTCCGTTTATTTCGGAACCCCGAGTTGGATTTATGGTTACTCAGTTTCCTCAGATGGTTGTGATCAGTCCAGAGACAAGAATGTCCGTACAGTTGATGTTCAGATGACTTGGAGGATGACACTGTGACTTGCATTCATGCATCTGCATCATTCCCATTTTGCATTCATCCGCATCTAACTCATGTCTATCCATACTCAGGGTACATTCTCGATTGAGATTCTGGTTGAGAGATATTTTGATGTCAGAATGTTATTGTCGAATTTTTATCCGTCTCAATGAAGCCAGAATCGAAGGACAGAATGTTCCTCATACGGATAGACATTGCGTTCATGCGTGAGTCATAATAACCTGTCTTCTGTTTTGCAGGTGTCAATTTCTAACATGTTTGATTGACTCAGGAATCATTGCTCGCGCACGTAGAATCATTCCCTTGCACATAGCTCGTCCGCACAGATACCCTACCAGGCGCAACAAATCCAAACTGATGGATCTAACCAACGCTGACATTCTCAAGCTGAAAGAGAAGATGAGTGAGTTGATCAACATCATGCAAGGGTTCTCATTGGGTCAGAAAGCAATCGCCGAGAAGGTGGAGAGGATTGAAAGCTGGCTGAGAATGGGGGAAATACAGGGAAATGCTCCATCGGCTGGAGTAAAGAAGCCCTTTGGTGATGGTCAGTGCAAGAAGGAAGGAGAATCGAGTGATGTGTATGCCCAAAGGGGACACGGTAGGTATCGTTACCACCCGTATGCTGCTACAGTAACGATTCCTGCTGGTAATCAATCTGTACGACAGCAACAGCAGTCACCTCAACAGAGAACACAGAGAGCTGGGTGCCAAGTGAGAAGAAGGATGACTGATCGTCAGTTTGATAAGCCACCCATGGAGTATGCTCTTCTGTTTAAGAGGTTGAAGGATCTTGGGTTGGTTCAGCCGAGGACGTTGGTTCCGATAGGACCAGATCAAAGGCTTGCAGGTTACAATAAGAACGTCAAGTGCGCGTTCCATTCTGGTGCACCCGGGCATAGCATTGAGGGTTGTAAAGCTTTTAAGCATGTCGTTTAAGATTTGGTGGATTCTAAAGCCATCAATTTTGCACTGACGCCGATTGTAAATGCTAACCCCATGTCGGTGCATGGTCCTATGGGGGTGAACGTGATATCAGAGGATAAGAGAAAAATAGAGGTGACAGATGTGGATTAGTTGAGGACTCCAATGTCTGTGGTTAAGAGACATCTGATGAAGAGTGGAGTTTTCTCTGGTTGTGATAATTGTTGCACTGCTTGCACTGTCACTCCAAATGGTTATGTGATGTTGAGGGATACGGTTCAGAGGATGATGGATGGGGGACGTCTCCGATTTGAGAAAGTGGATTGGGGGGGAAGAAGATATCTTTGTCAGCCACCTGTCATCGTTCAAGTATGTAGAAATGGACGGTGAAATATTTGAAACACCGAGTCAGGCGTTCGAAACCATCAAGGTGGAGAATGCTAGTTTTGCTAAGAGAGAGAAGAAGCTGTCCATTTCTTCTTACAAACAGGCCGCTGAGGTGGTGAAGAATGGAGAAGCCCTAGGTTGGGGAAGGATGATTGACATCGCCACCAAGGAAGATAGGTTTGGGGTTGGTTATCAGTCGGGCCAAGGTTCGTCTGGGCAGAATAGAGGACGTCGTCCGCCATTCACGTTCACCAGTGCTGGAATGCTAGATCCAGATCGCATCTGTGCAGTGGGTGAAGAGATCGACAGTGACTGCGAGCTCGACTCGTGGATAAAACCGTGCGTAATAGGGATGGAGATTCAGAACTGGAAGGCCGAAAAGATCATCACTGTCACTCTACGTGAAGAGTAATATTTCTGTTTTTCAATTCTGTCTGCATGAAAACCATACGTTTTTCCCGAAATGTAATGGTTCATTGTAAGGGCCACCTCATGTGTTTCATTTTACAATGTTTGCATCATCAATAAAAGGATGTTTTTCATTAAAAGCGGTGTTCCCTGTTTTTCATTTATTTTTGCAGTTTAAAACAAAAATAAAAATGCCAATGTTTGTTTTCATTTTCCTTTTAATTTGCTTCGCTCCGGTTCTAAAGCAATGCATGAATCAACATTCATGCAGATGCGATCTTTCTCCGGATCTCATTGATAACAATCCTGTTACACCCTCATATGACTTCGACAATCCGATCTATCATGCTGAAGAAGAAGGTGAAGAAGATTGTGAACTGCCGGATGAATTAGCCAGGTTGTTGAAACAAGAGGAGAAGGTGATTCAACCGCACGAAGAGCAAGTCGAGGTTGTGAATCTGGGTACCGAGGAGGTTAGAAAGGAAGTGAAAGTCGGGGTCGCTTTGGAGGTGAATGTCAAGAGCAGAATGGTAGCCTTGTTGAAAGAGTATGTTGATATCTTTGCCTGGTCTTATCAGGATATGCCAGGGTTGGATACCGATATTGTTGTGCACAAGTTACCATTGAGAGCAGATTGTCCTCCAGTGAAGCAGAAGTTGTGCAGAACTCAACCTGAGATGGCCATGAAAATTAAAGAGGAAGTACAGAAGCAGTTGGATGTTGGTTTCCTAGCTGTCACTAATTATCCGCCTTGGGTCGCGAACATTGTGCCGGTCCCGAAGAAAGATGGGAAGGTGAGGATGTGTGTGGACTACCGGGATTTGAACAGAGCTAGCCCGAAGGATGATTTCCCATTACCTCACATCGATGTGTCGGTAGACAATACAGCTCAATTCTCGGTGTTTTCCTTCATGGATGGCTTTTCTGGTTATAATCAAATTAAAATGTTGCCAGATGATATGGAGAAAACAACGTTCATCACACCGTGGGGCACTTTTTGCTATAAGGTGATGCCATTCGGTCTCAAGAATGTCGGTGCCACGTATCAGAGGCCTATGGTGACTTTGTTTCATGATATGATTCATCATGAAATCGAATGCTATGTTGATGACATGATAGCAAAGTCCCAAACAGAAGAGGGGCATCTGGTAGATCTGGCCAAGCTCTTTGACCAATTGAGACAATTCAGACTGAGGTTGAATCCGAACAAGTGCACGTTCAGAGTGCGGTCCAGAAAATTGTTGGGGTTTATTGTGAGTGAAAAAGGAATCGAGGTTGATCCTGCTAAAGTAAAAGCAATACAAGAAATGCCTGAACCGAGAACAGAAAAGGAGGTTCGTGGTTTCTTAGGTAGATTGAACTGCATTTCACGGTTCATATCTCATCTAACAGCCACGTGTGAACCCATATTCAAGTTATTGAGAAAAGATCAAACGGTCAGGTGGAATAATGATTGCCAAGCGGCATTTGAAAAAATAAAAGAATATTTGTAGGAGCCTCCGATTCTGATGCCTCCTGTGGAGGGACGACCGTTAATTTTGTACTTGACGGTCCTCGAGGGATCTATGGGGTGCGTATTGGGGCAGCATGACGAGTCTGGTCGAAAAGAGCATGCGATTTACTACCTTAGCAAAAAGTTTACCGACTGTGAAACAAGATATTCACTGCTCGAGAAAACTTGCTGTGCTTTGGCATGGGCTGCTCGCAGACTGAGACAGTATATGCTGGTTTATACCACTTTGTTGATTTCCAAGATGAATCCGATCAAGTATATATTTGAGAAGGCAGCATTGACCGGACGGGTTGCGAGATGGAAAATGATTTTAATTGAATATGATATACAGTATACCTCTCAGAAAGCAATAAAGGGGAGTGTATTGTCTGATTACCTTGCCCAGCAACCCATTGAGGATTATCAACCAATGAAGTTTGAGTTCCCTGATGAGGACATCATGTTTCTCAAATTGAAAGATTGTGAGGAACCAATCCCGGAGGAGGGGCCTGACCCTGAATCCGAATGGATTCTGATGTTTGATGGGGTCGTTAACGTGAATGGTAGTGAAGTTGGTGCTGTTTTGGTTACGCCGAAAGGATCCCACATTCCTTTTGTTGCCCGGCTAACATTTGAATGCACCAACAACGCGGCGGAATACGAAGCATTGCATGGGTATCGGACCTCGGTGCGTACATCTACTGGGGCAACGCTTTTCTCACTTGTGTATGGGATGGAAGTCGTGCTACCAGTTGAGGTTCATATTCCGTCGTTGAGAGTCCTGATGGACGTGAAATTGGAAGAGGCCGAATGGGTAAGGACTCGATATGAAGAGTTGAGCCTGATTGAGGAAAAGAGGCTGGCAGCCATTTGTCATGGGCAGTTGTACCAACAGCGAATGAAGCATGCTTTTGACCGAAAGGTGCGACCTCGTGTGTACCACATGGGAGATATGGTGTTGAAAAGGATCCTTCCTCCTCAGAAGGATCGTCGGGACAAGTGGACACCCAATTATGAGGGTCCATTCATGGTCAAGAAGGTTTTCTCTAGCGGAGCCTTGTTGCTGACGACCATGGATGGTGAGGATTTTCCATCCCATGTGAATGCGGACGCAGTTAAAAAATACTTCGTATAAGAGACCCGCTGGACGAAAAGAATAAAATAGTCCAGGCAAAAAAGGGCATCCCGGCGAACCAGAAAAAATGAAAAAGGTTCGGGCAAAAATTAGGGATAAAGAGAAAAAAACTGTACACCCGGCAAGTCGAAAACCCCACAAGGGCGACATGGGAAAAAAAGGGTATCCCGGTGGATTGAAAACCCGAAAGGGCGGTCCAGGAAAAAGAGGGATTGAAACGAACAACTGCGTCTAGCATGATCGTTTGTGCTTTGGATATGACATGGATAATCCCCGTCAGAGATCGGTCGGAAGCGTCTTGTTCAGAAGGCAGAAAGCACGGAGAGTCTTGAGGACATATGGGGTGTAACCGAGTTGGAACTATATGAGATCACGGGTTCACATTGCCATTAGGATAGATTTTCCTTTTGTGCGCAATTACCTCTTTTCAGGGATTGCTTCCTGTGTATTGCTCAGTTATGAGCCACCTTTTTCAATCAATAAAATGCATATTCAGTCAAATAATTTTGTTTTTGTTTTCATTACCGCTTTGATTGCAAAAACATCCAGTTATTTTTTATAAAGAATCTTCGCATTTTGAGACATAGGGGTCCCTTCCAATGCATGTTCATAAGATTGAAAGCCTGAAATCTTATTCGGAAGGTTGAGTGACCTAGGTGTTGAAATTTTGGCACGCCTGGGGCACGTTTTTATCTAACGATCTCTTTTGCAGGTGCTGTTAGATATTTTCACTCACTTGCAGGTTGTGATGTGAAGCCTTTTTTATAAAAGATTCCTTTGGAGTTCGATCAGGGACGAGACGGCGAAAGGATTGCGACGTTCCTGGAGGATTAATCAAGAAGACTCTTCAAAGTCTGAGGTGGAAAGTTGACATTGTGGTTAAGTGGTGAATACCAGTGTTCGACGAGTCGACAGGTGTTCCGTTCCAGCTATTCCGTATCTCCCCAGCGGGTTCGAGATCGGTATTTCCTCGGCAGCCAGGCCTGAAGGTTGTTGTTTCCCCTAGCAGGGTGGAGATTGTTATATCCCCAGCAAGTATGAATGTTGCTGTTTTCCCAGCGGTGGTGCCGTGGTAGTTGTTCCCCAGCGAAGTCCCCAAGCGGATCGAGTTCAGTGGAGGTCGTCCCCAGTGAGGGTTGTCCTTTCCCCAGCAGCAGTGTTATTCCCAAGCAGGATTGGAGATTGGAGCAATGTCGGGTTCCTCGAGCTCCCCAGTAGAGTCCCCTGAGGGGGATACTTTTTACGCATTCATCATTTAGAGAAGCATAGCATATTGCATACCTAATTGCGTAGCATTTCCATGGTTATGGAGCATTACGCTGAAAAAAAACTCATGCATCAGCATTGCAAGCATAAGCTAGTCTCAAGTCGTGGTTACCGTTTGAAAATTAGTTTAGTTGGTTGGAAGATCAGCATCAGCATTGCAAGCATAAGCTAGTCTCAAGCCGTGGTTACCGTTTGAGAATTGGTTTAGTTGGTTGGAAGATCAGCATCAGCATTGCAAGCATAAGCTAGTCTCAAGCCGTGGTTACCGTTTGAGAATTGGTTTCGCCGGATGGTGAAGATGTTACTCTGAGGAGCTTAGCATCGTGACGTTGAATCAACAATATTCCCCAGTAGTGCGATATTGGAGGAAAATTTTGTCGGGCAGAGATGGAAGTTGGTGAAGATGTTACTCTGAGGAGTTTTGGCTTCGTGATTCTGGATCAGCAGTATTCCCCAGTAGTGCGATATTGGAGGAAGAATTTCTGTCGTGCAGAGATGGAAGTTGGAGGATGTTACTCTGAGGAGTTCGGCATCGTGACGTTGAATCAACAATATTCCCCAGTAGTACGATATTGGAGGAAGAGTTTCCGTCGGGCGGAGATGGAAATAAAAATCAAAGAAGTATCGGGGTTCAAGAAAAGAAAAAATCAGAAGGTTTTGGGGTTCAAGAAAAGCAAAAAATAATAGTAATAAAAGAATAATCCCCAGCGGAGCGCGAATTGTTCGATTGTTCTTTGTATTCAACCACTTTTTCACCCGGATCATCTGAAAGTCGAGGTTGTTCATATTGACAGGTTCACGGTGGGTTGAATGAAAGACCAGCCTGTTTATGACTTTTTATCCCCAGCATGGGTCGTTGGCACGCATACCACCTCAATTGTCATTTTCCCTATTTTTTTTGCCGATACTGACAGGCATGAAGTTTTCCGGTATCCAGACCGCAGTGGCACTCAGACTAGATTTTCCGATGTTCAGATCGACGCAGCTTGCGGCATTCAGGCCAGGTTTCCGATATTCAGATCGAAGAAGTTTCCGACGTTCAGGTTGAAGCACTTGTGGCAGTCAGGCCGAGTTTCCGATGTTCAGATCGAAGAAGTTTCCGACGTTCAGGTTGAAGCACTTGTGGCAGTCAGGCCGAGTTGCCGATGTTCAGATCGAAGAAGTTTCCGACGTTCAGGTTGAAGCACTTGCGGCATTCAGGCCAGTTTTTCCGATGTTCAGGTCGAAGATTTTCCGATGTTCAGATCGAAGAAGCTTCTGAAGTTCAGATCGACGCAGCTTGCGGCATTCAGGCCAGGTTTCCGGTGTTCAGGCCGAAGTGGGTATTCAGACCAGATTTTCCGATGTTCAGATCGAAGAAGCTTCCGAAGTTCAGATCGACGCAGCTTGCGGCATTCAGGCCAGGTTTTCGGTGTTCAGGCCGAAGTGCGTATTCAGACCAGATTTTCCGATGTTCAGATCGAAGAAGCTTCCGAAGTTCAGATCGATGCAGCTTGCGGCATTCAGGCCAGGTTTTCGGTGTTCAGGCCGAAGTGGGCATTCAGACCAGATTTTCCGATGTTCAGATCGAAGAAGCTTCCGACGTTCAGATCGACGCAGCTTGCGGCATTCAGTCCAGGTTTCAGGTATTCAGACTGAAATGGTATTCAGGCCAGGTTTCAGGTATTCAGACTGATGAGCGGCGTTCAGGCCATGGTTATTCTGGTATTACCATTTATTTTGGTATCCAGGTTAACGTTCTTTTCGGTATTCAGACCGACTCTGACCGTACCAAACGGGTTCTTCTTTCAAGACTACCTCTTTGCCGATTCTGACAGGCATTGTTATTTATTTCCCAGCGGAGCACAAATTGTTCGTCTGTTCTTTGTATTCAACCACTCTTCACTCTGATCATCTGACAGCCGAGGTTGTTCATATCGACAGGTTCACAGTGGATTGAATAGGGGCAGCTGTAACACCTCAAAATTTGCCCTCCTCTTCTTGGGACTAGTTTAGCATATTGCATTTCATGTTTTAGGACATTAGGCATTTGCATTTTTGCATATCATTTGAAAATAAAGGATCATCCGCCAAAGTCTTTTTCAGAAGATGAGAGGTTACATGGTTCAAGCCTAAAGGTTTCTGTGAATGGATGATCAACCATCTGAGGGTGTGCACTTCAATAAGGGTTTCCTTATCCTTCCAAGATTATGAGTATTATCTTGTGTCCAAGGATATGTCACCATCATCATGGTTCTATCATCATCCAAGGGTTTCATGATTCATGCTCAGTATCCTCAGGATTAGGGTTTTGACCTCTGGTCAACCCTAATCAATGACATTCTTGCAGCTAGGGTTTCTCAAGGAGATGAGGTATTTTATTGAGATAATGATCACATGGTTATGTTGAAGATCTTACATGAGCTAGGGTTTCATTTCTGAGCCATTTCCTCAAGTGGTGGAGGCTCAAGCTGATCAGGGCATTGCAAGGTCATATGTGGACCAACAAGTCAACTGTGCAGTCAACTGAGGGCTATGAGGTGGGGAAATGAGTTTCAACATATCAATCATATTCAAAAGAGGTCCATTTTTCATTTCAAACATCTATCTTGAAGGTTTTGAAGTCAGGGCAAAAGTTTCCCAAAATGGAAAGTGACCTGTAATTGAAAGTTTCCAAAAATGGCAAGTTTTTGGTTCACATTCAACTTGACTTTTCAACATCAACGAAGCTTCAAATGGATTTTTGGTGAACATGAAAGTTGAATATCTTTCTCTCCTCTTTTCAAAAAGTCCAAGATCATGATCATCTAATGATTGGTTGAGAAGTTATGGCCAAATGATCACAAAGTGTACATAGAAGTTCAACATGGCATAACTTTTGATCCAAAACTCCAAATAGAGCCACTCTTTTTGCAAAATGCTTGTCTTGACCAATACTTTCCAAATAAGTCATTGCCTTGCATGGAAAAAGCTCAAATGACCATGTGTTCATACTTGTACATTTTGGAGGGAAAAGTGATAATTCAAAATTGGTTGATGCTACCAACAAAATACCACTTCCATTGTGTTTATTAGATGATTTTAAGTGGATTTGGATGCTTGCATGGTACTGTTCACGTATGGGAAGGCCATGCTAAGCACACTTGTGTATTTTGCATCACACCTCTCATTTCCTTAATCTCATTTAACCAAGCCTAATTGTGATTAGCATGGTGATTAACACAGAGTATATAAGCTAAATCATAACAGAATTTACCATAATCACAATTCTAGATCTAGAATTCCATTTTCCCTCCAAAACTCTCTCTCTTTGAATTTCAAAAATTCTTCACACAACCACAAGATTTCTTCATAAATCCATCATCCTCATGGAATTTGGAGCAGGAATCATTCATCATTCGTGGAAATTGAGTTGGTTTTGAAGCTGTTCAAGCACATGAACATGTCAATGGAAGTTTGAAATTCAACAAGATTCAGGTGGATTCAAGTGTTTCTTTATACACAAAGCTTCAAGATCCAAGTACTGGAGCAGATCTGGATCATTTGGAAGCCTGAATACGCGTGAATAGTGCACTGTCATTCCAAGTAGGTGGATTTTCGACCTTCACTATTTGCTATTTCATGTACATAATCATGTATATCTCTTGATGCTGAACATGCTGATATAGTTAGATTTGATTTTGGTTAAGAATTGAAGGAGATATGATGACTTAAAGTTTTGCACATGGAAATGTTTTTGCTCGATTCATGAAATATAGCACGAATTAGGATGTATTAATCATGGATCTGGAATGTACATGAAAAGGCCTTTCGAATGGTGTATTGGTTGATGAATTCTGAAGAAAAAAAATTGCAGCTCCGCCGTGTACACGGTCGGAGAAGAAGACCGGAACTACTGTTCTGGCGTCTGGTGTGGTGGCCTAGGGTTTCATCCAAACGATGTGTTTCGTGTTGTGTCTGGACTCTTGGTCGAGCGGGTTCGAATCCTGGCTTGCGCGTTTTGTGCATTTTATTTGAATTTTCATTTGGTCCAAGCACGCTCATGTTCGATTCCTACTAGCGTGTGTTTTCTGATTTATTATTTGAACGCTCCTATTGACCTGACAGCGTGCGTGTTCGATTCCCTCCCCATGGCAATTTGTGAATTTTATTTCTGAGCGCATATTTTAACCTTGTGAACGTGAGTTCAATCCCTGGCTGTTACACATTGTGAATTTCCATTCAAATTTGTTTCCCTCCTATTTTCATGCATAATCCATTTTATTTCATTCAACTTTAGAAAATCATAAAAAATAGTAGGATAATCCAATTTGATCCTAGTTTTTTTCATGTTCTTGTTTAAATGTCTAGTATATTTTGATGTTTATTTCATGATTTTTTCACTTCTGGATTTTTAATGATGATTTTTTGTTTGCACATGATGTTATATTGACATCTTGGATTCATTTGATTGTAAAATGCTCATGATTTGTCCAATTGGCTTGAAATTTGACATGCTTGTTCCTAACATGTGACTGGATTTTTTAGAATTGGTTTGGCATTTTTATCATCTTCTACCACTGTTTAAGACACATGAACATTTGGTGTGACAATTTGTGTCACAATTTGTATGTTGCATTTGTACATTTTCATTCATATGCCATTTGATCTCTTCTGGAGTTGAGTTTTTGTATGATGTTCATACTTAACATGATAAGCTTGTATAAAAATTTTCATGATCATTGGATTCATTTCTGTTTTAATGTGGATTTTCTATGTTTGATGTCCAATTTTGATCACATTGTTTGTCTTTGCCTTATCTTGATTAATTGATGGCTTTGCCTTTTGATTTGGCTTTGGTCCTTTTGAGGACTCTTTCTTATTTGATTAAATGTGCTTCATGTGAAATATTCACTTCTGTTTTGGTCATTTGACTTGCCTTTGACCCTAGTCTTGGTACTAGTGGTTTGTACTCACCAATTGTGTTTGTGTTTCAGGTATTTAGCACTAATGATTGGTGTGGCCTCATCATTTGAGATGTCATTTGCTTTGTTCACTAACTCTTGTTGTGTTGTAGGTCCATTGGTGTGATGGACTCACTTGAGTGATTGCATTTACGACTTGCATTGTGTACATATTGGAAAGTCCTGTTGTTGTCTGTTTGTTTCTATGAATACAACACTAACTGATTGGCTTTTGTATAGGTACATTAGTCGCTTTTAGCTCTTGCTTGAGATTTGCTTTGGAGTGTGGTTGATACACCACTAAGGTATTTAGCCTTCTAACTCCATGTAGTATGGAAGTCCTGCCACTTTTTTGGCAGGCGTTTTGGCTGAAGTCCTCCTTAAGAGGCAATGACTGTGTATGTTTACATTCGTGCTGAAGACCTCCTTGTTGAGGCATGTTACTTGTTAAGTCCTCCTAAGTGAAGAGGCAATTGACAGATAGAAGGGACTAGCAGCCAATCCCCTGTTAGTCGTTGAGTTGTTCATTATGCTCGCACTACGTGCTGATGCTCTTGAACCTAACCCAAGATCTTGTACAGTGTCAGTCAAGTGGAATAGGGTCCCTCTTTCTTGACCCCCACGCTTTCTTTGATTTGAGCTCACCCAGGCCAGGGTTAAGAGCCATGAGGTCTAACCCTCATTACACCTTTCATCTGCTCACCCTGACGGTCAATGTCAGTGGTTAAGAGCTTCAGCATACCCCTACAGTTTTGGCTTGTTTGTCAAGGTTGATATGACCCCTTGACTAAAGCCCAACCGTTTGTCTGAGCCTCTTGTTTGTATAGAGAGTGTGATGATTGCTTGTGTGTTTGCTTTTCATACATGTTGATTTGCTGTTCGTTTTGACTTGCTGCCTGTGCGAGTTAGGTTCTGTTTAGATACCTCAACCTAGGGCTATTGTGGATTGCATGACAACTATTAGTCTCGAGTCACTCTCCCTTATAGTTTGTTATTCCCTGGTCTCTGGTTAGGAGAGAGTTTCTTCCCTGTTCAGGGGAACTACGTCGCCCTGATTCTGATACCAGATGAGATACGTAGGCAGGAGATCGAGCGAGATCTCTCCGGGCAACCTTTTATCTTTTTTATTGTGTTGTGTGAGGGCAACCTCTTTGTTTCTTTTGAGGTCTCAGGGTCTCTTTTTGTTTGTGTGATAACTATTAGGTCCGAGTTCCAGACTCCCTATTAGATTGTGTGTTCATCCTTTCCCCTGTTAAGGGGAACTACGTCGCCCTGATTCTCATACCAGATGAGATACGTAGGCAGGAGATCGAGCAAGATCTCTCCGGGCAACCTTTTCTCTTTTTTGTTGTTTTGTGTGAGTGCAACCTCTTTGTTTCTTTTGACGTCTCAGCGTCTCTTTTTGTTTGTATGATAACTATTAGGTCCGAGTTCCAGACTCCCTATTAGTTTGTGTGTTCATCCTTTCCCCTGTTAAGGGGAACTACGTCGCCCTGATTCTCATACCAGATGAGATACGTAGGCAGGAGATCGAGCGAGATCTCTCATGGCAACCTTTTCTCTTTTTTGTTGTGTTGTGTGAGTGCAACCTCTTTGTTTCTTTTGACGTCTCAGCGTCTCTTTTTGTTTGTGTGATAACTATTAGGTCCGAGTTCCAGACTCCCTATTAGTTTGTGTGTTCATCCTTTCCCCTGTTAAGGGGAACTACGTCGCACTGATTCTCATACCAGATGAGATACGTAGGCAGGAGATCGAGCGCGATCTCTCCGGGCAACCCTTTCTCTTTTTTGTTGTGTTGTGTGAGTGCAACCTCTTTGTTTCTTTTGACGTCTCAGCGTCTCTTTTTGTTAATGTGATAACTATTAGGTCCGAGTTCCAGACTCCCTATTAGTTTGTGTGTTCATCATTTCCCCTGTTAAGGGGAACTACGTCGCCCTGATTCTCATTCCAAATGAGATACGTAGGCAGGAGATCGAGCGAGATCTCTCCGGGCAACCTTTTCTCTTTTTTGTTGTGTTGTGTGAGTGCAAACTCTTTGTTTCTTTTGACGTCTCAGCGTCTCTTTTTGTTTATGTGATAACTATTAGCTCTGAGTTCCAGACTCCCTATTAGTTTGTGTGTTCATCCTTTCCCCCGTTAAGGGGAACTACGTCGCCCTGATTGTAATACCAGATGAGATACGTAGACAGGAGATCGAGCGAGATCTCTCCGGGTAACCTTTTCTCTTTTTTGTTGTGTTGTGTGAGTGCAACCTCTTTGTTTCTTTTGACGTCTCAGCGTCTCTTTTTGTTTGTGTGATAACTATTAGGTCTGAGTTCCAGACTCCCTATTAGTTTGTGTGTTCATCCTTTCCCCTGTTAAGGGGAACTACGTCGCCCTGATTGTCATACCAGATGAGATACGTAGGCAGGAGATCGAGCGAGATCTCTCCGGGCAACCTTTTCTCTTTTTTGTTGTGTTGTGTGAGTGCAACCTCTTTGTTTCTTTTGACGTCTCAGCGTCTCTTTTTGTTTGTGTGCTAACTATTAGGTCCGAGTTCCAGACTCCCTATTAGTTTGTGTGTTCATCCTTTCCCCTGTTAAAGGGAACTATGACGCACTGATTCTCATACCAGATGAGATACGTAGGCAGGAGATCGAGCGAGATCTCTCCGGGCAACCCTTTCTCTTTTTTTGTTGTGTTGTGTGAGTGCAACCTCTTTGTTTCTTTTGACGTCTCAGCGTCTCTTTTTGTTTGTGTGATAACTATTAGGTCCGAGTTCTAGACTCCCTATTAGTTTGTGTGTTCATCCTTTCCCCTGTTAAGGGGAACTACGTCGCCCTGATTCTCATACCAAATGAGATACGTAGGCAGGAGATCGAGCGAGATCTCTCCGAGCAACCTTTTCTCTTTTTTGTTGTGTTGTGTGAGTGGAAACTCTTTGTTTCTTTTGACGTCTCAGCGTCTCTTTTTGTTTGTGTGATAACTATTAGGTCCGAGTTCCAGACTCCCTATTAGTTTGTGTGTTCATCCTTTCCCCTGTCAAGGGGAACTACGTCGCCCTGATTCTCATACCAGATGAGATACGTAGGCAGGAGATCGAGCGAGATCTCTCCAGACAACCTTTTCTCTTTTTTGTTGTGTTGTGTGAGTGCAACCTCTTTGTTTCTTTTGACGTCTCAGCGTCTCTTTTTGTTTGTGTGATAACTATTAGGTCCGAGTTCCAGACTCCCTATTAGTTTGTGTGTTCATCCTTTCCCCTGTTAAGGGGAACTACGTCGCCCTGATTCTCATACCAGATGAGATACGTAGGCAGGAGATCGAGCGAGATCTCTCCGGGCAACCTATTCTCTTTTTTGTTGTGTTGTGTGAGTGTAACCTCTTTGTTTCTTTTGACGTCTCAGCGTCTCTTTTTGTTTGTGTGATAACTATTAGGTCTGAGTTCGAGACTCCCTATTAGTTTGTGTGTTCATCCTTTCCCCTGTTAAGGGGAACTACGTCGCCCTGATTGTCATACCAGATGAGATACGTAGGCAGGAGATCGAGCGAGATCTCTCCGGGCAACCTTCTCTCTTTTTTGTTGTGTTGTGTGAGTGCAACCTCTTTGTTTCTTTTGACGTCTCAGCGTCTCTTTTTGTTTGTGTGCTAACTATTAGGTCCGAGTTCCAGACTCCCTATTAGTTTGTGTGTTCATCCTTTCCCCTGTTAAGGGGAACTACGTCGCACTGATTCTCATTCCAGATGAGATACGTAGGCAGGAGATCGAGCGAGATCTCTCCGGGCAACCCTTTCTCTTTTTTGTTGTGTTGTGTGAGTGCAACCTCTTTGTTTCTTTTGACGTCTCAGCGTCTCTTTTTGTTTGTGTGATAACTATTAGGTCCGAGTTCCAGACTCCCTATTAGTTTGTGTGTTCATCCTTTCCCCTGTTAAGGGGAACTACGTCGCCCTGATTCTCATTCCAAATGAGATACGTAGGCAGGAGATCGAGCGAGATCTCTCCGGGCAACCTTTTCTCTTTTTTGTTGTGTTGTGTGAGTGCAAACTCTTTGTTTCTTTTGACGTCTCAGTGTCTCTTTTTGTTTGTGTGATAACTATTAGGTCCGAGTTCCAGACTCCCTATTAGTTTGTGTGTTCATCCTTTCCCCTGTCAAGGGGAACTACGTCGCCCTGATTCTCATACCAGATGAGATACGTAGGCAGGAGATCGAGCGAGATCTCTCCAGGCAACCTTTTCTATTTTTTTTTATGTTGTGTGAGTGCAACCTCTTTGTTTCTTTTGACGTCTCAGCGTCTCTTTTTGTTTGTGTGATAACTATTAGGTCCGAGTTCCAGACTCCCTATTAGTTTGTGTGTTCATCCTTTCCCCTGTCAAGGGGAACTACGTCGCCCTGATTCTCATACCAGATGAGATACGTAGGCAGGAGATCGAGCGAGATCTCTCCAGACAACCTTTTCTCTTTTTTGTTGTGTTGTGTGAGTGCAACCTCTTTGTTTCTTTTGACGTCTCAGCGTCTCTTTTTGTTTGTGTGATAACTATTAGGTCCGAGTTCCAGACTCCCTATTAGTTTGTGTGTTCATCCTTTCCCCTGTTAAGGGGAACTACGTCGCCCTGATTCTCATACCAGATGAGATACGTAGGCAGGAGATCGAGCGAGATCTCTCCGGGCAACCTATTCTCTTTTTTGTTGTGTTGTGTGAGTGTAACCTCTTTGTTTCTTTTGACGTCTCAGCGTCTCTTTTTGTTTGTGTGATAACTATTAGGTCTGAGTTCGAGACTCCCTATTAGTTTGTGTGTTCATCCTTTCCCCTGTTAAGGGGAACTACGTCGCCCTGATTGTCATACCAGATGAGATACGTAGGCAGGAGATCGAGCGAGATCTCTCCGGGCAACCTTCTCTCTTTTTTGTTGTGTTGTGTGAGTGCAACCTCTTTGTTTCTTTTGACGTCTCAGCGTCTCTTTTTGTTTGTGTGCTAACTATTAGGTCCGAGTTCCAGACTCCCTATTAGTTTGTGTGTTCATCCTTTCCCCTGTTAAGGGGAACTACGTCGCACTGATTCTCATTCCAGATGAGATACGTAGGCAGGAGATCGAGCGAGATCTCTCCGGGCAACCCTTTCTCTTTTTTGTTGTGTTGTGTGAGTGCAACCTCTTTGTTTCTTTTGACGTCTCAGCGTCTCTTTTTGTTTGTGTGATAACTATTAGGTCCGAGTTCCAGACTCCCTATTAGTTTGTGTGTTCATCCTTTCCCCTGTTAAGGGGAACTACGTCGCCCTGATTCTCATACCAGATGAGATACGTAGGCAGGAGATCGAGCGAGATCTCTCCGGGCAACCTATTCTCTTTTTTGTTGTGTTGTGTGAGTGTAACCTCTTTGTTTCTTTTGACGTCTCAGCGTCTCTTTTTGTTTGTGTGATAACTATTAGGTCTGAGTTCGAGACTCCCTATTAGTTTGTGTGTTCATCCTTTCCCCTGTTAAGGGGAACTACGTCGCCCTGATTGTCATACCAGATGAGATACGTAGGCAGGAGATCGAGCGAGATCTCTCCGGGCAACCTTCTCTCTTTTTTGTTGTGTTGTGTGAGTGCAACCTCTTTGTTTCTTTTGACGTCTCAGCGTCTCTTTTTGTTTGTGTGCTAACTATTAGGTCCGAGTTCCAGACTCCCTATTAGTTTGTGTGTTCATCCTTTCCCCTGTTAAGGGGAACTACGTCGCACTGATTCTCATTCCAGATGAGATACGTAGGCAGGAGATCGAGCGAGATCTCTCCGGGCAACCCTTTCTCTTTTTTGTTGTGTTGTGTGAGTGCAACCTCTTTGTTTCTTTTGACGTCTCAGCGTCTCTTTTTGTTTGTGTGATAACTATTAGGTCCGAGTTCCAGACTCCCTATTAGTTTGTGTGTTCATCCTTTCCCCTGTTAAGGGGAACTACGTCGCCCTGATTCTCATTCCAAATGAGATACGTAGGCAGGAGATCGAGCGAGATCTCTCCGGGCAACCTTTTCTCTTTTTTGTTGTGTTGTGTGAGTGCAAACTCTTTGTTTCTTTTGACGTCTCAGTGTCTCTTTTTGTTTGTGTGATAACTATTAGGTCCGAGTTCCAGACTCCCTATTAGTTTGTGTGTTCATCCTTTCCCCTGTCAAGGGGAACTACGTCGCCCTGATTCTCATACCAGATGAGATACGTAGGCAGGAGATCGAGCGAGATCTCTCCAGGCAACCTTTTCTATTTTTTTTTATGTTGTGTGAGTGCAACCTCTTTGTTTCTTTTGACGTCTCAGCGTCTCTTTTTGTTTGTGTGATAACTATTAGGTCCGAGTTCCAGACTCCCTATTAGTTTGTGTGTTCATCCTTTCCCCTGTTAAGGGGAACTACGTCGCCCTGATTCTCATACCAGATGAGATACGTAGACAGGAGATCGAGCGAGATCTCTCCGGGCAACCTTTTCTCTTTTTTGTTGTGTTGTGTGAGTGCAACCTCTTTGTTTCTTTTGATGTCTCAGCGTCTCTTTTTGTTTGTGTGATAACTATTAGGTCCGAGTTCCAGACTCCCTATTAGTTTGTGTGTTCATCCTTTCCCTTGTTAAGGGGAACTACGTCGCCCTGATTCTCATACCAGATGAGATACGTAGACAGGAGATCAAGCGAGATCTCTCCGGGCAACCTTTTCTCTTTTTTGTTGTGTTGTGTGAGTGCAACCTCTTTGTTTCTTTTGATGTCTCAGCGTCTCTTTTTGTTTGTGTGATAACTATTAGGTCCGAGTTCCAGACTCCCTATTAGTTTGTGTGTTCATCCTTTCCCCTGTTAAGGGGAACTACGTCGCCCTGATTCTCATACCAGATGAGATACGTAGGCAGGAGATCGAGCGAGATCTCTCCGGGCAACCTTTTCTCTTTTTTGTTGTGTTGTGTGAGTTCAACCTCTTTGTTTCTTTTGACGTCTCAGCATCTCTTTTTGTTTGTGTGATAACTATTAGGTTTGAGTTCCAGACTCCCTATTAGTTTGTGTGTTCATCCTTTCCCCTGTTAAGGGGAACTACGTCGCCCTGATTCTCATACCAGATGAGATACGTAGGCAGGAGATCGAGCGAGATCTCTCCGGGCAACCTTTTCTCTTTTTTGTTCTGTTGTGTGAGTGCAACCTCTTTGTTTCTTTTGACGTCTCAGCGTCTCTTTTTGTTTGTGTGATAACTATTAGGTCCGAGTTCCAGACTCCCTATTAGTTTGTGTGTTCATCCTTTCCCCTGTTAAGGGGAACTACGTCGCCCTGATTGTCATACCAGATGAGATACGTAGACAGGAGATCGAGCGAGATCTCTTCGGGAAACCTTTTCTCTTTTTTGTTGTGTTGTGTGAGTGCAAACTCTTTGTTTCTTTTGACGTCTCAGCGTCTCTTTTTGTTTGTGTGATAACTATTAGGTCTGAGTTCAAGACTCCCTATTAGTTTGTGTGTTCATCCTTTCCCCTGTTAAGGGGAACTACGTCGCCCTGATTGTCATACCAGATGAGATACGTAGACAGGAGATCGAGCGAGATCTCTCCGGGCAACCTTTTCTCTTTTTTGTTGTGTTGTGTGAGTGCAACCTCTTTGTTTCTTTTGACGTCTCAGCATCTCTTTTTGTTTGTGTGATAACTATTAGGTTTGAGTTCCAGACTCCCTATTAGTTTGTGTGTTCATCCTTTCCCCTTTTAAGGGGAACTACGTCGCCCTGATTCTCATACCAGATGAGATACGTAGGCAGGAGATCGAGCGAGATCTCTCCGGGCAACCTTTTCTCTTTTTTGTTCTGTTGTGTGAGTGCAACCTCTTTGTTTCTTTTGACGTCTCAGCGTCTCTTTTTGTTTGTGTGATAACTATTAGGTCCGAGTTCCAGACTCCCTATTAGTTTGTGTGTTCATCCTTTCCCCTGTTAAGGGGAACTACGTCGCACTGATTCTCATACCAGATGAGATACGTAGGCAGGAGATCGAGCGAGATCTCTCCGGGCAACCTTTTCTCTTTTTTGTTGTGTTGTGTGAGTGCAAACTCTTTGTTTCTTTTGACGTCTCAGCGTCTCTTTTTGTTTGTGTGATAACTATTAGGTCCGAGTTCCAGACTCCCTATTAGTTTGTGTGTTCATCCTTTCCCCTGTTAAGGGGAACTACGTCGCCCTGATTGTCATACCAGATGAGATACGTAGACAGGAGATCGAGCGAGATCTCTCCGGGCAACCTTTTCTCTTTTTTGTTGTGTTGTGTGAGTGGAAACTCTTTGTTTCTTTTGACGTCTCAGCGTCTCTTTTTGTTTGTGTGATAACTATTAGGTCTGAGTTGCAGACTCCCTATTAGTTTGTGTGTTCATCCTTTCCCCTGTTAAGGGGAACTACGTCGCCCTGATTGTCATACCAGATGAGATACGTAGACAGGAGATCAAGCGAGATCTCTCCGGGCAACCTTTTCTCTTTTTTGTTGTGTTGTGTGAGTGCAACCTCTTTGTTTCTTTTGATGTCTCAGCGTCTCTTTTTGTTTGTGTGATAACTATTAGGTCCGAGTTCCAGACTCCCTATTAGTTTGTGTGTTCATCCTTTCCCCTGTTAAGGGGAACTACGTCGCCCTGATTGTCATACCAGATGAGATACGTAGGCAGGAGATCGAGCGAGATCTCTCCGGGCAACCTTTTCTCTTTTTTGTTGTGTTGTGTGAGTGCAACCTCTTTGTTTCTTTTGACGTCTCAGCGTCTCTTTTTGTTTGTGTGCTAACTATTAGGTCCGAGTTCCACACTCCCTATTAGTTTGTGTGTTCATCCTTTCCCCTGTTAAGGGGAACTACGTCGCACTGATTCTCATACCAGATGAGATACGTAGGCAGGAGATCGAGCGAGATCTCTCCGGGCAACCCTTTCTCTTTTTTTTGTGTTGTGTGAGTGCAACCTCTTTGTTTCTTTTGACGTCTCAGCGTCTCTTTTTGTTTGTGTGATAACTATTAGGTCCGAGTTCTAGACTCCCTATTAGTTTGTGTGTTCATCCTTTCCCCTGTTAAGGGGAACTACGTCGCCCTGATTCTCATACCAAATGAGATACGTAGGCAGGAGATCGAGCGAGATCTCTCCGGGCAACCTTTTCTCTTTTTTGTTGTGTTGTGTGAGTGGAAACTCTTTGTTTCTTTTGACGTCTCAGCGTCTCTTTTTGTTTGTGTGATAACTATTAGGTCCGAGTTCCAGACTCCCTATTAGTTTGTGTGTTCATCCTTTCCCCTGTCAAGGGGAACTACGTCGCCCTGATTCTCATACCAGATGAGATACGTAGGCAGGAGATCGAGCGAGATCTCTCCAGGCAACCTTTTCTCTTTTTTGTTGTGTTGTGTGAGTGCAACCTCTTTGTTTCTTTTGACATCTCAGCGTCTCTTTTTGTTTGTGTGATAACTATTAGGTCCGAGTTCCAGACTCCCTATTAGTTTGTGTGTTCATCCTTTCCCCTGTTAAGGGGAACTACGTCGCCCTGATTGTCATACCAGATGAGATACGTAGGCAGGAGATCGAGCGAGATCTCTCCGGGCAACCTTTTCTCTTTTTTGTTGTGTTGTGTGAGTGCAACCTCTTTGTTTCTTTTGACGTCTCAGCGTCTCTTTTTGTTTGTGTGCTAACTATTAGGTCCGAGTTCCAGACTCCCTATTAGTTTGTGTGTTCATCCTTTCCCCTGTTAAGGGGAACTACGTCGCACTGATTCTCATACCAGATGAGATACGTAGGCAGGAGATCGAGCGAGATCTCTCCGGGCAACCCTTTCTCTTTTTTGTTGTGTTGTGTGAGTGCAACCTCTTTGTTTCTTTTGACGTCTCAGTGTCTCTTTTTGTTTGTGTAATAACTATTAGGTCCGAGTTCCAGACTCCCTATTAGTTTGTGTGTTCATCCTTTCCCCTGTTTAGGGGAACTACGTCGCCCTGATTCTCATTCCAAATGAGATACGTAGGCAGGAGATCGAGCGAGATCTCTCCGGGCAACCTTTTCTCTTTTTTGTTGTGTTGTGTGAGTGCAAACTCTTTGTTTCTTTTGACGTCTCAGCGTCTCTTTTTGTTTGTGTGATAACTATTAGGTCCGAGTTCCAGACTCCCTATTAGTTTGTGTGTTCATCCTTTCCCCTGTCAAGGGGAACTACGTCGCCCTGATTCTCATACCAGATGAGATACGTAGGCAGGAGATCGAGCGAGATCTCTCCAGGCAACCTTTTCTCTTTTTTGTTGTGTTGTGTGAGTGCAACCTCTTTGTTTCTTTTGACGTCTCAACGTCTCTTTTTGTTTGTGTGATAACTATTAGGTCCGAGTTCCAGACTCCCTATTAGTTTGTGTGTTCATCCTTTCCCCTGTTAAGGGGAACTACGTCGCCCTGATTCTCATACCAGATGAGATACGTAGGCAGGAGATCGAGCGAGATCTCTCCGGGCAACCTTTTCTCTTTTTTGTTGTGTTGTGTGAGTGCAACCTCTTTGTTTCTTTTGACGTCTCAGCGTCTCTTTTTGTTTGTGTGATAACTATTAGGTCCGAGTTCCAGACACCCTGTTAGTTTGTGTGTTCATCCTTTCCCCTGTTAAGGGGAACTACGTCGCCCTGATTCTCATACCAGATGAGATACGTAGGCAGGAGATCGAGCGAGATCTCTCCGGGAAACCTTTTCTCTTTTTTGTTGTGTTGTGTGAGTGCAACCTCTTTGTTTCTTTTGACGTCTCAGCATCTCTTTTTGTTTGTGTGATAACTATTAGGTTTGAGTTCCAAACTCCCTATTAGTTTGTGTGTTCATCCTTTCCCCTGTTAAGGGGAACTACGTCGCCCTGATTCTCATACCAGATGAGATACGTAGGCAGGAGATCGAGCGAGATCTCTCCGGGCAACCTTTTCTCTTTTTTGTTCTGTTGTGTGAGTGCAACCTCTTTGTTTCTTTTGACGTCTCAGCGTCTCTTTTTGTTTGTGTGATAACTATTAGGTCCGAGTTCCAGACTCCCTATTAGTTTGTGTGTTCATCCTTTCCCCTGTTAAGGGGAACTACGTCGCCCTGATTTACATACCAAATGAGATACGTAGGCAGGAGATCGAGCGAGATCTCTCCGGGCAACCTTTTCTCTTTTTTGTTGTGTTGTGTGAGTGCAAACTCTTTGTTTCTTTTGACGTCTCAGCGTCTCTTTTTGTTTGTGTGATAACTATTAGGTCCGAGTTCCAGACTCCCTATTAGTTTGTGTGTTCATCCTTTCCCCTGTTAAGGGGAACTACGTCGCCCTGATTCTCATACTAGATGAGATACGTAGGCAGGAGATCGAGCGAGATATCTCCGGGCAACATTTTCTCTTTTTTGTTGTTTTGTGTGAGTGCAACCTCTTTGTTTCTTTTGACGTCTCAGCATCTCTTTTTGTTTGTGTGATAACTATTAGGTCCGAGTTCCAGACTCCCTATTAGTTTGTGTGTTCATCCTTTCCCCTGTTAAGGGGAACTACGTCGCCCTGATTCTCATACCACATGAGATACGTAGGCAGGAGATCGAGCGAGATCTCTCTGGGCGCCCTTTTTCCTTTTTGTTTCTTTTGACGTCTCAGCGTCTCTTCTTGTTTGTTTGACAACTATTAGGTCCGAGTTCCCGACTCCCTATTAGTTTGTTGTCGCCCTTTTTCTTTTCAAGCTCTTTGTTTTCTTTGACGTCTCAGCGTCTCTTTGCATTTGTGTGACAACTATTAGGTCCGAGTTCCAGACTCCTTATTAGTTTGTTGTCGCCCTTTTCTTTTTCTGTGTGTGTTTTGCTTGACAACTATTAGGTCCGAGTTCCAAACTCCCTATTAGTTTGTTGTCACCCTTTTTCTTTTTTTAACTTGTGTGTTTCTTTTGACGTCTCAGCGTCTCATTGTGTTTTGCTTGACAACTATTAGGCACGAGTTCCAGACTCCCTATTAGTTTGTCAATTGGAGAACCTTTTTCTTTGGTGTTCGTTGGATAGCGTGTGTTCTTGTTTGGTGTCGGATATAAGTCCATCTATTGGCATTTTGTTTCCTGTTTTTTGTGTGGAGTCGGATGTAAGACCATCTATTGGAATTCTATTTCCTGTTTGTTGTTTGTTTGTTTGGAGTCGGATGTAAGTCCATGTATTGGCATTTTGTTTCCTTGTTTGTTTTTCTTTGTTGGGAGTCGGATATAAATCCATGTATTGGCATTCTGTTTCCTGTTGTGTGTTTATTTTGACGTCTCAGCGTCTCTTTTCGGTTTATTTTGACGTCTCAGCGTCTCTTTTCGGTGTTTTGTTTCGGCGTGCGTTAGCCGAGCTACGAGTGCTCTGATTCTTCTCTGGATAGAGAAGATACGTAGGCATAGGATGCGATATCCTAGCGAGCATGTTTCCCATTTCCCCGAACTACGTCGACTCTGATGTTTATTTCTGACAAACTACGTAGGCCCAGGATGCGACATTCTGCCGAGTCCCCTTCCTCCGTCTTCTTTCACCTGTTTATTCCAGTTGTGTGCATTCTTTGAGCAGTTTATCAGCAACCTTTTCCTATAATTTTGAGCGTGGATCCCGTCGAGTACGACGGACGTGAGGGGTGCTAATACCTTCCCCTTGCGTAACCGACTCTCGTGCCTTGCAATCTCTGGTCGTAAGGCCGTTCCTTTCCCTTTTCTTAGGTTAGTCAAGTGCTTCCTTTCCGTCATAGGATGAATAGCGTCGGTGGCAGCTCTGTAAACTTGTTTTTTCCGCCGGTTGTTTTTCGCGTTGCGACACATATCCATAGTAAACTCTCCATTACCACCTTTGTATCCTAGTAAAGCTGGGAAGTCTTCATTTTGAATGCTAAACTCTTGATTTTGTTGTACAATAGGACTAAGACCCTGTTTCCGTAAAGTGCCCAACTGTCCTTGCGGCCCTCCAGCAGAACTTGGATGACTTGATAGTTGAGGGAAGTCATTGAGGTCAAAGGGTGAACTGTCACTGGAATTCAAGTCATTCAACATTCCCATAGAGTTCACGTGATGTACTGCTTGAATATAGCTTTGTGAAAGTAGACCTCCAGCACTTGGATAAGAATTTCCTAGCATTGAAATTACCTGAGGAGATCCTTGAGGAAGCACACCACTCATCAATCGATTTTGTCCTTGTACGCCTAAACCGCCGGATCCGCTGCTTCCATTTTAATTTAGACGTGAAGCAAGACCAGGAATGGACAATCCTCCAGAGCTTATCCTCACAATGTTTCCCCCAGCGACCATGTCCCCCATCGAACTTGTTATCCTCGGACCTGTATATTCCTTTTGATGGCAGTTCGGATGCAATTTATTCTGTGTTTAGCAAGAAGAGGCAATGACCCGAGATGACGTCAAAGTCTTGCCATCTCATCTTTTGCACTGATTACACTTGGGCCATGGACTCTTTGCAGACGTCCTATTTCCCGAAGAAGAGTGACTGCTATTTTGTATTGAGCACAAATTGTTGCCTGAGCTCTAATATCACTTCCATGAGATTGTTCCTTAGCCAATGCAAGAAAAGATTCATCAAAGAAAGACAACGCATCAGAAAGATGGTTTAGTTCCAATTGGGCCAGTCCAGTCTTGAAACATACAGCAACAGAAGCTAAATCATTAACAAGGTCATGCATGACAAATATTTGTCCTCTAGAATCATCATGCAGTTGTCGAATCAATGATTTGTATAACAATTCAGTAAAACACTTATCACCAACTTCTTCCATGGTTTTTTCCGTCTTGAGACTGATCAAAGAAACCTTCTGCCATCCACAACAAAATCAATTGCTCCCTATCAAGTGAATAGTCCTTTGGAAAAATAGAACAGTAGGAAAAACAATGTTTTAATTGAGAGGAAAGATATTGATAACTCAGGCGCAATGCAGGCAGAATATTATCATTCTGAAAGTTCCATATGTCGTTGTTCAGAACTGCAATCCACTCTTTAGCATCTACTTTCGAACGCAATACTCCTCCAAGAGTTTTTACAGCTATTGGAAATCCACCACACTTTCTTGCAATCTTCCTGCCAATTTCTTCTAGGTTTCGGCATTAAGTTTCACAAAAGTCTCCACTTCTAAATGCATGTTTGGAACGTAAAGACCAACAGTCTTCTTCACTATCATCAACCAGCATCCGGGCTCTTTTGGCAGCTCGTGTGTCGCCTTCTAATTTCCAATATATTTGTTTCTGAATATCTTTCTTTGGTTGTCTTGCATTGATCCAGGGATCTAAAACCTCATTTATAGCAGCGACCAACTCCCGACTCTTGTATGATTTCATAACCAGTTCGTGCAGCTTCCCACAAGTAAAACCAATAAACTGAGGGTGTATCCTGTTAAACATACTTGAACTTGTGTAAGATCCAGCATATGAAACACCATGGGTTTGCTTTGATGGATGATTAGAGCATGCACCCAATGTTGAACTGCTTTTTTGGTGGCTCATGAGACAGACATCTGAAGTTTCTGCGGTAGAGGTAATAGGAACCCAGAGTTTATCATGTTTCCTAAACACACTGCTACACCTTTTTACAATTCCTTGATCTGCTAAATATTGTAGCTCTGAAAATGATGAAGGCCCTTTCTCACGCCCAGAACCATCAATGTAATACCAGTCACCCAAATGTAGCTGCAACTCCTGGATGGTACAGAAGTGGTCTTTAGGCACACTAATGGACTCCATGTTTTGGTAAGAACCTTGATCACTAACTGATTTTGACTGAGAATCTTCTTCAATTGATGATCTCTTACTATCACAGGTTGAAGTGAATGGTCGGACTGACCTTGGATGTTGTCTATCCTTGCCTCGGCTCTGGTGTCGCGACTTAGTGAGCAGCAATCCCTGATCATTGACAACGCATGCATTTATCCTTACCATTGAAAGAACATTTCCCTTCATTCCTTTGACATAAGAAGGCTTACTTTGAATGGACTTGATTGCAGCATCGCAATCAACCCACTCATCAGCACCAACAGCCCACAAAGGGAGATCAAACCTCTTGTTTTGAGAAGGAAAATACAAGTCATTTTTTTCAGGCCATCGAGGATCTTCACATCTAGACTTTGGCATTATAACAGTGGAAGTTTCAACGAGACAAAGCACTGTCGGCGAATCCCCTGCCGATAGCAACACAAAACCACCTGCGGCTTCGCCACCACAACTGAATCGCATGAATTCCCGTGGATTCTATACTACAAACCGTTAACCTGTACAATCATCACGAACATTAAATCGAACCTCATCCAGAATAGCCTTACGGTACCTGCTACAATCCTCTCAAATCAGCTATGCAAACGGCACGTGCTATTCAACCTTCAACGATGCAATTGATTCTATCTAGCCTTCAACAAAATCAGCAGTCTAACAATATTCAACAGTCGACGTCGTCTAGGCTTCAGCAGCGCTCCCAAATTATTAGGCAGCAACAACATCTTCTTGCTCAGCAGTAACAGCAGTTCGGGAAATAGTCATCAATATAGTGATAACATACCACTTCACTTGCTGCAGCAAACCCGTATCGGCCTGAAGAACAACCTACAGCTGCACAAACCGGTTGGGCCGATAACTTGCAAACCATGAGCAAAACCGCAATGCATATCAGTTGAACCAAGCCTCACACTTGCAAGTAGAGATGTCGGCTCCAAGTCGTGCTTTGTTGATAAACCAGACATATAACTATGTTGCAAGTTCGCAGCATTGTTCTGCTATATAGTTGCTGCAGAACCTTGCAAGTTTGATGGTTGCATCTGAGAGATCATTTGTCTTCGGTGCATTTGAACTTCCGTTAGATTATGCTCTAGATATGACGTTGGAGTATGATAGTGTCTTTAAATAAAGGAAAAGACTTCTTGGATGAGACTGAAGTTTAGTGATGATATGGGAACTTTCATCAGTAAAATGTCTGGTAACTATATGGAATGCACCTTCCCTGCTTAGTTCAACCAATTCAGGAATTCGAGATAGGACTGCTGATCGAATAGCAGCATGGTCATTGCCAATCAACTGTGAGAATGCTTTATTGTTAAAGGAGAAGGCATGAACAGGCTCATCTACATCCTTCATATAACTACCCAATGCAGCCACATACTCATGTCTGGTGGAATGAATCAATCCACAAACCTGATAATATTTGGCTCTCTCACATAGGTCTAGCAAAAATGGAACATCCCAATCGGACTCAGGAACTACTTCCAGAAGTGCAAGCACTTGCTTCTCTCTATTTTTTGGAGTTGAACTTATGAGAGGAAACTGCATCCGTCCAAAAGTACTTTGGCAGATTTGCATCACTAAGCATTGTTCTTGCAAGCTCTACTAGAAATTGATTCTTCCTTTCTACTACTCCATTTTGTTGTGGAGTCCTTGGTGATGAAAAATTATGAGAGATACCATGTTCTTCACAAAATTCTTCAAAGGATGCATTTTGGAATTCTCCATCATGATCACTTCTTATAGATAAAATCTTTGATGACTTCTCATTTGGAATTTGCTTTGCATACTTCTTGAAAGCATCACTTTTCTACAAAAGAAACAAAGTCCAAAAATATCTAGAGAAATCATCAACAATAACTAAGGAATATACATTACCTCTGAAGCTTCTTTTTCTTGATGGACCAAATAAGTTCATATGCAACAATTAAAGTGATCTTGTTGTTGACACCATATTCTTTGACTTGAAAGTTAATTTGGTTTGTTTTCCCTTTTGATAAGCATCACATAATTTATCTTTGACAAATTTTATCTTTGGTAAACCAATGACAAGATCACATTTGACTAGTTTATTTAAATGTTCCATATGAATATGGGTTTCCCTTTTATGCCAAAGCCATGAGTCATTGTTGTTTACCATGAGAAATTTTATTTTCAAAGACAAATCATCTAAAGCTATAATAAAAATATTATTGATTCTATTACCTTTTAGTTTTACCTCATTGGTGACTTCATCTCCAATCAAGCATTCATCTTTGGTGATCTTGAAGCCTTTGTCACAAAGTTGGCTTATGCTTAGAAGATTATGCTTTAGTCCTTCAACATAAAGTATATCTTCAATGGATGTGAAAAGTGGTGCTCCATATTTTCCTTTGCCAAGAATATTTCCTTTATTGTTGTCTCCATAGATGACATATCCCTTGGCTTTAAGCACTAGATTTGAAAATTTGCTTATATCTCCCGTCATATGCTTTGCACAACCACTATCTAGATACCATAAATTTGATGTGGTCTTCAAGCATACCTACAAAAAAAACTATGTTTTGTTAGGTACCAAATGTGTCTTGGGTCCTTCATAATTAGTACCTTTCTTAACCCACACATAATGCCCACTTGCCACACTAAAGTTTCTAACATAGAAAAGATTAGGTGTAAGACCACTTATACCACAATAAAAGCATGTAGGCACAAAATTACTTTTATACCTAGGAACATATGATTTCTTTTTAGGAAATCTCTTCTTAGGATGTTGATAAAAAGTTTGTGCTTTATTCACTTTTTCCTTGTTGGATTGGTCACTTGCCTTAACAAAGATAGTTTTATTAGTACTTGGTTTGTTAAACTTAGAACAACCAAGACCGCTTTTATCATTTGAATATCTTTTTTGGCTAAGAACATTTTCCAATCCAACTTGTCCTTTTTAATATCTTACAAGAAGTCTTTTTAATTGAACAATTTGGAAACTAAGTGAATCATAATTTTTGCATGTAAGATTTTGTTTTTCCTTTTCAAGAAAGTTTTGTTTTTCTATTTCAAAATTCTTTTCCATGGTGTCAATCTTTTCTTCAAGAGAAAGGATTTGTTTCTTTTGAGTTGACACGATTTTATACAAAATCTTACATTCATTTAGAGGTTCATCAATAACACCTTGAGTATCATTATGAGAGGATGTTTCATTACTAACCTCTTCTTCTTCATCATCGGAATGGTGTGAGCCATCAATGCAAGATTAACACATTCTTCGCTTTCGGAATCGGAAGATGAACTCACTTCATTATCTTCCCATGCAATGTAGGCTCTTTTAGATTTTGAATCCTTTCTTTTGTTGAAACCACTTTTCTTTGAGAGTTTTGGACAATCGGTCTTTATATGTTCTTTCTTTTCACATTCATAGAAAATTATGTTTTGAGTAGACGTAAATGCTTCCTTCTTGTTAAAATATTTATTCTTTCTTGCAAAGTTAGAATTTTCGTTAGTACCAAAATATTTAACTAACCTTTTTACAAGAAGCATGAAGTTCTCGTCTTCCTCCGGATTGTCTTATCTTTCAACTTCTTTGGAATCAACTTTTAAGGCAATGCTTATGGATATCTTGTCTAGATTCTCATTCTTTTCAAGTTTATCAAGTTTTGTCTTATATTCTTGGATTTTACCTAAAAACTTGCGGTTGTCATCGTTGATAGATTTTTCTTTTCGGATATTGTCGTCACTTACGATTGTAATTCCCTGGTTAGAGATCTGAGTACTTTAAGATTAAGTTATTCATTAGTTAAAGTCTTACCGAGCGTTTTCAGGTGACTTGTCAAATGCACAAATCTTTTCTGCAAGTTGGGAATTGGTTCTTCGGGCTGCATTCGGAATAACTCGTATTCTTGACTTAACATGTTCACTCTTGATCTTTTAACCTCCACGGTTCCTTCATGTGTTTCGACCAAAGTGTCCCGGATTTCTTTTTCCGTTGTACAGTGGAAGAACTCATCCATGCCAATAGCACCTAGAAAAATATTTATTTTTTTCTTGTCATAAATAGCCTTTTTCTCATCATCTTCATTCCATGATGCTTTGGGCTTAAGAGTGCCAATGCCATTAACAACCGAAGTAGGAAAGAATGGACCTTCTAGGAAAGATTTCCAAACATATTTTCCTTGAGACTCTAGATGTTCCTTCATTCCTATTTTCCAAAAATAGAAACATTCTCCACGAAATAGTGGGGGTATGTTATTGCTGCCACCGTCTCTAAAAACAGGATTTGACTTTACAGAAGCCATGGATCTTTTAGGAGTAGGTTACCTATAACCTTCTCTGATACCAATTGTAAGTTCGGAGCGAGCCTAAGAGGGGGGGTGAATTAGGACCAATAAAAAATTATGGATTTAGAGACAATTTTGTTCTTATTTTTCTTGTTTGGTGATGAGTTTGGAAAATGACAAAGTGAAGAAAAATAAAGAACACAAGGATGTATCCTAGTTCCCTTCACAATCAGAAGGTACGTCTAGTCCCCTTTAAATACGAAAGAGATTTTACTATCTATTATGACGTATACAGGACATACACAATCACCAAGAACTACCTCTTGTGGTTACGAAGTTGATATGAGAACAATCCTCCCAAACTCAACTCTCTTGCTTCCAACAATCCTGGACAGCAAAGTGTTTACAAAACAAACAATCTTATTTTCAACAAATCTGAAAAATAAGATATGGATTACAACAATGATTTTTGAGTGTAGAGTTTATAGTATAATGATCACACTAAGTGATTTATCAATGTAGTTGATCTTCTCTTCCAATGACAATAATTTACTGGTTTGAATGATATGAAAATATGCAGAAAATATCTTGAATGAAAGTTGATAACAAGAAATGTGAGTTCTGAAAATTATAAGAGTTTGATTGGAAAAGGTGAAGTTTGAATTTGAAATATCATGTATTTATATGTGCATAACACCTCTAATGAAACATGGTAATGTTTTGAAAAAATCATGAACAATTGTCAAGTTGAAATGAAATGATTCCATGAAGTGGTGCAAGAAGAGGTGTTAGAAAAGCTACTGATTTTTCAAAAACACACAGTGGTAAATCGATTTATATAGTGGGTAAATCGATTTCCTTGTGGCAACGTTTAAAAGTTTTCAAAAAGTTACAGTGGTAAATCGATTTCCCTAAGAGGTAAATCGATTTCCCTGTTGCAATGTTAAAAATAATTTCAAAAACCTTTAGTGGTAAATCGATTTACCTAAGAGGTAAATCGATTTACCTAGTTGAAAAAAATAATTTTTTGCTTTTGGAAATGTAATGCTTCAGTGGTAAATCGATTTTCCTAAGAGGTAAATCGATTTACCTAGTTGAAAGGTTTATTCTTTATGTCTAGAAAATGTGTAGGCTTCAGTGATAAATCAATTTACCTAAGAGGTAAATCGGTTTACCCGGTTGAAAAATGAGAAATTTAAGCCTAAGACATTTTTCATGCACAAGGAAAGGTTATGCAATGAATGTTTGAATGCTTGAGAATCTAAGACTTTAGTGAAGGTAAATATTCTTATTATACCTTCTTGAAGTGTAATATCTTATATTGAATCATGATGCTTTATCATTGAGTAACATCTTTGCCTTCTTGTTACTTGGAGCTTTGTCTTCGTCAAAATATATTCATCATAGAGAAGCTTGACTTCACACAAACAACCTAATTGGACGTTATCAACCCTAATCGAGATGGAACCCAATCAAAAAAATGATTATGTGTAGTTTCATTGTGTGCATGCATATAAGAGAGGTTAAAGATGATGAGAATGATTTGAAATCTCGATTTCGTATAGGTTTTACTCACTAGAAACCCTTACTAGACAATGATGCATGTATGAAGTATTTATACGCATGCATGTTTGTAGGCAAAAGGAATGCACAGGACTTGGAAAAATTATGAAATTTTAAAAAAAATTATCGCATAGGTCGACCTATGAAAGTCATGTGCCGACCAATTTGATGCATATGTCGACCTGTATAAGGTCATGCGTCGACATGTGTATGCCATGCGTTGCCTATGTGTCGACCTGAAGAGGCGACACATGAGTCAGAACTTACAGGCTTCAATAATGCAGTATGAGTGTCGACCTATGGAATGGATGTGTCGACGTATAGCAACAAATGTTTTTCTATAGGTCGATCTATAAACATATGTGTCGACCTATAATGCAAGTTTTCACAATAAAATATGATTCATGCATATTTGACGCATGAGACCTTTTCCATGTTGTTTCCAAATGCTTTTATGCATCCTAATGCAAAGATACACATAGAGAATCAGAGGATACCGTCCAATATACATTAACGATAAAGTATCCTAGTTTTGACAACATGCAAAATATATCTAACAAAAGTTGCACTCACGATTGTCGTTGTTGTTGTTTTTGTTGTTGTTGTTGTTTTTATTCTGTTGCGATTGAAGGCTTAATATTATTATTGTTTTGTTAAGATTGAATATTCATTGTTGTTATTGTTGTTGTGTTAATTTGTGTAGTACTTGTGTATGATTTTGTTATTATTTTCAGAAAGTACGTAGTTATGGATCGTAGTTGGATAAAAATGTGGTGGTTCAATTTCATGAATTCGCCGAAGAAACCATTCCGACAATAAATGAATTTTTTATTGGCCTTCTAAAATATGCGGGAGTACAAAAAAATTAAATTATTTGGAATTATGATTCACACGGGTTAACCTTTACAAGACAACTTATATAAATGAACCACTCATCATGGTATCCAAAGAAAAACAATTATTTATGCCATTGATCCTTCTAGCAATAGATGGTTAATCATTTATACAAGGAAAATATATTTTTGATAGTGATGAATATCAAGAATTAATTCTTGAAATTTCTAAGACCCCTTATTTCACAATACAACACACATGCGTATCTCATACGACAAAAATGATTCAAATTATGTGTATGTTATTTGTTATGATAATCAAGAAATGATATGGAAAAACTAACAAGTATTTTATATAACTTATTAATATATATATATATATATATATATATATATATATATATATATATATATATATATATATATATATATATATATATATATATATATATATATATATATATATATATATATATATATATATATATAATATATATATATATATATATATATATATATATATATATATATATATATATATATATATATATATATATATATATATATATATATATATATATATATATATATATATATATATATATATATATATATATATATATATATATATATATATATATATATATATATATATTATACTAAAATGATCACTTTATTTTTGAATATCTTTTATTAATATATTTTTTAACGTGTAAAGATTTTTAAGGGTATCATCATCTGATTATCACCCCTAAAGTAAGTTGAAAATAAAATTATTTGTAACATTTATTTATTAATATTGAATGATAATGTTGTTGTTATTGAATATTTAATGTTGTTGTTGATGTGCTATCCTAATTATTTTCAAAAAATGTGGTTTAAATTATAGAAGGTTAACAAACGAATATCATTCAAAGATGAAGAGTTTAGGGTGTATCTTCAAGAATTTGTACTTTGTTTTCTGTCTTTATTGGTTAATCATGTGTATATATTTTAGTTTTGCTGTAAAATGAGCTTTTCATCATTTGTTTAGCTTAGATTATGTTTCAAAAAGTCATTTGTTCTATTTAAGTAAATTTAGGTTTTTATTTAAAAAAATAACAATTAAAATGAAAATTTTGTAAAATTATATAAAAAGTTAATTTAAAAATAAGTGTTTTATCCTAGATTGTTTTCACAATCCGAGATAAAAAGATATTCATACAAGTGAGTTATTGATTTATTTTTGATCTCTTTAATTTAATGAATTTTGATTTTTAATCTCCTTATTTTAAGAATCAATATTTTTCTCAACTTTATTTCATTTGGAATTTTAATGGACTCCTTCCAATTTTGTTTAGCGTATCAATGATGATTATGATAATTTTGTTTAGCGTATCAATGATGATTATGATACAAAATTTATTTTTGATGATGTATCAAAGCTGACTGGAATAATTTATTATTTATTATTTTATTATACATAAAATTAATATTTTTAATTAAGAATTATTAAAAATTTATTTAAAATTTATTTTATACAATCTGTAAAAGAATTTTATGGGCTAGAGGCCCCAACTTTTCCAACAAGTGTACATAATAATGTGCTTATTTACAGAAAATAATGTAGAACATAAAATGCAATAAAATGCAATGTAATAGAACAAATCAATGAATGACAAAACACAACAAAATAATTAGGTGGCACTGCAACTGAGTAAACCTGATGCTTAACTTTATTCGGCATATTGTAGTTTTAGAG
This sequence comes from Lathyrus oleraceus, assembly GCF_024323335.1. NCBI lineage: Eukaryota > Viridiplantae > Streptophyta > Magnoliopsida > Fabales > Fabaceae > Lathyrus > Lathyrus oleraceus. The sequence goes on from NC_066581.1 coordinate 506,778,262, forward strand.
GTTGGTGTTTTGCACGATATTTTTACTTCTAATATAATAACTGGAACTTTCTCTGCAACAACTTCTCTTCATGTTAAAGTTATTTGGATGACTTTGTTCTTTATTGTGACTCTCATCATCGACTTACCTTGAGTGCTTAATTTTTAGCTTTTTAAAGCTTCACGATGGATAATGCATGAAGTTTAATTCCTCTTTATTTTGGTTGGGTAAATGAAGTATGAACTTTATTGAGAATTAATTTGTGCCCTATTTCTAAGTGCTTACCCTTCTATTATCTCTCACATGACAACCACATTATTTAATTCTAGATCAATTCATAGCACAAATATGCATAGTATTTGTGTTGAACTTATATTGTATTATTAATTAATTAATTTCTAAAATATTTCTAAATAAATTTAATTAAAATTATTTAAATTATAAATTTATTATGTAAAAAGTAATAAATAATAAATTATCCTAGTCATGCACATTATTAAAAATAAAATTCTATCATAATCATTAATGACACTTATTCCGAATTGAAGGAGAATCAATAAAATTTAATGATGTAAAGTTGAAGGAAAAAAAGTTAATTATTAAAATGAATGAACAGAAAATTAAAAAATATCCGACTAGAAGAATAAAAAATGCATTTAAGCATTTTTTTCTTTTATAACCACAAGTATTTATTACACTTCTTGCTTTATATTCCTTAATTTGTTTTTCCTATAATATTAATGAACTATAACTTATAAAAGCAATTATTATAATTTTTAATACACACAAAATAATCAAAACAACTTTAAATAAAAATTGGAAGGAGTATATAATAAGAGATATTTATCTTTACTTACAATTAATATTTTTTCTTTTAATATTATAAAATTATTATTACTATAATTATTATTATTATTATTATTATTATTATTATTATTATTATTTATATAATTATAATAATAATAATGATTATATATTACTTTTTCTATATAAAAGGGGAACTTATTCCAGTTTGTCTTATATTTATGTATAACTTATATTATAAATTAATATAAATTATGAGAAAAATTATTTAAAAAATAATAATTATTATATAATATTTTTGAAAAGTCAAATTCTATATTACAAATAAAACAAAGAATATACACAAATAAATAAATAAATATATAAATAATTAAATAAAAGATAAATAAAACATCAGACCAAAGTAAAATTAGGAAAATTAATGTTCCTTAAAAAAAACCACAACCTTTTTGTTAATATATATCCATTTGTCATTAAAAAATCTAATATATATATGTGTTAGTCTTTTGTTATTTGACATTGTCTAAACAGTTTAAAAATTCCTCTATAATATTGAGTTGAAGAAAATCATGATGAAGCGAGGAATCATTCTTCTAATGTTGGTGTCATTGTTTGCTCTTTTTAACCAGACCTATGGTATATCTTACCCAAGTTTTTAATATTATTTAATTTAGTGTCTTTTATCTGCTAATATTTTCAAAAGTTTATATTTAATTACATTCTTGATTAAACGAGGTTAATTGAACTTTGTTGTCTATAATTAGGACAAAAGTTGTGTAGATATGGAGTCCAGTTGATACCAGACTGTGGCAATGATACTTCAGTCTGCCGTGGAGAAATTGCCAAAAAATATAGTGTCACGCCTGTAGATTGCTATTGTCAAGTTAATCCAATTAATATGGCCTTTTGCCAATGTGATGCTATTTGTCCACCACCTGTGAAAGAAAAGAAGATTTTGTCTCTTTAATTTTATGCTACACAAATTATCATATTGATGATTAAGGATAAATAAATTGATTATGAAGTCTTATGGATTAGTATATCTCAATGTATTAGTTATTATGTTTTGGTTCATGGATTTTGTTTTTAATATTTTTGTTGTTTGATTTCTTTGTTGTATTGGTACATTTGTATTCTGTTTTTATTTTTTAAAAAATTAAAATAATATATGTTTATGTTATTAAAATAAATTGCTGTATTAGTTTATGTGATATATTAATATAAAAATAATATACAAAATTATGTTACAAAAATAAAATTTTCTTTTCATAAAATAATTAAAATGGGATGGTGTTTAATAACAATTTTCTATCATGTATATTTTAACTAAAAATATGTATTTTTTTTGGACATTTTTGATATTTAGTCTCCGGGTTGAATTTTTTTATAAATATTTTTGTTGATAGTTTAGGACATACTGTGTATTCTCGTCTCATTTTTTTTTAAATCTTAAAAAACATAGTTGAAAATAAGGGTAAATTGTCGGGTCAATATTGTTACAAAAATTTGTTATCTATCTTCGGTCTCAAATTGATATATTATATATTTATTTAATTTAATATTATTTCAAATATAATGTACAAAATTTTTAAAAAATGAATATTAAAAATAAAATTTTAATTATATAGAGTAAAAATAATAATTATATTAAGAATTAATATATTTATCTTCAGCAAATTAATTTTTAATGTTAGAGTAAAATCATGAGGAAGTGTATTTGATTAAGATTTTAAGAGACTAAATTGGCCACAAAATATTTTTTGAAATTTTTCACACATTTTGTACAATAATTACTGACTTCACACATTTTTTACAGATTGTTTACGGTCATAGTTTTATATATAACTCGTTTTTTGCGTCTAAATATTTCAAACAAAGTGCAAATTTCTTTAGTGATAATTTTGATTTCAAACGATTTAAAACATATGTTCTAGTGATTTAAAAGTACTTTATAGATTTAAAAGATTTGAAAGGATATGTTAAATATTTTATAAAAAAATTTAAAAAATGATAATACATAAAGTATAAAATTGATAGATAATTATAAATATTTATAAAGAATTTGGGCCCCAAATATTGTTACACAAAAGAGAGAGATGACTATACCAAAACCCTTTTAAGATGAAAATCTATAAATAAATAAAAACAAATCTAGCTTATTTTTTACATAATCTTGCTTAATACACAATGGCTCCGCAAAAGCCATGAGAAATAAGCCCATATTATCCATAAAGAAACTCGACCAAAGATAAGGTTGCACACAGAGATATACAGAGAGTTTTTGTCTTGAAACCTGCACAAATTCCTGCAGTTCCAACTATTAATAAAATAAATGACAACTTCCTTGATAATGATGGTGCTTTGAGGACCCTAGAAATGTTGTAAAAGTTCCAAAGAGCCTCCACTTAGTGAAAGGGGATATTGTGGGGCATAGTGTTTTCATGCCATTACAAAAGTGTGACGACAAAGGGATGATAAGTGGTTTTCGCACCATTTTTACTAGTTATTTCGCTTTAGTATTTTCTCTTTTTTATCCAATTTACTTTTGTTTATCATGTTTTATGCTTTAGTTATGTGTTTTTGTTATTTTTAGGTTTTAATAACTATCAAGGGAGAAAGAGGAACACAAACGAGAAAAATGTGAGAAAAAAGTCAGAAGTCGGGAATTTCCAATACAAAATCTAGAGGGATGCTACGGGTGAAGTCGGACGAAATGTACCCGAACGCGTCGCACGACTGAACACACAACAGAGTCACCGCCGAAATTTATTTATCCCAAAAGAGGAAGGGAAAATATCGATACAACAAAGAAATGGATAAGGAAGTCGGTTATGTAAGGGGAAAATATTAGAACCCCTCACATCCATGGTACTCCATGGGAATCATTTTGAATGATCTTGCTTGAATGGATGTTGCTATTTTCATGTACCTGCAAAACAAAAAATTGATTAGAAAAAGAGTGATTGAGGAGGATTAAGACCCTCATGTCTACATACTCTCATAGTGCAATGAGAAATTCAGAGCCTCGTAGTTCGTGGAACTAGAGAGATAGAAGGGAGAAGAAAGAAAGATGGAGAAGGTGTTCGCCAACGATTTGCTTTCCACATTCATAGAAAATGATGTTTTGAGTAGATGTAGATGCTTCCTTTTTGTTAAAATATTTATTCTTTCTTGCAAAGTTAGAATTTTCGTTAGTACCAAAATATTTACCTAACCTTTTTACAAGAAGCATGAAGTTCTCGTCTTCCTCCGGATTGTCTTCTCCTTCAACTTCTTTGGAATCAACTTTTAAGGAAATGCTTATGGATATCTTGTCTATATTCTCATGCTTTTCAATTTTATCAAGTTTTGTCTTATATTCTTGGAGTTTACCAAAAAAATTGAGGACGTCATCGTTGATAGATTTTTCTTTTCGGATATTATCGTCACTTTCGATTGCAATTCCTTGGTTAGAGATATGAGTACTTTAAGATTAAGTTCATCATTAGTTAAATTCTTACCGAGAATTTTCAGGTGATTTGTCAAATGCACAAATCTTTTCTGCATGTTGGGAATTGGTTCTTCGGGCTGCATTCGGAATAACTCGTATTCTTGACTTAACGTGTTCAATCTTGATCTTTTAACCTCCGTGGTTCCTTCATGTGTTTCGACCAAAGTGTCCCGAATTTCTTTTTCCATTGTACAATGGGAGAACTCATCCATGCCAAGAGCACTTAGAAGAATATTTATTTCTTTCTTGTCATAAATAACCCTTTTCTCATCATCTTCATTTCATGATGCTTTGAGCTTAAGAGTGCCAACGCCATTAACAACCGAAGTAGGAACGAACAGACCTTATAGGAAAGATTTCCAAACATATTTTCCTTGAGACTCTAGATGTGCCTTCATTCGTATTTTCCAAAAATAGAAACATTCTCCACAAAATAGTGGGGGCTTGTTATTGTTGCCACCGTCTCTAAAAATAGGATTTGACTTTGCGGAAGCCATGGATCTTTTAGGAGTAGGTTACCTATAACCTGCTCTGATACCAATTGTAAGTTACGAGTGAGCCTAAGAGGGGGGGAGGGGAGGGGGGTGAATTAGGACCAATAAAAAAATCTGGATTTAGAGACAAGTTTATTCTTATTTTTCTTGTTTGGTGATGAGTTTGGAAAATGATAAAGTGAAGAAAAATAAAGAACACAAGGATGTATCATAGTTCCCTTCACAATCTGAAGGTACGTCTAGTCCCCTTTAAACACGAAAGATACTTTACTATTTGTTATGACTTATACAAGACATACACAATCACCAAGAACTACCTCTTGTGATTACTAATTTGATATGAGAACAATCCTCTCAAACTCAACTCTCTTACTTCCAACAATCCTGGACAACAAGGTGTTTACAAAACAAACAATCTTATTTTCAACAAATCTGAAAAATAAGATATGGATTACAACAATGGTTTTTGAGTGTAAAGTTTGTAGTATAATGATCACACTAAGTGATTTATCAATGTAGTTGATCTTCTCTTCCAATAACAATAATTTACAAACACAAAGATGTTAGATTGCTCAAGTATTTTCTGGTCTGAATGATATGAAAATATGCAGAAAATATCTTGAATGAAAGTTGATAACAAGAAATGTGAGTTCTAAAAATTATAAGAGTTTGATTGGAAGAGGTGAAGTTTGAATTTGAAATATCATGTATTTATATGTGCATAACACCTCTAATGAAACATGGTAATGTTCTGAAAAAATCATGAACAATTGTCAAGTTAAAATGAAATGATTCCATAAAGTGGTGCAAGAAAAGGTGTTAGAAAAGCTACTGATTTTTCAAAGTAAATCGATTTATATAGTGGGTAAATCGATTTCCCTGTGGCAACGTTTAAAATTTTTCAAAAACTTACAGTGGTAAATCGATTTACCTAAGAGCTAAATTGATTTCCTTGTTGCAATGTTAAAAATAGTTTTGAAAACATTTAGTGGTAAATCGATTTCCCTAAGAGATAAATTGATTTACCTATTTGAAAAAATTAATTTTTTTGCTTCTAGAAATGTAATGCTTCAGTGGTAAGTTGATTTCCCTAAGAGGTAAATCGATTTACCTAGTTGAAAAATTTATTCTTTATGTCTAGAAAATGTGTAGGCTTTAGTGGTAAATCTATTTACCTAAGAGGTAAATCAATTTACCCAGTTGAAAAATGAGAAATTTAAGCCTAAGACATTTGTCATGCACAAGGAAAGGTTATGCAATGAATGTTTGAATGCTTGAGAATCTAAGACTTTAGTGAAGGTAAATATTCTTATTATACCTTTTTGAAGTGTAATATCTTAACTTATTGAATCATGATGCTTTATCATTGAGTAACATCTTTGCCTTCTTGTTACTTGGAGCTTTATCTTCGTCAAAATACATTCATCATGGAGAAGTTTGACTTCACACAAACAACCTAATTGGACGTTATGAACCCTAATCGAGATGGAACCCAATCAAAAAATGATTATGTGTAGTTTAATTGTGTGTATGCATATAAGAGAGGTTAAAGATGATGAGAATGATTTGAAATCTCGATTTCGTATAGGTTTTACTCACTAGAAACCCTTACTAGACAATGATGCATGTATGAAGTATTTACACGCATGCATGTTTGTAGGCAAAAGGAATGCACAAGACTTGGAAAAATTATGAAATTTTGAAAAAATTTGTCGCATAGGTCGACCTATGAAAGTCATGCACCGACCAGTTTGATGCATATGTCGACCTGTATAAGTTAATGCTACGACATGTGTATGCCATGCGTTGCCTATGTGTCGACCTGAAGAGGCGACATATAAGACATGTGTTGCCTATGTATCAACCCTCTATTCATAAGCATGGATCCTTGAACCAAGACATCTTCCAAAGGAAGGAAAAAAAGGCCAAGTTTCCACATAATACCATGAAAGGGGGGAGACTTACAATCTCACTTACTAGAATGCTATGCCTTTTGGGTCAAAATTTAGCGTTATGTTAAGCAATCGTTATTGGACTTATGTAGAAGTAACAAATATTTAAGGTCGGGCAATAGAAATTTTAGTGCTAATTCATGTTAGATATATGGTATTATGAACCATACTCCTAAAACATACCACACTTAAAAGAAAATGGCAAAAGGGTGGACCTAATCTCATCCATACTTATGTTGATTTTGCAATCAACTAACCTTAGGATACAGAGATATCATAGGTCAATGAAATGGATAGGATATAATGAGATTAGGATGAAGAGGGAGGGGAAATGAAATCAACACAAATTGGTCGTGGGAGGACTTTTACCAAATTAAAATCATTCATTCTTTTTGGGAGATGAAATATACATTTCATCAATCCCCTATATCCAATTATTTTAATCCAACAAAGTCAAATCAACCTTGACCAAGGCCCAACAATAAAAGTCAAACTCAACAAGTCAATAAAAATAGCTCAACACAATTTATTTGCAATTAAACAATTAAAAAGCATTTAAAAATTAATTGAAAATACATTAAATTATATTATGGTTGGTCAAAATCCTAAAACCTCTTCAAAACACCAAATAAATGGCCAAGAGATTTATCATAGGTCAATCAAGGTCAAAGGACCTTGGAGAAAAAAATTCATCATTTTTGGAAACTTAAAAGTATTTTTAAACAATTAAAAATATTCATCAAAATAATTAAATCATGAAAAATATTAATATTGATCCAAAAAATAATTTTAATTCAGAAAATGAAAGACAAAAATATTTGAGAATTTTTGGTGAAAGTCCCATATTTTTTTATCAATATTAAAATTAATATGAATTAATGAAAATAAGTCAATTAAAATGAAAATTAGAAAATGCAAAAATACGTGGACCACTTGATCTCCCTCATTAATTGAGGTGGCAGATCAAATGGATCAGAGCGTGTGTTCCATGATGTTCCCTAGTCAATGTGCCACACGCATGGTAATCAGTTTGGACGCTCAAGATTAAAACAAAATAAGAGGATCATGTGGTCTGGAGACACGCCAACACATCACCGGAGCCAGAGCTCCGGTCTTCTTCTCTGGTGGACCTCACCGGACTGGCCCACCCTCAACCATCACCAAAATGAAAAAGGAGGACATGAATTTAAAGTAAAAATGCTCAGGAGCTCAAATCTGGCCTCAATTTTACCTAACTCCAAGTATATTGAAAGATACATGGAGTTGAATTTTGACGATCATGATCTGAGTTGCTTCGATTTAACCTTTAAGCAACTCAATATTGTTGCGTATATTGGTAGAACTTCAGACAACCAAAAATCAATAAGAATAGTGGATAATTGAGTGAGAATCGAAGAGATGAAAAATTCAGAAATTCACCTTTACTGCAGGTTCAGATGGACATGGTCTTGCTCTCAATTGTACTTGGCTTTGCTCTGGATGCTTGATGAAGTGGAAATGGATCAAGAAAGAAACAGGACTCTTAGAGTTTTGAATCTCAAAATAGTGGGAGATTTAAACTTGGTTTTCAATGAAAATCCTCAAGGTTATCCTTTGAATATGGAGGTTTAGGTTGTAGCTTTAAAGCTGGCACGCAGGGGTCCTCAATTCTGATCATAGACACTTCTATTTATAACCAAAGCCTTTGATATCTGCACACTTGTTTCAAACTTTCAAAAATAGAAAAATGCCTTGCATGGATGCATGGGCGTGTGATAGGCCCATGTAATGATGCATTCAGGTCCAAAATCATGTGCAAGCAATGTTGAAGTCATGTTAACAAGCCATGCATTCGTGTGTGGAAAATGGAAGTTCAAATATGCCAAATGGTCATCCAACTTTAAGCCATACGTAAGTCACTCATACTTTGCCCAAATTGGATGAATTTAGACGTTTTGGAAAGGTTAGATCAGGAGGAACAACTTTCATGTTGGACACTTTTCCATTTGAAGCTTGGATCATGATTAATTATGAGGTGTAAGTTTGTAAAATCAAACATATAAAAAAAAATCTAAGTACCAAGCCATATGTTCACTTCTTCCACCTTGAGTAACTTTTTCTATGGGCTTCAAATGAGAAAAGTTCCTTAAACAAAGTTGTAGCTCTCTCAGATTTATTCAATTTAGTCACAAATGTGACCTTATTTGGATTTAGCATGAAGGAGTTATGCATTTTAGAAGTTGAGGAAAATCACTTGTTCAATGGTATTGGCCCAAAATGACCTATAATGTTTCCTCATATCACATGCATTTAAAAGTTGAATTTGCTCCAAATATCAAAGTTGAAGTAGACATCTTGAATTTGGTCATGTAATTTGAATATCTTTCATCTCATAAAAATTGAGCTAGTTATGATCTTGGGAAGTTGACCTCCAAATTAGGGTTTAAACAAAATGACCTATAATCTTTCACCATAAAAAAAGTGGCTTTCCAAGTAAAACTAGCTCTTAACCTCAACATGAAAGTTGTTTGGAATGTCATTCAGAGTAACTTTGTTCTTAGAATCATTTTCATATGACAAAAATTGTAGGAGATAGGGTCTAGGGAACTCCAGTTTTGATCAGTTGAATTCCTCTGGTCAACCACCATGAACCAACTTGCTAGCTTGATATCCTCTTGACTTTTGATTCCTGCAACACAATTTATCACCCCAAAAAAATATAGGAAATGGAAAAAAAAAAGATTACCGTAGCCTTGTAGAGGATGGAGAGTAGAGCAACTTTCGTGAACAGTACCGACAATTTGGATAGAGTACGGTGCTAAAGTTGGAAGCTTTAAGGTGGTGTGGTTATGGAGGAAGGTTAAGAAAAATTGAGGAAGGAGAAGGATGATGTGAAAATGAGAGAGAGAGTGAAAGAAAATCATATTTTATTGGTAGATTAAGGGTAAACTGTGTTTAAGTGGTGAAATTTTTGGGTGGGGTCCACAAAAACACAAGAAGACGAAATTTGAAAAATATGGCCGTTGGGCCTCACATGGGCCGTGTCAACTTACACGGGCGGCCGTGTCAGGCCACTGTAATTTGAGGCTCCTCCCAGTAGAGCTGACACGGGCGACCGTGTCTGCCTATTGTAAAAAAAGTTTATTTTCCTTGCTTTGCCTGACACGGGCCGTGTCAGATGACACGGGCACCCGTGTCGGGGCCCTGTTTTTTCAAAATTTTCTGATTTTTCCACTATTTTTGGTTCTATCCCTGTTCTTCTGGTATCCGACAATCTTATATGAGTTTAACTCAACTCTTCTCTTCTAAACTACCCGATGTAACCGTGAACCTACGAATAAACCTGTAAACACACCAAACATGGAAATAGTTAGATAAAAACCGCGTGGGTTGCCTCCCACGAAGCGTTGTGTTTAACGTCGCAAGGCTCGAGGGTCATCTCCCTCATCCTTGGAGACGAACATTATCGATCAGACCACTTTCCTGCTTCTTATAGTAGTGCTTCAACCTTGGCCCGTTTACCTTGAATGTATCCCCATTATTTGGATTTTTCAGTTCTATAGCTCCATGGAGAAAAACTTTGTGAGCCACAAACGGACCCGACCACCTGGATTTCAACTTTCCTGGAGGCTTTAATCTGGATTTGATCATGAGCACTAGTTTTCCTTTGACAAAATCTTTTCTCTGTGGCCCGGTATTGTCAGAAATAGGATATATAGGACTTGCATCGAACAATTTCACCGCCTCTATAGTAGCAGGACAGTTTTCTTCCGAATTTAAAAGCACATCTTTGAGGTTCTCTGAAAGTTGTTTCAACTCCATTCCTTTCTTTGGCTCTTCACCCTTCTTACTAGAGTGAGGTAGGCGTAAATCCTCCCACCGGTGTGGTCGAGATCCTTTCCACGGGGTTTGTGCATCCAGCAAGGCTAGCACTTGGGGGTCCCCGTTATCCTCTTCTTTATCACTGTCGGAATTGGATAAACTCAACACTCTTTCCAAAGGTAACGGTGGTGGATTTAAAGGGCTATCATATGTCGTCACCTGATTCAGAACCTCTATAGTGTGACTGGTACAAATATCATCTTTGTCTTTCATGGTGTTTCGAACATTGATTTTCAATTCCTCATCATAAACCTTCAACGTCATGGTTCCTTCTTCTATGTTGATTAAACACCTTCCCGTCTCCAAAAAGGGGCTCCCTAGAATGAGAGGGATCTCTTCATCTTCTGGAATTTCAAGAATTACAAAATCCACCGGGAAAACAAACTTATCAATCTTCACCAGAACATCTTCAACAATGCCATACGGTTTCTTGACCGAATGATCGACGAATTAGAGTGTCATCCTGGTATCTTGCACAACCCCTATACTAAGCTTCTTATAAATGGATAACGACATGAGACTCACACTAGCTCCCAGATCAATAAGAGCTTTGTTGAACGACCTATCTCCAATAGTACATGGGATGGTGACATCTCCTCAATCTTTCTTCTTTATCGGATTCTTCATACCCTGCAAAATAGCGCTACAAGTTTCAGTTAGAATAATTGGGTTAGTGTCGGTGGTATGCCTGTTCGAAATGATATCCTTCATGAACTTGGCATAAGTAGACATTTGTTCAAGTGCCTCCAACAAAGGAATGTTAATCTCCAGCTTCTTGAACAACTCTAAGAATTTTTCAAAGTTTTTCTCATGTTGTCCTTTTTTCTTGTTTCTAGTGGGGAAGGGAAGCTTAAAACCCGACTTAGGCTCAATGACTATTTCTTTTACAATAGGTTTCGGTGCTACCACTTCTTCCCTAACAACTTCATTTTCTTTGATCTCCGGGTCCACTTTGATCAATTGGCCTTCCTCTTCATCCACTTCCTCGACAACTTCATCCGATTTACCATTTCTTGTTGTCACAACACTCACATTATGATGCTCTCTAGGATTGGGCACATTTGCACTAGGTAGAGCAACTTGTGCTTGAGAACTTGATGCTAATTGCTGATCGATTTGACCCATCTGGACTTCAAGATTTTTAATGGATGATGTGGTGTTTTTCTGATAGTTCCTGGTTTATTCTTGAAATTGAACATGATGAGCTTCCATTCTTTCAATAGGAAACTCCCAATCAGCCTTCTTAGGGGCATGTTGTTGTTGTTGTTGTTGTTGTTGATATTGAGTTTGGTACTGACCATGTTGAGGAGCGGTTCGTTTTTGGTCTTTCCATGAGAAGTTGGGATGATTCTTCCAACCCAAATTGTACGTGTTAGAATAAGGATTCTTCTTCTTCAAAAATTTGATTTCCTCCACTTGTTGAGGAGTTGCAAAACAAAACACAGTTTGGTGCGGACCATTACAGATTTCACAACAGACGGTAGGAGCCGGTTGGACCTGTGCCACCTGTCGGGTACCTATGTTCATCGCCTTCAGCTTCTTCTCAACCTCAACAGATATAGTATCTTCAATACGAATTTTAGTAGTTTCCAGCTTTAAATCTATAACCCCTTATGGTTTGCTTTGACACCTATCGTACAACTCCATGTGCTCATTAGTAGCAATAGCTTCAATGATCTTCTTGATACCGGTGGCTGTTGAAAAAATTGTGGAACCACCGGCTGCAGTATCAATCAGTTATTTGGTCTTTACTTTTAGACCATTCACAACATCTGCATATGTTCAGTAGCATCTATATTATGTGTTGGGCAAGCTACTAGAGCTCTCTTGAATCTCTAGTAAGCATCTCCCAAAGTTTCCCCGCCCTTCTACTTAAAATTCAAAATTTCATATCTCTTCCGTAGAAATACCGATGCTGGAAAATACTCATTCAGGAAGGCTTTTTCCATTTCTTCCCAAGATGTGATGCTACCGGTAGGTAAGGAATAAAACCATTATTCAACTTCTTCCGCTAAGGTAAACGGGAACATTCTCAATTTCTTGGCTTCTTTGGTGTGACCATCAATTTTTAGAGTGTTGCTCATGGTCATAAACCTCTGCAAATGCTTATTTTCATCTTCATTCACTTTTCCAGTAAAATGCTTCCTTTCAAGCTGATTAATGGTACTCGGGTGCAGCTGGAAATTAGCCACGTTCACTGGTTGGTTGACAATAGTTAATCTGTCGATTTGTGCATTTGCACCTCCGTAGTCTCCCAACAGTCTTTCTGGTTGTGGTGGAACATCAACCATCATTTTGATCTCTCTATTAGAATCCGAATCTAAACCTGAATGGATGGGAAGTTGGTCTTCATTTGATTCTAATCTAGCTAATTGAGCTTGTTTGTGTCTTGCCCGTAAGGTTCTCTCGATTTTTGCGTCAAAATGAAAATTAGCTGAGGTCTGACCTCGCATACAATTATTAGACATAGATTAGTTGATATAATCGAAATAAAATATTCGAAATAACTGAAAATAAATTTTAGTTGCAGAGCAACAAAATTTCAATTGAGATCATTTTAAACTTATATTAGGCAATCCCCGGCAACGGCGCCAAAAACTTGGTCGAAAAAATAGCAAGTGTACTATTTTTACCGATGTAGTAATAAGAGGGATGTTTCCCAAAGATCGATCTCGAGGATTGCGCAGCAATATAAGAATAAGCAGTCACTCAATTGAACAAAAGTAAGAGTTTGGGTTTGGTAAAATTCACTGTAAGGAAAAATAAAACAAATTAATATTTTCACAAATTAATATGATATGCCAATGAGGGTGTATAAAAATCTCTTGTAATGACCCTTAAGTGTATATCTCCTTAATACTGAAAATTGTTTCAATTACCGGATCTTAAGATTATTTCCCCCTAAGACCTCGAAGGAAACCTTTGGTATTCAATCTAACCTCTAAGTCCTTAGGTGATTATGATGAAACCAAGCATTTTAATTTAACAAGAATAAACTAGTAACCATAGGGTATCCCTAGTCCTAGGTGATATCTAATATGGTTTCACTGTATAAAAACCTTAACAATTGCAATCCTGCTAATCGTTAACCATACATCAATCTTAATTTTTCTGATAAAGAAAGCATTACGCAAATTACACAGTGAAATTGATAACAAATAACATATATTAAGGAAAATCTAACACTAGAGTTATTACATGATCAATTCAGGGACACCCCCTGGCATTGGAGGGTTTAGCCTCTCATATTATTCAAATCAGATACAAGATAAAATTGAGACATTACAAAAAGTTCGGAATTCCGTTGATCTTCAATCGCGTCCGCTCTTGAAGGATCTATGTTCTTCTTCGCTTTCCACTGCTTCCATCTTGATCATCTCTAATTTTTTATCGTGTAAAAAGTCCCTCTCTCCATATTCAAATCTCTTGTAAATAGTTCCTGATGACAATTTTTCTCTAGCAAAAGTCCAAAATGCCCTCCAGGATAAGTTGTGCCAAAAATAGCACAAAACTGGAAAATCAAGTGCCCAAGCCAACATTGGCCGTGTCAGGAAACACGCCAGGCTGTGTTGGGCTTCTGGAGCACAATTCCTTAACACGCCCCTTCAGGGAGGCTGACACGGGCTGTGTCAGCTGACATGGGCACCCGTGTCAGCTCCCTATTTTCCTCTTCCATGGAACTTCTCCTGACACAACCCATGTTAGGCAACACGGGTGGCCATGTCAGGGCTATTGTATGTCCAATTTTCTTCTTCCGACGGGCCCAGAACATCCGATTTTCTTGTTTATCCCTTTGGTACACTTGCTTATACCTGAAACCAAAAGAACTACCACAAAGGGACATAAAATGGAGTATGATGATGCATATAACATGTAATCAACAAATGGAAACAACAATACAAAACATCTAAATTACTAAACAAAATAATAAAATAAATGGACTAATGTGTTACCGGCTTCTTACAAAGGTGCCGAATGAGTTTCAGAAAACAAGTAGAATTAGAGGCTGATCACAACCCCAAACTTATCTCATTGCTTGTCCTCAAGTGATGCTCGAGACATCAGGATGGTTACCCCCAAATTTTGCATCCGCAATGCTACTACGATCTTTCGCGATCTCCTGTTCACTTTTCAATCACAGTTTTACTCTTTCCCGATTTCCGACTTTAGCCACACTTTAATACCAAGGTTCAAACTTTGTGTGTGTACATGGAATCCATTTCAGATTTCATGGCTTCTAGCCACTTCTCAGACTCGGGACCAGTTATGGCCTCTTGGTAGGTCACACACTCATCTTGATCCATGAGTAATACATCACCTTGATCAGTTATAAGATATACATGTCTCTCAGGTAGGTGACGTATCCTGCTTGACCTACGCTGGTCTTGTTCTACTTGAGCAGGTTGCTCTTCCATAACTACTTGTGTTTCCTGATCTAATTCCTCCCTAGGTGTATCAATGCTTTGTGATTCTTGAATTTCTTCAAGCTCTACTTTCCTCCCACTGATTCCTTTGGAAATAAAATCCTTTTCTAGGAAAACTCCAGTTCGAGCGACAAACACTTTGCCCTCAGAAGGATTGTAGAAGTAATACCCTCTTATTTCTTTAGGATACCCCACAAATAAGCATTTGTCAAATTTGGGTTCAAGCTTAGTTGAAATGTGTCGTTTCACATAAACTTCACAACCCCAAATCTTCATGTAATACATATGTGGTTTCTTACCACTCCATATCTCATATGGTGTCTTATCAAACTTTTTGGATGGAACACGGTTAAGTGTGTAAGCTGCTGTCAATGGTGCATATCCCCAAAAGGAGTTTGGAAGATCGGCGTGACTCATCATGGATCGGACCATGTCTAACAAGGTTCGACTTCTTATCTCATATACACCGTTCCATTGGGGTGTTCCAGGAGGAGTAAGTCGGGATAGGATCCCACACTCTTTCAGATGGTCATCAAACTCTAGGCTTAAATACTCACCACCTCGATCTGCTCGAAGAGTTTTAATATTCTTACCTAGTTGGTTTTGTACTTCATTCTTGAATTCCTTGAACTTTTCAAAGGACTCTGATTTGTGTTTCATTAAATACACATAACCATATCTACTGAAATCATCAGTAAATATGATGAAGGACTGAAAACCACTTATGGTTGGTATGTTCAGTGGTCCATATACATCAGTATGTATGAGGGCCAAAAGATCATTAGCTCTTTCACCTTTTCCTGTGAACGGAGACTTTTTCATCTTTCCAATTAAACAAGATCTACATGTCTCATATGATTCATAATCAAAAGAGTCTTAGAGTCCATCTTTATAGAGTTTAGAAATGCGTTTCTCATTTATGTGACCTAATCTACAATGCCAAAGGTAAGTTGGATTTAACTCATTAGGTTTCATCCTTTTAGTATTAATGTTATAAATATGCATTTTAAGATCAAGGACATAATTGTTCATTTGCGCAGTAGCATAGAATATATCATTCAAATAAATTGAGCAACAATTGTTTATTATTATAAATGAAAAACCAAACTTGTCTAAACAAGAAATGGAAATAATATTTCTGCTAATTGCAGGTACATAATAATAGTTCTCTAACTGAATTATTAAACCACTAGGTAAAGTCAATACATAAGTTTCTACGGCTAAAGCAACAACCTTTGCTCCCTTTCCAACTCGTAGGTCAACTTCACCTTTTGCCAAATCTCTACTCCTTTTTAGCCCATGCACATTGGTACAAATGTGAGAACCGCATCCAATATCTAATACCCATGATGCAGAAGTAGATAAATTAATTTCAATAACAAAAATACCTGAAGTTGAAGTCTCTACTCCATTCTTCTTATCTTCCAGGTACTTTGGGTAGTTTCTCTTCCAGTGTCCGGTCTTACCGCAATGGAAGTAGGGGTTTTCCTTTGCTATGCCTCCACTAGGCTTCAAAGCAGGAGCAGTGGGTTTAGGTTTGGCAACTTCCCTGCCTTTCCCTTTATCAGCCTGCTTGGTGGATCTTTTGTTCTGTCTCTTTCCATTTTTGATCATCAGAATGGACTTCCCTTTTGACTTCAGATTCCGCTCAACAATTCTTAACATGGCTAGCAGTTCAGGAAGATATTTGTCCATATCATTCATATTGAAATTAAGGACAAATTGACCGAATCTATCTGGAAACGATTGCAAGATCAAATCAGTCGCAAGTTCCTTTCCGAGGGGAAAACCCAACCTCTCAAGGCTCTCCACATACCCAATCATCTTGAGCACATGGGGACCTAGAGGGGCTCCCTCAGCTAACTTGCCTTTAAAAAGGGGTTTTGAAACTTCAAACCTTTTATGCCTTGCTTGCTTTTGATATAGCATCTTCAGGTGTTCGATCATATCGAACGTTGCCATGTTCTCATGGTGCTTTTGCAACTCTGAGTTCATGGTAGCTAGCATGAGGCAAGCAGTTTCATTGGCATCATCAACATGCTTCTTGTAAGCATCTCTTTCTGCGTTAGGTGCAAAACTAGGAGGTACCTCTTCAGGAACAGGTTTCTCCAAGACATACAACTTTCTATCATTTTTTAGGATAATCCTCAGATTTCGGTGTCACTCCAGAAAATTTGTCCCAGACAATTTTTCCTTATCAAGGATTGATCCCAAAATGTTGTTCGAGGTGTTTGTTGTCATGGTAATCTACATGAAAATAATGAAAATATAAGTATCAATAACATATTTAATTAGGCCTTTAATTAAATATGCTCCCACTATTTTAATCAAAACAAATGATCCTCACCATTTGATTCGTAAAATCCCGTTCGAATATTTTCTAGGTTATTTAGGTAGGAACTCCTTCCGATTGTATCTAATACAACTCTCGAATATTTTAGTTGGGTGAATAACTCCTTATTCCAATCCATCACATGGATCATTTCCAATCTTGCTTCTAAACATATATAATCTTGTTATAATTTGTTTAGTTAAGTTTGACCCATTTTTTTAGCAATTGGATATTACAATTATCCCATTGCACCTTACTAATATAGAATATGCACCTCGCGTAGGCGAAACCTACATTATTCGATACTAGTCTTGATGAGTGCTAAAACTTGGAAAGCATAAACTTAATATTTAATTTGAGGGAATTTTCAATTATTCTGATCTCACCGGCTTATTTATCATATAAATCGTCTCTCACATGCATCAACATTCATTCACATGCATCAACATACATAATGAAACAGTTATGGCCCCTAGTGCAATTGTTCTCCCAAGCCAATGAGAGAACCTAAGCTAACTTAATAACGATCTAAGCTTTTCCAAGCAAGATCTTCAAGGTTGTCCTCCTTTGATATCGTATTCTTCTCTTTCTTCATAACATTATATTATATAAAAGAAACTCGTTTTACATACGAGGGAGTGAGATGAGAAAAGAAGTTACATTAAGAGATTAAAAGAGAGGCATGACACGCAGGTCGTATTTTAAAATCCCAAAACAAAATAAAGGAAAACTAAGGCCATAACCGATCACCACAAGACAATAATAATAAACACACTATTATTATTAATTTAAACTCTATTAATTAATTAAAACCAAATTAAATTTCGGCGACCGATCACACTACACAGAGTTAGCCAGGGGTCCGCTGTCCGCTACCCAAAATGAATGGATGATTTTAATTTGATAAAAGTCCCCATTTAACCAATTTGTGTTGATTCCATTTCCCCTCCCTCTTCATCTCAATCCCATTCTTTTCTCATTCATTTCATGGACGTATGATGTCTCTATATTCTAAGGCTAGTTGATTGCAAAATCAACATAAGTGTGAATGAGATTAGATCCACCCCTTTTGCATATTCTTGTAAGTGTGGTATGTTTTAGGAGTATGGTTCATAATACCATATCTCTAACATGCATTAACACTAAAATTTCTATTTCCCAATCTCAAATAGTTGTGAATTCTACATAAGCCCAATTACGATTGCTTAACATATCACTAAATTTTTGACACAAATGGCATAGCATTCTAGTAAGTGAGATTGTAAGTCTCCCCTCTTTCATGGTATTGTGTGGAAATTTGGCCTTTTTTCCTTCCTTTGGAAGATGTCTTAGTTCAAGGATCCATGCTTGTGAATAGTGGGTTGAGTATTCTCCAAAGAATGACTTAAACAAAACAAAAGCAAAAGCAATACTAACTTCTAATCAACTAACAACCAACATTTAATTTCGAGCCATTTACTTTTATGCACTTTAATTTTTAAGTCTTTATTCATTTGCCATTATTCATAACATTTAACTTGTTTACCTTAATGCCATTTTCACTTTGCTCATTTGAGCTTTATATTATGATTATATTGTGATTGTATATACTTGTTTGTGTTTGTGGTCTTTTGACCTTAATGTACAAAAATAACAACAAAAACCCTAAAAGACATTTGTGTGGACTGTTGGATTGGATCTGAGACATTGGAGTTAGAATTAGGAAACACTCCCTATGCAAAAGGACTTGGCTAATTCCAACTTTCATGAAACCAAGTACTTGTGAATTGAAACTTCATCTGATGCAAGTATTGAAGATCCATTTGAGTTCCTCTGCTACATGGTCTTATTGGAGCTGTTACTTTGAACCTGTGCCTAGTGCCTATCTTTGAGTTCATCTGATACATGGGAGTTTATGAAGAAAATAATGGAGTTGCTAAGCTTGGATGACTCTATATTTATTTGATGTCTTTCTCTTCATCTTTCTATTTGTGTAATGATATTGCTTGATTCTAAAGTCCAAGGGAAATTTTGGTTTCTATATGACATTCTTGTCTATTGGATTGCACCCCATTGGTCAGATCTTTTCAACTCTTAACTTTTAATTTTTGCTTAGGATTAGTCTCTTCATCTCTTCCCCATTTATTTAATTTCAAATCACTCCCTCCTTTTAAAATCTTATTTGCTTGTGTTTTTTTTCTAATCTCAAACCATATTGCAAATTAGAAACTTTGGCCTTATGCCATTGCATTTTTAAACCCTTTTCTTAATCAAACTTGTAAATGAACCTAACTATACTTGACTTAAAATTTCAAAATACAAAAAAAAACTTACACTCATTCAAACCTTTTTAGGCCTTTTGTGCCTTTGTTAAACTTAAATTTTTATTAAAAGAAATACACCCATTTTGAAATTATTACCACGAACTACGAGGTTTTGATCCCTCATTTTATGTTGGTCCGAAGGTCTTGTCTAACACAAAAATATAATTAATAAATTCTTTTCTCATCCCTCCACTCTATTTTTTTTGCAAACATCATTTTATACAAAAACACATATGCACACAAAAAAGGGCTCCCTAGGAGTACCTAGGACACTTTGGGTGCTAACATCTTCCTTCTGTGTAACCAACCCCCTTACCTGTAATCTCTGGTATTTTATTAGTTTTGATTTGAAAACTTCTTATCTTTGGGATTTTTTTGTACTTCTCCCTTTTTCCTTGGAAACAATAAAAGCACGGTGGCGACTCTGGTTTTATTGACGTTAAGCTTATCCGTAGCTTGATGGTCATGAATTTACCGCTACAATATGAATGTTAAAATAATCTTTGTGGGAAATATATTGCCACAAAAGAAAAGAATCTGGAGAGACTAGAACTCCAAAGGAGCATAATGCATTCCGTTAGGAAAACTCACTGAGGAGACAAAGACTCTAGGGGATAAAAGGCTATGCGTAGGTCAGGCTATGACTTGAAAACTACTGGAAGTATGCGCCCAAACTCAACTGGGAAGGACTTGGCCTGGGAATAAGGTTATCTGCAGGGGAAGGTGACTTACCTAGGGAAGTATGCGCCCAAACTCAACTGGGAAGAACGAACTTCAACACAAGAGTAAAAGAGATGTATAATCTACTACCGGTTACTGGGTAAGAAGATTAATACACTCGAAGAGAGGGACATCATTTATCGGTTAGGGTAAACATATCAAGGATGACTCGCTGAGGAAAAAGAGGCGTATTTATTACCGGTTAGTGGGTAAGAATAACCTACTAGGGAGAGAATATCAAATAGGATTTACAACTACCGTTTACTAGGCAGAAGACCAAAAAGAGAGTATCCGTCACCAGTTAAAGTGAACATATCAAGGATAAATTAGCGGAAGAATATCCTTCATTGATTAGAATGAACATATCAAGGATACACCACCTGGGAAAAGAGGAAGAATATCCATTATCTATTAGGGTAAACATATCAAGGATAAATTTCTGGGGAGAAATAGGAATTATAATTACCGATTACTGGTAGAAGACCAAAGATAGAGAATATCCGTCATCGGTTAGGATGAACATATCAAGGATAGACTCAGCAGAGGAAATGGGATTTACAACCGCCTGTTATTGGGTAGAAGACCACAAAAATAGAGAGAATTCGTCACTGGTTAGAGTGAACATTTCAAGGATTAACTCTGAGGGGGAAAGTATGATTTATATCTATCATTTATTGGGAAGAAGATCGCAAAGAGGAGAAAATCAATCACCGGTTAAAGTGAACATATCAAGGATAGACTCTTTTGTGAACAAAACCAGGGATTACGAATACCTTTTTACTGGGTAGAAACCAAAAAGGAAGAATATCACTCACTGGTTAAGATGAACATATCAAGGATAGACTTACCGGGGAAACGTGAAAACGAATCCGTTGGGGAAAATAAAGGAAGTATATTGCATTTTACTGGGTATTGGGTAAAATTAATGTACTCAATATCAAGATGAATATTACCAGTTACTGGGTAATAGACTCTTTGAGACCAAAAGATCTATCTAGGTGAGAACTAGAAAGAAACGGTCAAACAAAGACTCAACCCAATGAGGATATAACTCAAGGGGAGTGGTTCCATCCAAGTTAAGTATTGGGGACAACACCAAAATAATAATCATCCACGAGGAAATAACTCAGTGGGGAATGAGAAAGGATAAACTCTTTCTGCTTAAGGGGCTTACACTCTACA
The DNA here is from genome assembly GCF_024323335.1 of Lathyrus oleraceus. NCBI lineage: Eukaryota > Viridiplantae > Streptophyta > Magnoliopsida > Fabales > Fabaceae > Lathyrus > Lathyrus oleraceus. The sequence continues at coordinate 506,799,803 of NC_066581.1, forward strand.
ATTCCAAGAGGACAAACACACAAAATCTGTATGGGGGAATAATATCACCAAAGCAGGGGATCAGAAGAAAAAGCAATGCAATAAAAATGTGTAATGAAATATTTTATGTTGGTTTTTATGCATGAATATGTATGCGTATGATTATGATTATACCGACAAAACAGCACAAAGGATACAAATAACGAAGATTCGAATCATCACTACAAAACACTCGACTAATCTCAACAAGATGGAAACACCAACTGGAGAATATGCTAGGGATGAAAATAAATCATCTAGCTCTGAATAAATCAACTCTGGATGGGGAAAGACATGGAGAATGTGCTGCCAATCAATCAAGGCAAACTCTGCGGGAAGAGAGCACTATTGAAGGATGATCAATCAAACCTGTCGAGGATCGAGAAGGATCTGCTGAGGATCCAAACAAATCAACACTGCAAGGAATTTTAAGTTAACACCATGTCAAATGGGATACAACCTTGAAGGGGACAAAATCAGATACTGCTTAGAACAAGACATTGTCGGGAAAGCGGGAACTTCTATCAGAAGGCAAACTCCGCCAAATAAAACTCTGAATGAGGAATCTGAGCAATTTTGCTAGGGAGGCTGTGACTTGTTCGACTAAATCAAAGACCGTCACATTTCTCAATAATCATCAAATTCTTCTCGGAAATTGCAAAATAAACCAATTCTAAGACAAAGATAATCGGATCTGACTCACACAGGGGATAAACTATCGTGGTTATGCAACACAAACAGATGCAAATAGGGATCTAGAGACCAAATAAAGGTTCTGGGATATCCAGGGTCGAATAATCAACTCGCAAACTGGGGGATGCAGAACATGAACACCTCAGTTGCGGAAGATGAATTTGCAAAGGGGACCGATCATTAACTCAATCGGGGATAATAGGTTGCTTGGAGAGCGACTTCTTAACCAAGTTAGGAACGAACGACGAAATGTTTGGGAGGAAAAAGTTACCAAACCAACTGCTTGGGGAAGACCAACAATGCTTCACACTTCAAGACTTACCTGTTCTTAGATTGTTGTTGACATTCCCTGTTGAAATCAATTATTCTTAAAGTGAATGTTTACTCCGATTATAAAAAATATTAAAACAAGTATTTAAAAAATAGCACAAAGAGGTGTAACACAAGGACTTCCCAAGAGGTCACCCATCCTAGTATTATTGTCGTCCAAGCATGCTTAATTGCGAAGTTCTGATAAGATCTGGTGCATTAGTACTGGTATGGTCACACCTGATATCCAATGTGTTCTAATTGTATATATTTGATTTGATCAATTTCACTTATAAACAACAAAATAGATATAACTAACGCCAAAATATTTTTTTTCTCTTACTTTGTCTGACTCTTTACTCAAATTTAAAAATATGATAACAAGTAATTAAAAAATAGAAAAAAGTGGTGCAACATAAGGACTTCCAAGGATGCCACCCATCCTAGTGCAACTCTCCCCCAATCACGCTTAACTGTGGAGTTATGCTGAGATCCGGTGCATTAGTGCTGGTATGATTGCACCTGATATCCAATGTGCTCTAATTGTATATATTTGAGTTCTTTCACTGATTAATGACAAAATAAATATAACTAACATTGAAATATTTATTTTCTCATACTTTGTCCGATTATTTTTCTCCTATTAAAAACAATGAAAACAAGTATTTAAAAAATATCACAAAGAGGTGGAACATAAGGACTTCCTAAGAGGTCACTCATCCTAGTACTACTCTCGTCCAAGCATTCTTATATGTAATATTATAATGGGATCAGGTGCATTAGTGCTGGTATGATCGCACTTGATATGCAATGCGCTCTAATTGTATATATTTGATTTCTTTCACTTATTTAAGGAAAAATAAATATAACTAATGCCGAAATTTTTTTTTCTCCTACTTTGTTTGATTCTTTTACTACAATTCAAAAAAAAAAGAAAACAAGTATTTAAAAAATAGTAAAAAGAAAGAGGTTTAACAGAAGGACTTCCCAGAAGTTCACCAATTGTAGTACTACTCTCGCCCAATCACGCTTAACTGCGGAGTTAAGTTGAGATCTGTTGCATTAGTGTTGGTATGATCTCACCTTATATTCAATGCACTCTAATTGTATATAATTGATTTCTTTCACTTATTAACGTAAAAATAAATATAACTAATGCCGAAAAATTTATTTTCTCATACTTTGTCCGATTCTTTTACTCCGATTATAAAAAAAAATAAAACAAGAATTTAAAAAAGAGCCAAAAGAAAGAAGTGTAATATAAGGACTTCCTATGAGGTCACCCATCCTAGTACTACTCTCGCGCAAGCACGTGTAACTGCATAGTTCTCATGGGATTCGGTGCATTAGTGATGATATGATCGCACCTGATATCCAATGTGGTCTAACTGTATATATTTGATTTGATTTATGTTACTTCTTAACAACAAAATATATATAACTAACGCCGAAATATTTATTTTTTCCTACTGTGTTTGACTCTTTACCCCGATTAAAAAAATGATAATAAGTATTTAAAAAATAGCAAAAAGAGGTGCAACACAAGGACTTCCAAGGAGGTCACACATCCTAGTACTAATCTCGCCCAATCTTGCTTAACTGCGGAGTTATGTTGAGATCTGGTGCATAAGTGTTGGTATGATCGCACCCGATATCCAATGCGCTCTAAATATATTTATTTGATTTCTTTCACTTATTAATGGAAAAATAAACATAACTAATGTTGAAATACTTATTTTTCTCATATTTCTTCCGATTCTTTTACTCCAATTAAAAAAAATAGAAAGAAGTATTTAAAAAATTGCACAAAGAGGTGGAACATAAGGATTTCCCAGGAGGTCACCCATTCTAGTACTACTCTCGTCCAAGCATGCTTAAATGTGATATTCTGATAGGATCAGGTGCATTAGTGCTGATATGATCGCACATGATATGCAATGCGCTCTAATTGTACATATTTGATTTCTTTCACTTATTAACGGCAAAACAAAATATAACTAATGCCGAAATATTTTTTTCTCCTACTCTGTCTGATTCTTTAACTCCGATTAAAAAAAAGAAAACAAGTATTTAAAAAATAGCCAAAAGAAAGAAGTGTAAGACAAGGACTTCCTAGGAGGTCAGCCATCCTAGTAATACTCTCGTGCAAGCACGCGTAACAGTGGAGTTCTCATGGGATCAGGTGCATTAGTAATGATATGGTCACACCTGATATCCAATACGCACTAATTGTATATATTTGAGTTGATTTCTTTCACTTATTAATAGCAAAATAAATATAATTAATGTCAAAATAATTATTTTCTCCTACTTTGTCCGATTCTTTACTCCGATTAAAAAAATGATAACAAGCATTTCGAAAATAGCAAAACGAAGTGCAACACAAGGACTTCCCAGGAGGACACCTAACAAAGTACTACTCTCGCTCAAGGACGCTTAACTGCGAAGTTCTGATGGGAGCAGGTGCATTAGTGCTGGTATGATCGCACCTGATATACAATGTGCTCTAATTATATATATTTGATTTCTTTAAATTATTAACGTCAAAATAAATATAACTAACACAAAAATATTTATTTTCTCCTACTTTTTCAGATTATTTTACTCTGATTATAAAAAAACTAAAACAAATATTTAAAAAATAGCATAAAGAGGTGTAACACAAGGACTTCCCAAGAGGTCACCCATCCTAGTATTACTCTAATCCAACCACGTTTAACTGCGAAATTTTGATGGGATCTGGTGCATTAGTACTATTATGATCGCACCTGATATCCATTGCATTCTAATTGTATATATTTGATTTGATTAATTTCACTTATTAATGTCAAAATAGATATAACTAACGCCAAAGTATTTATTTTCTCTTACTTTGTCCGATCCTTTACTCCGATTTAAAAAATGATAACAAGGGATTTAAATATAGAAAAAAGAGGCGCAACATAAGGACTTCGCAGGATGTCACCTATCCTAGTACAACTCTCACCCAATCACGTTTAACTGCATAGTTATGCTGAGATTCGGTGCATTAGTGTTGGTATGATCGCACTTGATATCCAATATGCTCTAATTATATATATATATATATATATATATATATATATATATATATATATATATATATATATATATATATATATATATATATATATATATATATATATATATATATATATATATATATATATATATATATATATATATATATATATATATATATATATATATATATGATTTCTTTCACTTATTAACGATAAAATAAACATAACTAATGTTGAAATATTTATTTTTCTCATGCTTTATCTGATTCTTTTACTCCGATGAAACAAAATGAAAACAAGTATTTAAAAAATATCTCAAAGAGGTGGAACATAAGGACTTTCCAGGAGGACATCCATCCTAGTATTACTCTCGTCCAAGCATGCTTAAAGTGATATTCTAATGGGATGAGGTGCATTAGTGTTGATATGATCGCACTTGATATGCAATACGCTCTAATTGTATATATTTGATTTTTTCACTTATTATAGGAATAATAAATATAACTAACGACAAAACATTTTTTTTCTCCTACTTTGTCTGATACTTTTACTTCGATTAAAAAAAAGAAAACAAGTATTGAAAAAATAGCCAAAATAAAGAGGTTTAATAGAAGGACTTCCCAAAAGTTCACCCATTCTAGTACTACTCTCGCCCAATCACGCTTAACTGTGGAGTTATGTTGAGATCTTGTGCATTAGTGCTGGTATGATTGCACCTTATATTCAATGTGCTCTAATTGTATATATTTGATTTCTTTCACTTATTAACGGAAAAATAAATATAACTAATGTTGAAATATTTATTTTTTCCAACTTTATCTATTTTTTTCTCCGATTAAAAAAAAGAAAACAAGTATTTAAAAAAGAGCCCAAAGAAAGAAGTGTAACATAAGGACTTCCTAGGAGGTCACCCATCCTAGTACTACTCTCGCAGAAGCACACGTAACTGCAGAGTTCTCATGGGATCCGGTGCATTGGTGTTGATATGACCACACCTGATATCCAATATGCTCTAACTGTATATATTTGATTTGATTTGATTTCTTTCACTTATTAACAACAAAATAAATATAACTAATGCCAAAATATTTATTTTCTCCTACTTTGTTCGATTCTTTACTCCGATTAAAAAAAATGATTACAAGCATTTCAAAAATAGCAAAAAGAGGTGTAACACAGGAACTTCTAAGGAAGTCACTCATCCTAGTACTAATCTCGCCAAATCTTGCTTAACCGCGGAGTTTTATTGAGATCTGGTGCATTAGTGTTAGTATGATCGCACCTGATATCCAATGCGCTCTAATTATATATATTTTATTTCTTTCACTTATTAACGTAAAAATAAATATAACTAACGCTGAAATATTTATTTTCTCATACTTGGTACGATTGTTTTACTCCGATTAAAAAAATGGAAACAAGTATTTAAAAAATTGCACAAAGAGGTGGAACATAAGGACTTCCCAGGATGTCAGCTATCCTAGTACTACTCTAGTCCAACCACGCTTAAATGTGATATTCTTATGAGGTTAGGTGCATTAGTGCTGGTATGATTGCACCTGATATGCAATGCGTACTAATTGTATAGATTTGATTTCTTTCACTTATTAACGACAAAATAAATATAATTGACGTCGAAATATTTATTTTCTCCTACTTTGTCCGATTCTTTAACTCCGATTAAAAAAAAATAAAACAATAATTTAAAAAATAGCCAAAAGAAAGATGTGTAACATAAGGACTTCCTAGGAGGTCATCCATCCTAGTAGTACTCTCGTGCAAGCACACGTAACTGTGGAGTTCTCATGGGATCCGGTGTATTATGATTGTTATGAACATACCTGATATCTAACACGCTCTAATTGCATATATTTGAGTTGATTCCATTCACTTATTTACAACATAATAAATATAACTAACACTGAAATATTTACTTTCTCCTACTTTGTCAAATTCTTTACTCCAATTAAAAAAATGATAACAAGTATTTCAAAAATAGCAAAACAAAGTGCAACACAAGAACTTCCCAAGGAGGACACCCATCAAAGTACTACTCTCGCCCAAGCATGCTTAACTGCGAAGTTCTGATGGGAGCGGGTGCAATAGTGCTGGTATGATCGCACCTGATATGCAATATGCTCTAATTCTATATATTTGATTTCTTTAAATTAATAACGTCAAAATAAATATAACTTACGCCGAAATATTTATTTTCTCCTACTTTTCTAATTCTTTTACTCTAATTATAAACAAATTAAAACAAGTATTTAAAAAAAAGCAAAAATAGGTGTAACACAAGGACTTCCCAAGAGGTCACACAAGCACGCTTCACTGTGAAGTTCTGAAGGGATCTGGTGCATTAGTACTTGTATGATCACACCTAATATCCAATGCGTTCTAATTGTATATATTTGATTTGATTAACTTCACTTATTAACAACAAAATAGATATAACTAACGCCAAAATATTTATTTTCTCTTACTTTGTCCGATTCTTTACTCCGATTAAAAAAATGATAACAAGTATTTAAAAAATAGAAAAAAGACGTGCAACATAAAGGCTTCTCAGGATGTCACCCATTCTAGTAGAACTCTCGCCTAATCACGCTTAATTGCAGAGTTATGCTAAGATCCGGTACATTAGTGCTGGTATGATCGCACCTGATGTCCAATGCGCTCTAATTGTATATATTTGAGTTCTTTCACTTATTAATGACAAAATAAATATAACTAACACTAAAATATTTATTTTCTCATACACTGTCCGATTCTTTTACTCCGATTAAAAAAATAAAAACAAGTATTTAAAAAATATCACAAAGAGGTAGAACATAAGGACTTCCCAGGAGCCCACCCATATTAGTACTACTCTCGTCCAAGCATGCTTAAATGTAATATTCTGATGGAATCAGGTGCATTAGTGCTGGAAAGATCGCACCTGATATGCAATACGCTCTAATTATATATATTTGATTTCTTTTCCCTTATTAAAGGAAAAATAAATATAACTAATGCCGAAATATTTTTTCTCCTAGTTTGTTTGATTCTTTTACTAGGATTAAAAAAAAGAAAATAAGTATTTAAAAAATAGCCAAAAGAAAGAGGTTTAACAGAAGGACTTCCCAGAAGTTCACTCATTCTAGTACTACTCTCGTCCAAGCACGCTTCACTGTGAAGTTCTGATGGGATCCGGTGCATTAGTACTTGTATGATCACACCTAATATCCAATGCATTCTAATTGTATATATTTGATTTGGTTAATTTCAATTATTAACAACAAAATAGATATAACTAACGCCAACATATTTCTTTTCTCTTACTTTATTCGATTCTTTACTCCGATTAAAAAAATGATAACAAGTATTTAAAAAATAGAAAAAAGATGTGCAACTTAAAGGCTTCTTAGGATATCACCCATTCTAGTAGAACTCTCGCCCAATCATGCTTAACTGCAGAGTTATGCTAAGATTCAGTGCATTAGTGCTGCTATGATCGCACCTAATGTCCAATGCGCTCTAATTGTATATATTTGAGTTCTTTCACTTATTAACGACAAAATAAATATAACTAACGCTGAAATATTTATTTTCTCATACTTTGTCTGATTTTTTTACTCCAATTAAAAAAATTAAAACAAATATTTAAAAAATATCACAAAGAGGTGGAACATAAGGACTTCCCAGAAGGTCACCCATTTTAGTACTACTCTCGTCCAATCATGCTTAAATGTGATATTCTGATGGAATCAGGTGCATTAGTGTTGGTAAGATCGCACCTAATATGCAATGCGCTCTATTTATATATATTCAATTTCTTTCACTTATTAAAGGCAAAATAAATATAACTAACACCGAAATATATTTTCTCCTACTTTGTCTGATTCTTTTACTAGGATTAAAAAAGGAAAACAAGTTTTTAAGAAAGAGGTTTAACATAAGGACTTCCCAGAAGTTCACCCATTCTAGTACTACTCTCGCCAAATCACGCTTAACTATGAAGTTATATTGAGAACTGGTGCATTAGTGCTGGTATGATCGCACCTTATATTCAATGCGCTCTAATTGTATATATTTGATTTATTTCACTTAATAATGGAAAAATAAATATAACTAACGCCGGAATATTTATTTTCTCCTACTTTGTCCTATTTTTTACTCTGATTAAAAAAAAGAAAGCAAGTATTTGAAAAATAGACAAAAGAAAGAAGTGTAACTGAGGGACTTCCTAGGAAGTCACCCATCCTAGTACTACTGTCGTGGCATCCGGTGCATTAGTGCTGAAATGATCGCACTTGATATACAATGCGCTCTAATTGTATATATTTGATTTGATTTCTTTCACTTATTAACAATAAAATATATATAACTAATGCCGAAATATTTATTTTCCCCTAATTTGTCAAATTCTTTACTCTAATTAAAAAATGATAATAAGTATTTCAAAAATAGCAAAAAGGCGTGCAACACAAGGACTTCCTAGGATGTCACTCATTCTAGTAGTACTCTCGCCCAATCACGCTTAACTACGAAGATATATTGAGATCCGGTGCATTAGTGTTGCTATGATCGCACCTGATACCCAATGCGCTCTAATTGTATATATTTGATTTTGTTCACTTATTAACGGAAAACTAAATATAACTAATGCTGAAATATTTATTTTCTCATACTTTGTCTGATTCTTTTACTCTGATTTTAAAAAATAAAAATAAGTATTTGAAATATAAAACAAAGAGGTGAAACATAAGGACTTTCCAAGAGGTCACTCATCCTAGTACTACTCTCGTCCAAGCATGCTTAAATGTGATACTTTGATGAGATTATGTGCATTAGTGCTGGTATCATCGTACCTGATATGAAATGCGCTCTAATTGTATATAACTAACGCCAAAATATTTATTTTCTCCTACTTTATCCGATTCTTTTACTCCGATTATAAAAAGAATACAAATATTTAAAAAATAGTCAAAAGAAAGAGGTGTAACACAAGGACTTCCGAGGAGGTCACCCATCATAGTACTACTCGCGTGCAACCACGCTTAATTGTGTTGTTCTGATGGGATCCATTACATTAGCGTTTGTATGATCGCACCTGATATCCAATACGCTATAATTGTATATATTTGATATGATTTCTTTCACTTTTTAACAGAAAAATAAACATAACTAACTCAGATGTATTTATTTTCTCATACTTTGTCTGATTCGTTACCTCGATTAAAAAAATGATAACAAGTGTGTAAAAAATAGAAAAAACTGGTGCAACACAAGGACTTCCCAAGATGTCACCCATGCTAGTACTACTATCGCCCAATCTTGTTTAACAACGGAGTTATGTTGAGATCCGATGCATTCGATATGGTATGATCGCACCTGATACCAAATGCGTTCTAATTGTATATATTTGATTTATTTCACTTATTAACGGAAAAATAAATATAATAAATGCTGAAATATTTATTTTCTCCTACTTTGTCTTATACTTTTACTCCGATTAAAAAAAGAAAACAAGTATTTACAACATAGCCAATAGAAAGAGGTGTCACACAAGGACTTCCTATGAGGTCATCCATTCTAGTACTAATTTCGTGCAAACACGTTTAACTGCGGAGTTCTGATGGAATCCGGTGTATTAGTGTTGATATGATCGCATCTCATATCCAGTTCTCTTTAATCGTGTATATTTGATTTGATTTCCTTCACTTTTTAATAGCAAAATAAATATAACTAACGCCGAAATATTTATTTTCTCCTACTTTGTCTGATTCTTTACTCCGATTAAAATAAATGTTAACCAGTAGTTAAAAAATAGCAAAAAGTGGTACAACACGAGGACTTCACAGGATGTCACTCATCCTAGTACTACTCTCGTCTAATCACGCTTAACTGCGGAGTTATGTTAAGATATGATGCATTAGTGTTGGTAAGATCACACCTGATATTGAATGCGCTCTAATTGTATATGTTTGATTTCTTTCACTTATTAACGGAAAAATAAATATAACTAACGCCGAAATATTTATTTTCTCATACTTTGTCCGATTCTTTTACTCCAATTATAAAAAAAGAAAACAAGTCTTCAAAAAATAGCCAAAAGAAAGAGGTGTAAGATAAGGACTTTCCAAGAGGTCACTCATCCTAGTACTACTCTCGTCCAAGCACTCTTTACTCTGATTAAAAAAATGAAAACAAGTATTTTAAAAAATATAGCCAAAAGAAAGAGGTGTAACAAAGAGACTTTCTTAGGAGGTCACTCATCCTAGTACTACTCTCTCACAAACATGCTTAACTACGGTGTTCTAAAGGGATCATGTGCACTACTGCTATTATGATCACACTGCAATGTGTTCTAATTGTATATGTTTGAATTCTTTCACGTATTAACGACAAAATAAATATAACTAATGCCAAAATATTTCTTTCACTTATTTAATTATGTACATTTAATTTCTTTATATTTTAATACCCATATTATAATTATGTACATTCGAGTTTATATTTTATATTTTATAACCCATATTTCAATTACAAAAAACAAACTCACCTCATTCATAATTTATTTATATCAAACTAGTAAAGGACCCGTGCGTTCGCACGGGTCGCGCAAGTGCAATAGTTTATTTAAAAAAAATTAAAATATAATATATTTTTTTGTTTATATATATATATATATATATATATATATATATATATATATATATATATATATATATATATATATGGTTGGATCAATGTACACAAATTTATTGCATAAGAGTTTTTTTTAATATAATGGATGTTAAATGATCAATAAATGGGTTCAAAAAATTTCCACAAATAACTTTTCCAGTTAGGGACATAATAAAGTAAAATATTATTAATTTATAGTAATATAATTTGCTTAATTTTTTTGTATACTATATTAAGGAAATAATCAAAAAATATAATACAAAAATATTTTTACAATTTATTGATATATTGATATATAATAAACATTCCATTGTTAATGTTATGAATAAACATTCCATTTATCATTGAGATTTTGGACATAAGAAATAAAAATATATTTATTTAGTAATGGATGAAATTTTTCAATCTGTTACTAATTTGAGGTATAAAAGGGCAAATATTAACCTTCATAATAAATGATTATTTAACCAAAATACATAAACCATGTAAAAGAAATACCAGAACCTCATTTGTTTTAAAATATAGTAATAAATACTACCAAATGTTGAAATTAATTGCAATTGATACAGTAAGATTTAATGCAACAAAAGATATTGAAACAAAAGATTCACAATTTTAGTTAAAATTGTGAGAAATAAGTTTAGCAACAAAAATGATTTAACTTCGTACAATTCTTTGGTCCTTAAAAAACTGGGTTTATACAAAACCTGCCCGCAACCTTTTAGGAAGTGATGATTCAAAACCTGCCCGCAACCTTAAAAAACTACAATAATAACTAATTTGATTTCAGGATATTGATTTCATTTTGGAATGATAGGATTGCAACAACAATAAAATAACGGTAATATTTTTTAGTAGTATAAATAGGTAATTTATTTTATCATATTTTTCACTCACATCTAGTCTAAATTTGACCAATTTATTTTATTTAATTTTAATTTTTTTGTGTACACATTTCATTTGAAAATGAACCTCAATCAACATAATATGATTAATAACAAATCCATTACCAAATTTATTTGCAATTCATCTAGATTATATGTACCTTGGTATAGATTGTTCGACTTTTTGCCCACATGAACATTCATAAGCTTTTTCAGGATTAGGTGCCTTCGAAGAACACCTTGTGCAGCCATAATAAAACCATCCATACTTTAAGACAGCAAATTTCAATGTGGTTGCTACAGTAACACATAAAGTTTCCTAAAAGCAAATCAAAAATGATATTAATTTCAAAAAGCAAACAATATAATTGTAATAGTAAAGATAAATTCGGCTCTATAGTATTCAACTTACATGTTTGATTTTGCAGAACTGACTTAAGGACATACATTTCGCATTATGAACAAACCTTTCTACTGGCGAATACTGAGAACCACCAGACCAATTAGAAAGAGATTTTGCAGATTGAGTAGGCTTCTCCTTTTGTTCATTAGTAGGCAACCTATAGAAATAAGATTGTTTTTGAAATTAAAATTAAAAATTATGTATAATAATCTGAATATAAATAAATAAATAAAATCCATACTTAGACATAAAATCTTGAATTTCAGGGATGTCTTCATTTATCAACAATTTGGAACCACTCCATGCATTTGACACTGTAAATTGTATAATTAATATAAAAATTATTGAATGTATAATGAAAAATACAAATCAGCTATGTATTTATAAAGTCTAATAGTGTAATACCTTGACCATCTTTTACCATTGCATGAGTGAGCAGAATTACAATAACTCCATTGTTTTTAGGATCATTGTAGTAAGCCAAAAAATTTGATCCATAGATTTCCCATAAATTGCAATTTATGCAATTACCCCTATTTTGCAATATAAATAAACAATATTATATGATGGGATTTAGTGATGCAAAATATATAAATTTATCAAACACATAATTTATGAAAACAATGCGCATTACTTCAAATCTTTCAGCACAACAGAAACAACAACTTTCTTCTCCGGAGTGTTGGATTGGATATGGTTTATCTCACTAACAGCACCAATAATATCTACATTAAAGTAAGGTTCATTATTGAATGTGTTTTCAAATATATAAGTTATATAAGTTATAATAGAATTTAAATTACCTTCCAGTCTATCGGTTTTGCATTTGCCTTGAAGTATCTCACCAAAATCTTTAAAGAAATATCCTTTAGGTGGAATATTTTGAAGTTCGATTGCCTTCATTGTGGTACCACCAAGAAACACAATTTTTTTTGAATGATCACATACCTTCCACTGAAAATCATTGTTATAGACACTGCCATTGTTTATAATGCATGTCATATTCTCCTTAATGACCTCTTTCCATTTCAGTAAATGGTCATGACGAATAAGGACCTGAATCCGATCACCCTAACAAAATGAAAATAATCTTCTTTTTATATGTTATACAAAAAAGCATTTTGTTGTAATTACTAACTATCATACAAAAATCTATACTTAAAAAAAGAAAAGCAATTTACCAAGGAATCCATAACAATCATCTCCAAATGTTCAATACCCTTATTATTCACAACACTCCAAACATCCATTATTCGAACAGCAAGACGCCAAGTTTCTTTTGAGTCATTGATGTCTTTCACAGAATCAACCTTTCTACTCATTTTCACTGAAAAAAATTTCAAAAATTAATGTAACTGCAAATTTAGATAACTATAAAATTACAAACCTAATAACCTGAAAAAAAAAAAGAGTATATAAATTTGATAGAGGTGTGTGGCAAAATGCTAAAAAGGATCCAACCTTTGATGTTACACATATATAACATCGTTTTGATTGTATAATTATATGTTATTAAATTATAACTTTAAATTAAAAATAACTATTTAATGTAGTTGATTAATATTAATTGAGTAATTTAATATTATTGTTAATTTACCTACCAATTAATTATTATTATTGTTATTATTATTATTGATATTTACCCGCCATATATGATAAGAATATTTTTAAAATTTAAATAGTATATTTATTATTTGATTTGATTTGATTTAATTGAGATCCAAACTCTATAAATTAAAATCGGTTACTTATTATGAACAATAATATAGGGTCATTCCAATGTCAATCTATTATTAATTGAATTTTACATAGATGTAATTTTGCAATAACACGCTGGCATATTGAATCTTATACCGCTGTTATCTTTACACTAACATATTTTATCCTTTCAACAGAATAATTATAGTAAATATGTACATTATGTATACCGAATTATAATAAAAATGTATTAAAATCAAAAGCAATAAAATTGTTTACAGTAAATAAAAATATAGTCTAATTTCTTCATGATCATAAATATTTAAAGAAAAATTCATTGAAATAAAAAATCAAGAATAAATCAAAAGTTGAAATAAATGCTAATGACACAACATATATTTAAAATTTTATTTGATATATTTTTATATAATAAATAAATTAGTAATAAGTAAATGAATAATCAAATAGAATAGAATTTTAAGATGTTATTCTATATTTTTATTTACTGTAAACAGTTTTATTGCTTTTGATTTTAATACATTTTTATTATAATTCGGTATACAGAATGTACGTATTTAAGTATTAATAAATTACAATATTAATAATGATGATAGTGGTTTTGGAATATTTTGAGTTATTAAGTGGGTAAATGGGATTAATAATGATGATAATAAATATTAATAAATAACAATATTAATAATAATAATAATAATATCAATTTATTCAATTAAATAAAACCCTAATTTTCATCAAACTGTTTCATATTAAATAAAACCCTAATTAATTTGATTTCAGAATATTGATTTCATTTTGGAATGATAAGATTGCAACAACACCTGTGTTCACACGGGTCAAGTAATATGAAGAGTAATATTAATATATATTTTTTTTTGACAAAAAACAATATGTAAGTCAGACAAAATACTAAAAAGTATTATTATTTTAAATAAATTAAATGATAATTATAATTTAAGAAGTTAAATAAATTAAATGATAATTATACTTTAAGAAGTTAATTAAATAAAACCCTAATATTAAGAAGTTAAATAAATAATTTTAAATGATAATTATAATTTCCAAATAAATTATTTAAAATCATTAATTATGGGCCATTTTTCTTTAAAATGTGTATATTATGATATTGGTCATTAATTATAATAATGTTATTAAACTTCCAACCAACAATCGAGGACATGAAATATTGTATTAGATTAGTTTTTCATTTGGGAAATTCATAATTTTGATGGGTATTGATTTGACCATGGAGGACATGAAATATTTTATTTTTTTTGGAATAATAATAATCTTTATTGCCAAAAACAAAGAAGTACACGCCGATCCTCAGATCCAGACCCCAACCGACACGAATACAAACGATGACCACTAAAGGCTATTACAATACGCTGTCAATTTTCTATTCATTCTAAATCTATCCATAAGTATGTCATGAATATGTTGGCTTTGAAGCTCTTCCTTCCTCCCCTGTTGGAAACAAATCCTGTTTCTCACCCACCAAATGTGGTAAACCGTTTCAGCCAGCGCAGCTTTGAAAATACGCATTTTGTTGCCCTTCCCTTTAGCTTGTTGCCAAGCAGTATGCTCATTCCAATCAATATGGATATACTCCAGCCCAAGCCTATTGAGAGTCTCCTTCCAAATCTTCTTTGTGATCGCACACTCAAAGAATAAATGGCCTCTATTTTCCTGCATATTACAAAACAGACAATTCCCATCAGTATAAGTCCCGTGTCTCATCAATCTGTCTTTGGTTTGCAATCTGTCCTGACAGACCAGCCAAAGAGTAAAAACAGCCCTTGGTCTAGCCATGTTTATGTACATTAACCTCCTCCATTCAACTCTTGGCTTGTCCCCACGCAGATGCTGATACATTCTTCGAGTGCTATACATATCATTGGCCTGGAATTCAACCCAAATATCATTAGACATCAATTCAGCTTTATGTTTACATATGGACTTCATTAACCATGAACTGTTGTTGTCGGGCTGGTATTCCTCCATCCCTCCATTCTTCAAGTAGTAACTATGCATCCATTTAACCCACATTTTATCCTTCTTCTCGCTCAAACTCCATAGAAGCTTGCCAATGGTGGCTTTATTCCATTCCCCTAAGGCTATGATGTTCCTTCCACCATTTGCAATCGAATCACAAACATGGTCCCATGCCACCGGCGCTCTTTTACTCTTCTCGTCATTTCCAGCCCAAATGAATCTTCTACACATGCTTTCAATGTGCCTAATGATCTTCTTGGGTAGGAGGAATATTTGCATCCAATAATTGGTTATAGCAAACAACACACTTTTCACCAACTGTAATTTACCTGCATACGACAAAAGACGGCTACACCAATGGTTAATTCTAACAGTCATTCTATCTAGCAGCCCTTGGCAATTGTTGATGGTGAGCTTTCTACTGTTCAGCGGCACTCCAAGATACTTGACTGGGAGCTGCCCCAAAGAGAATCCAGTTGCTTGCTGCAAGTTTTCTTTGGTAATGCCATCTACCCCTCCCACAAACAGCTTGCTTTTAGGAATGCTCATTTGCAAGCCAGTTGAGGTTGTGAATTTATCCACCACCTGCATAATAAGTTGTAGAGAACCAACATCCCCTCTCGCAAAGATCACAATATCATCAGCAAAACACATGTCAATAAGCTTCAATTTTTCACATTTTGGGTGAAAATTGAAGTTTGGATTATTATTCAAGTTTTGGAACATCCTATGAAGGTATTCCATCACCAGCACAAATAAGAGGGGGGAGATGGGATCTCCCTGTCTCAATCCCCTTTTTGCTTCCAGGATTTTTGAGGGACTCCCATTGATATTGAACCGATACGAAGTAGTGGTAACACATTCCATTACCCAAATCCTGAACATCTGAGGTATTCCCATCTCTTGCATAATCTGAGCTAAGGCATTCCAGTCAACCGTATCATACGCCTTTTGGATATCCATCTGCACCATGCACCTCGGAGAAATGTTCTTTCTGTTATACCCTCTAATCAGTTCTTGAGCCAAGATGATGTTGTCCTGTATGTGTCTACCTGGAACAAAAGCAGATTGTGATTCATCCACCAGCTTACTGATCACCTTACCCAGTCTAGTTGTTAGGATTTTTGATATTATCTTGTAAATTGTACTACAGCAAGCTATAGGCCTCATATCCTTCACAGTTTTAGCATCAGGATTTTTGGGGATAAGAGTTACCAAGGAGCAGTTGAAAACCTTCAGCATCTTTCCAATATGAAAAAATTCTTTAACTGCAGCTGTCACATCATTTTTCACAATTTGCCATGTAGCTGTGAAGAAGTAAGCGTTGAATCCATCCACCCCCGGTGCCTTATTCTGGCCTATGCTTTTCAGAGCATTCCACACTTCCCCTTCCTCAACAGGTCTTATCAGCTGACAAGCACTCTCTCTATCAAGAGTTTTACCGTTCCTTACTGTGGTAATATCGATACATCTCAGGTTCAGGGATTTAGTACCTACCAATTTGGCATAGAATTGCAGAACTTCTTCTTCTATATCTTCTGGTTTGCTTAGGCTACATCCGTTTACAGACTCCATAGCATACATCCCCTTTTGCTTGTTTCTGTCCCTCACATATGCATGATAGAAAGCATTATTACCATCTCCTAGTTGTAGCCAATTCACCTTGGCTTTCTGCTTCAATATATTTTCCTCTGTTTGGTTCAAATGGATGAGGTTCTCAGTATACTGCTTCACTCTCTCAATACTTTGCACATTGAACAAGTTATTATGGATACCCTTCTGTTCGTCTAGAAGCAATTGTCTGGCTTTCTGGATTTGGTCCTGAATGTCTGAGTATTGAGAATTCATCTTCTTCAGAATCGGTTGCAATCTCAATAATTTCCTCCATAATCTGTACATATTATTGCCTATCACCTCTTCTTGCCAACTGTTCTTCACAATCTGCATATAGGTAGGCTCTTTAACACTGCAATTCAGGAATTTAAACATCGATCCCTTCCTTATCTGTTGTTGGCTAACACTAACTTTGACAGGGGTATGATCAGAAATATTAGGTGCCAAGTTTTCCACTACAGCATCAGGATACTTCTGCAACCACTGGACGTTCGACACCATTCTATCAATTCTAGAGTGGATGATTCCTTGGGTGTGTTTGTTGGACCAGGTGAAGTAGCTTCCTTTGGATACATTTTCAAACAAGCTAACATTGTGCATCATCTCATCTAAATCTCTGTATTCTGCATAATTAACTGGTTGTCCACCAATTCTGTCCTCCTCCTTCAAGACATTATTAAAGTCCCCAATGACCACCCAGGGCCTATCCATATTGCTTCCCAGACTTTCCAACTTGCTCCACAATGTTTTCCTATGTTCCACTTGATTGAAGGCATAAATCATTGTAGCAACATAACGAAAGGAGTTATCTATTCCATAAACCTCAAAGTGCAGAAATTGTTCATGAACTTGAATCATCCTGATTATCACTTCAGCTTTATTCCACAGAAGCCAGATCCTACCATTGTAGTGTTTGTCATAGTTGTCTTCAAAACACCACTTATTTTCATAATGTCTTCTTATTCCAGCAGCCTTATCTTCTTTAACTCTAGTCTCTAACAAGCCAACAATAGGAGACTTAAAAGAAGCAATGTAAGAAAATACCTCCCTGTGTCTAGCTCCTTTATTTATTCCTCTCACATTCCAAGTCACTAGCATCGTAGCCTTCTCTCATCCCCTACAGGACCTTCTCCATTCCTTAGGGGTGTGAAAGTGTTTTGATTTTCCATGGCTGAACTCTTTGGTGAATAATTCATTACTCTTTTACCTCTGTCCTTTTCTGCCACCTTAGTCCAGTCTGTGCTAGTACCCTCTTCATCTACTGGTTTCTCTGCTACCATTGTGACTGGCTGAACCTCTCCACTTTGAGTTTGGTCCCCTTGTGGATGCTCTGACTTCTGTATATTCCCAACTGGTTGCCATATCTTCTTGACTTGGTGATTCATTGGCTTCTTCAGTGCACAGTCATGCCCTATTTTCAGGCATTTATGGCAATATTTGGGTACCCATTCATACTCAATACATTGTTGGACAAGCTTGTTGTTATGATCCCTGATGTTGATGCTGTTTCAAAGTTTTTGTGTAACATCTACCTCCACCAACATTCGGGCATATGAAACCCTTAGCTTCTTTGTAGTACATTCATCCATTGTAATTGGTTTTCCAATGGAGCTTGCTATCTTAGCCAAGCATTTCTCTCCCCACAGGTGAAGGGGCAATTGGGGAAATGTGACCCACAACGGCATAACCCGCAATATATCCTCTTTCATCTCAAAATCTGAGCTCCATTGTCTTAAGTATAATGGCTTCCCATAGATGAAATACGGGCCCTAAGCTAGCACATGCTCTCTATCCTCTTGGTTCCTGAATCGCACAATAAAATATCCTTCCTCGTTGTAATACAGCTCTGGTAGCGAAACTGAGTTCCAATTCTTCTCCATGAATTTCTTGACTGCATTCATTGACAGAGACTCTCCTAGAGCAAACAATATAATTGAATTCGCCCAAAACTCGAGCTCTTCTTCGACATCAGATTCTTCAATTTTTACTTCCACTTCGCCATCGACAATCGTGGGTGGGGTATACTCCATGTTCACCTCTCTATTGATTCTTCTATTGCCTCTTATGACATCTACCCAGGGTTTCCTTAGTTTCATAGTCTCTGGCTCCTCAACCCCTGGCATTTCAATTTCGCTCTTCATCGCCATAGAAGGTCCCATGTCCGGTATCTCCTTTTCCTTACGAGTGGCGTCTTGCCCTTCATGTTCGCCTGCTTGGGGTTCTTGTGATTCCACTGTGTCTTGCCTTTCATAATCCCCTACTTGCTGTTCCATAATCGCTTGAGTGACTATTGTTCGCTCCTCCCCTTTCCGTCGCGCCACCACCGCACGCCTTGGCCGGCTAACGCCACGTTTGCCCATGGTTGTTAAACCCTATCAGAGCAAAAAAGGAAAAAAATTTCAGAAACAACTTTACTACCAATATGTTGGACATGAAATATTTATAAATACTATAAGTAAATAAATGACAAAATTAGTAATAAGTAAATATCAATAATAATTATTATTAAATAAGATACTTTAAGATTATAAATATATATAAAATAGTATAAATAAATAATTTTATATCATAATGGTATAAAATAGTACTAGCGTGGATTAAAAAAATTAAGTTTAAATATAGCATTAATTTGATAGTTATATATTTAATGAATTTTACCGCAATCGTGTCTGAATGTTGAATGATATGAAGGTTATACAAAAATAATAAAATAAAATTAAGAATCAAATACAATTAGTATAATTATTTTAGTATGCATTAATTAGAATTGACCATCCTAGTATTAAGAAATATTAATTGAAAAAGAAATTAGAGAAACATAAGAAGAAATCTTGATTTGTTTAAACTTTAAAATTTTAATGAATTTTTATGAATAAATAAAAATATTAGTAGGCAAAAATAAGAATAAAAATTAAATAAAAATGTAAGTACAATCAATAATAATGAGTTAATATTTTGTATTAAAAAAATTGTTCTAATTTTAAGTATAATAATTATAATTTAGATTTGTTTGCGTTTACCACAATTGTGTTGGAATGTTGAATAATAGAAAAGCATATAAAAATAATAAAATAAAATCAATAATTAAATACAATTAGTATAATTATTTTAGTATGAATTAATTAGAATTGATCCCCTAATATTAAGAAGTTAAATAAATAATTTTAAATGATAATTATAATTTCCAAATAAATTATTTAAAATCATTAATTATGGGCCATTTTTCTTTAAAATGTGTATATTATGATATTGGTCATTAATTATAATGATGTTATTAAACTTCCAACCTAAAACTAATAGGATAATAATTAAATAAAATGAAAATTAATTAAAGATAGAATTAGGTTGAATTGACCATCAAGGACATGAAATATTATATTAGATTAGTTTTTCATTTGGGAAATTCATAATTTTGATGGGTATTGATTTGACCATCGAGGACATGAAATATTTATAAATACTATAATTAATAAATGACAAAATTAGTAATAAGTAAATATCAATAATAATAATAACAATAATAATAATTAATTGGAAGGTAAATTAACAATAATATTAAATTATTCAATTAATATTAATCAACTATATTAAATAGTTATTTTTAATTTTAAAGTTATAATTTAATAACATATAATTATACAATTAAATATTTATTTTGTCATTTAAAGAAAATCAAGTAACGATAATATTTGGCAAAAAAACTACAATAATAATTAATTTGATTTCAGAATATTGATTTCATTTTGGAATGATAAGATTGCAACAACAATAAAATAACGGTAATATTTTTTAGTAGTATAAATAGAGTTTAGTACGAAATTACTTATAGGAACATGAAAGTAGCTGTATTATGGATTGTAATTAGGGTAATTAAGTAATTATGGTGATGATTAACTTTTATATATTAAAAGTAGAAGTTACATAATTTACTACATTTTCAAGAGTTTATATTTTTTAATAACTCAATCTATTTTTTTAATAACTCAATCTATTTTATACTTCTATTTTAATTTTCATATTACTTATTTCTAATTTTCAAAATTTCTTTTAATCAAGTTTCATTTAATCAGTTATGTATTCAACAATAAATCTAATTTTATTTAATATGAATAACAATTAACATTCCATAAAATATCCCCTTCTGACATTCGGGTTCGTGCATACGCGCAAGTTTCTTACTAATTTGAAATTAAAGAGATTCTGGTTCATGCATTCGCACAAGATTGTTACTAATTTGAAATTAAAGAGATTCACGCCTTGACAAAAGTAGTTCATTTTCAACGTATGAAATTAAAGAGAATCAAGAATTATTAAGAAATTATGGAACCAATATTTCATTTTTAGTTTTTAGGTTTTATTATTTTTGTTAATGTGAAATTATTTTTGATAATATTCCTTGATTAGAAATAGTCACATTTAATTTTAAATTATTGTGAAAATTATTTTTAAGAATTTAAGGTGTTTTTTTTGCAACGGCCATAGGAATAGTTCTATTAATTAAAAATAATTATATTCATGTGAACGAAAGATGTGAAAAATAAATCACAATGTCTATCGCAAATATTGAGTTTTTTAATAAATATTTGTGGAGATGAAATGTGAAAATATAGGTGAATAATTTTTGTCCGAAGCGAATATATTAGTTGTGAATTAAAAAAAGACTCAAATATGTAACCAAGAACAAAACTTATTTTTTAGGGTTTTTATGATTTGTATTTAAAGTAATCATATTTAAGGTAAAATTAATGAGGAAATATTTACTTTATTATTTTTTTAGGATGATATATATTTTTTGTCATAACATCTTATTTAAAATTAATCCCAACAATGCTAAGACGCAATTTTTAGAAATATTTAAGAATCATAATATTTTCTTTTAAGAAATATTAAAAACAATCATGTTTTTATTTATTACCAAAACTAGAAGGATAATATTTTTAATAAGAATCATGTGAAAAAATAAGTCGTCATTTTAAGAATTTCTGTTTAAAATATTCAGTTGAAATATTCAGTTGAAGAAAACCATTATGATGAGAGGAATCATTCTCCTGGTGGCTTTGTTTATTTTGTTTAACCAGAGCTGACTTTTTTTTACCACAGAGTCCTTTTTTGAAATAATATTCCCAATATAATCGATTTTAAAAATAATTTTTCAGAATATTCCATTTTATTTTTGTGACTCGTCCATTCAAAGAAAGAGTTGTTGAAACAGAAAATATTGTTGTATTGACTCGCCCATTGATTGGACAAGTACTGACCTGAATTTTTTCCATGCATGAACTCGGCCAAGGGATGGCCGAGTGAATAAGTGTTTAATTTTTTTATTTTTTAAATTAATTTAATAAAATCTAATAAATTAAATTTATTTTTAAATACAATATTATGCCTCATTATTGCAATTAATTATAAATACAATTATTACAATTAATTACAATTATTAAAATAATTTTTTAATTTAATGAGGCATAATATTACAACAATTTTACAATTATTTTGTTTCTACAATAAAAAATAATAATTATATTTAAAAACAAAATTAATTCAATTAAAAGCAAATGTTTTACAATTAATTCATTTTAAATTAATTTTAAAATAATTGTTATTATAATTCATTTTATTTTAATTTAATTTTAAATTAAATTCCTTATGTAGATATTTATTGTGCTACAAATACAGGAATGTTTATGTTACAATTATTATTTAATTATTACAATTAAAATGGGGTATAATTTAAAAACAATTATTTTAAAAATGGGGACGGTAGTAAAAATTCCATATTATAATTTAATTATATTATTATGATTATTATTAAATAGTTTTTTAATTATTTTTATATTTAAATAATAAAAATTATTTTTTAGAATAATAATATTTTTGTAAATTAAAAAATTGTTTTAATAATAAAACTCTAAATATTATAATGAGTCATATGTTTAATTGTAATAAGTAATAATAATTTTATTAATATTATAATCATTGTTTTAAAATGAATTAATTTTGTTTTTCAATATAATTATTATTACTTATTATAATTAAACATATGCCTCATTATAATATTTATAATTTTATTATTAAAATAATTTTTTAATTTACAAAAATATTAATTATTATTACTTAATATGGAATTGTTTCATAATTATTATTTTATTAATATTTATATTTTTATTATTTAAAAATAAAAATAATTATAAAATTATAAAATAATAACCCTAATAATATAATTAAATTATAATATGGAATTTTTACTATATTGCCCCATTTTTGAAATAATTGTTTTTAAATGAATTAAATTATACCCCATTTTAATTGTAATAATTAAATAATAATTGTAACATAAAGATTCCTATATTTGTAGCACGATAGATATCTATATATGGAATTTAATTTAAAATTAAATTAAAATAAAATGAATTATAATAACAATTATTTTAAAATTAATTTAAAATGAATTAATTGTAAAACAATTGCTTTTAATTGAATTAATTTTGTTTTTAAATACAATTATTATTATTTATTCCAGAAACAAAATAATTGTAAAAATTGTTATAATATTATGTCTCATTAAATTAAAAATTGTTTTAATAATTATAACTAATTGTAATAATTGTATTTATAATTAATGGTAATAATGTGGCATAATATTGTATTTAAAAGAAAAAATTAATTTATTAAATTAATTTTAAAAATAAAAAAATTTAACAGTTCATTCACTCGACCATCCATTGGCCAAGTTCATGCCATTCAATACAACAATATTTTGTGCTTCAATAACTCGTCATTTGAATTGACGAGTCATAGAAATAAAAACGGATATTCTGAAAAATTATTTTCAAAACAGATTATATTAGAAATATTATTTCAAAAACGGGACTCTGTGGTCAAAAATCCTTAAAGTAATCATATTTAAGGTAAAATTAACGACGAAATATTTACTTTATGATTTTTTAGAATGATATAAATTTTTTGTAACACCATCTTATTTAAAATTAATCCCAACAATACTAAGTTGCAATTTTTAGAAATATTTAAGAGTCATAATATTTTCTTTTAAGAAATATTAAAAACAATCAAGTTTTTATTTATTACCAAAACTAGAAGGATAATATTTTTAATAAGAATCATGTGAAAAAATAAGTCGTCATTATATATATAAATAAATGAATCGGTCGTAATTATTATTATAATGTGTTGGTGTAATTTGATTCCTTGTCGTCTGTATATAAATAACCATTTTGTCTATATAGATTTTAAGAATTTCTGTTTAGAATATTGAGTTGAAGAAAACCATTATGATGAGAGGAATCATTCTCCTAGTGGCTTTGTTTATTCTCTTTAACCAGAGCTATGGTAGATTTAATTTCTTTTCATTGCTCATATTTCCAAAGTTATATTTAATTACGTTCTTTATTGAATATTGTTAATCGAATTTGATTGTCTATAATTTGATAGGACAAAAGTCGTGTCAATTTGGAGTGGAATTGACATATGACTGTAGCAAGGATATTTCAATCTGCCCTACAGAAGTTGCAAAAAAATATGGGATCAAACCTATAAGTTGTGTTTGTCAGTATAATCCAACAATTATTATCAAATATTGCACATGTTCGGCTGCTTGTCCACCACCTGTGAAAGAAAAGAAGATTTTGTCTCTTTAATTTTATCATACACGAATTATCAAGTTTATCATTAAGGATAAATAAATTCAGAATTTCTGAAGTCTTATAATGTATTTCTATATATTTCAATAAAAAAAAATAGTTTTTAATTTAATTTGTGTCATTCGGATTTGCCCATTTGTAGTATGTTTTGTTTTTCAAAATAAACTTTGAAATATTATATTTGTATGTTATTAGTACACAATGCGCTATTAATTAATCTATTATAAATCAATACAAGATTATGTTATTAAAATAATGAAAATTGGTCGTAGTTTATAAGAGGTTTACCACATTAAAGTATAAAAGTGGATGAAAGATTGTTTCGGTTAATGTTGAGAATCGCCGCCGACAGGTTGATCAACATTATAGAAAAGTTGGGCAGATTATTTAGAAGTGACAGATTTTGGATATGTGATGTTGCCTTTCATGGCATAATAACAAAATCAATTTTCCCATGTGTCCTCTTAGTTTTTTTTTGAACATCCTAAAGTCTTGGAATTCCCTATAAGTATGAATTTTTTTTTCTCTTTCATGCATCTCATTCATACATGCATTCATAACCTGTACAGAATACAAAATGCTTACATTGTCACCTTTCTTTGGCGGAAATAACGACAACTCGCCATCGATACAATACCCGAGCTAACAAGACAAGAATCAGGGTTGATATCTGTTGGTGCAAAGGTAGAATAAAAGATGAATATTCTATTAAGAATGACGGCTACAAAACATGATTAAAAGTTACAATGATTGACACCCTATTTATAAGCCTCTAACAAACTTAAATATGAATCAAATCTAATATTTAAATCTAATATCTAACAAACTTAAATATGAATCAAATCTAATATTTAAATCTAATATCTAACAAACTTAAATATGAATCAAATCTAATATTTAAATCTAATATCTAACAAACTTAAATATGAATCAAATCTAATATTTAAATCTAATATCTAACAAACTTAAATATGAATTAAATCTAATAATTAAATCTAATACCATCCCTTAATTCATATTCCAAAACTTGTAACACCAATTCCATCCCTTAATCTGAGAAATTGATCAGTCTTGATAGCTTTCGTCAGAACATCTGCCAACTGCTTCTGAGTGCTGCAGTGTACAACTTCTAACACTCCCCTCTGAACTTGATGTCTCAGAAAATGATACTTGGTCTCAATGTGCTTGCTTCTCCCATGCAACACTGGGTTTCTGGCAAGATTGTTTGCAGACTTGTTGTCAATCATCAGCTTCAGAGGTTTGTTTACTTTAATCTTCAGATCCTGCAATAAATTCAGAATCCACACAGCTTGGCATGCAGTAACAGCAATCTTACAATTCTTCAGATCAAATCTCTTCAGAAGTTCTAATTCATACTTGAGCTGATGCAAAATAATACCTTTCTCAGAGTATCTGAACTCCATCCCTAGAAAGTATGTCATTTTGCCTAGATCAGTCATTTCGAATTCATTCATCAGAACTTTCTTGAACTTGGCTATCTCTTGTTCAGAACTTCCAGTCTTGTTTCTCTCTATAGCATCAAGTTCTTCTTTCATGGCCTTCAGCCAGAGCTTCTGCTTAAGAGCCTCTTCTGTACTTATGGGTTCAGAGTCTACTAACATGGCACACTGAATAACTTCTCCTTCAGAGTCTACTTCAGTGTCTTTCAGCATGTCAAATTCTGCATATCTTCTGGGGATGTTTCTGATTCTTTGTGGTCTCTGAACTTGTTCAGAGTCTTGAGCTTCAGAGTTTCTAGCTTCAGATGGTTGACTTCCTCCAGAGCTTTGACCATCTTCAGGGTCTGGCATATTTCCAGAGTCTGAATTGCCACCAGAATCTGGATTACCATCAGAGTCTGGGTCATCAGAGTCTGGATCATCAGAGTCATCTTCATCTTCTGAGTCTTCTCCAGAGTCAGAATCACTATCAGAATCAGAATCAATATCAGAGTTTACTCCAGCCTCAGAAATTCTGAACTCTGACCTTTCTTCAGAGGTTCTAACATCAGAGTCAGATTGAGACTTATCCCAATTCCAAACTTCTGATTCCTTCACAATCACATCTCTGCTGAATTCAATTTTATTGGTTTCTGGACAATAGAGCTTGTATGCACCTGTACTGTGGTACCCTATCAGAATCATCACTTTGCTTCTATCATCCAGCTTCTGTCTTCTGGCTTCTGGAACATGTTTATAGCAAACAGAACCAAACACCTTCAGATGACTAACACTTTGCTTATCTCCAGTCCACTTCTGTATTGGAACTATTTCCTTCAACTTCTTCGTAGGACATCGGTTGAGTACATACGTTGCGGTGGCAACAGCTTCTCCCCAGAGCTTCTGAGGAAGCTTCTTCTCCTTTAGCATGCTTCTCACCATATCAAGCAAAGTTCGGTTTCTTCTTTCAGCAAGACCATTGTGTTGAGGGGTATAAGGAGCAGTAACCTCATGCTCAATTCCATTCTCCTCACAGAACTTCTGGAACTCTTTGGAGTTATACTCACCTCCACCGTCAGTTCTAAGAATCTTCAGCTTTTGACCACTCTGATTCTCAGCCTTCATTCTGAACTTCTTGAATTCATCAAACACCTCGTGTTTGAACTTAATAAGGGATACCCATGTCATTCTTGTGAATTCATCAACAAATAACACAAAGTATTTATTCCCTCCCATCGATGCTACTGGAAATGGACCACACACATCAGAATGTACAACTCCCAAGGCATGTTTTGCTCTTGGATCAGTTTCTGACGCAAATGGCAATCGTGGTTGTTTTCCTTCCATACAAACTTTGCATGACTTTTCAGGCTTCTTAATTGCAGGAATTCCATGTACCAACTTCTTTGAATTCAGATGTTTTAAGCTTCTGAAATTCAAATGACCAAATCTTCTGTGCCATAGCTCACTCTCCTTCTCAGCACTTGTTGCACTAAGACATTCTGAGTCTGCAGTTCTGACATTCACCTTGAATGTTCTATTCCTTCCCTGTTCTGACTCCATAATCAACTTCTGATTACAGTCGTACAGCTTCAGAAGATTGTCCTTCATGGTAACTGAGAAACCTTTCTCAATTAATTGTCCCACACTCATCAGATTGCTTCTGATGCCAGGTACATACCACACGTTCTGAATCAATGCTGTTTTCCCATTGTTCAGAGTCACTCTGACATTTCCCATACCTTCTGCATTAAGATATTTGTCATCAACACATCTGATCTTTGTCCTCTTTTCAGAGTCAAAGTCAACCAGCCATTTCTTGTTTCCAGTAAGATGATTTGAACAGCCAGTGTCCATATACCACCAGTCTATCAGATCCATATCATCAGATTCAGAGGCCATCAATAGCACAGATTCGTCATCAGAACTTCTGACTATATTTGCTTCTTCTGATTTTCTCTCCTTGTTTGACCAATAGTCTCTAGCAAAGTGACCAAACTTCTTACAACAGTAACATTGGATCTTCTTCTTGTCATACTTCTCTTTTCCCTTCTGAGCATTCTTTTGTCTATCAGAGGTTGAGCTTTCTGACTTCTGACCACCATCAGATCTTCTCCTGGCTTCTGACTGCTTCTGATACCTCCTATCAGAAGTTGCTTTCAGAGCCTGCTGCTCTACTTCCCTTTCAGAAGTTCTCTCAGTCAAACGCAACTCTTGCGCTTCTAGACTGCTCTGCAGCTCTTCAATTCTCATGGTGCTCAGATCTTTGGAATGTTCTATTGCTACCACAATGTAATCAAATTGACAGGTAAGGGATCTCAATACCTTCTCCATGATTGTTTCTTCAGAAAGAGTTTCTCCACACGCTTTCATCTCATTAGTGATCAGAATCACTCTGGAGATGTATTCAGAAACTTTCTCATTATTCTTCATGTTGAGATTCTCATATTGCTTTCTCAAGGACTGAAGCTTCACCTTCTTCACTGATGCGTCACCACCATAACATCTAACCAGTGTGTCCCACGCAGCCTTTGCTGTCGTTGAATCTGCAATCTTCTCAAACACATTTACATCAACACATTGATGAATGAAGAACAATGCTTTCTGATCCTTCTTCCTTACTTCCTTCTGCGCGTTTTTCTGTTCATCCGTCGCATCTGCTGCTACCGGAACATAACCATCAGTGACAAGATCTAGAACATCTTGAGCACCGAACAGTACACGCATTTGGATCATCCAACGATTCCAGTTTTTACCGTCAAATACTGGAAGTTTGGTGTTCATGTTGCCGTTTCTGTTCATCTTTCTACCTTGCACAGTACACTCAGATTTCTCACACAGTGTTTCCCAACCCACAGAATTAAAATTCTGATCAGATTTTGTTCAAGATTCAACACGAATCTAAGAATCAAAACCAAACACACAAGACCTCACGTTCACTCGTGTTTCCCGTGTTTCCCAATGAATCCGAACCGGAGCTCTAGATACCAATTGTTGGTGCAAAGGTAGAATAAAAGATGAATATTCTATTAAGAATGACGGCTACAAAACATGATTAAAAGTTACAATGATTGACACCCTATTTATAAGCCTCTAACAAACTTAAATATGAATCAAATCTAATATTTAAATCTAATATCTAACAAACTTAAATATGAATCAAATCTAATATTTAAATCTAATATCTAACAAACTTAAATATGAATTAAATCTAATAATTAAATCTAATAATATCGAGTATGACAACATTGTTGTCAAAGAAACATTTGCTCAATTCCAAGGCAAAATGGATATCTTTCTTTTTTTTAACATAAGAACTTCCCAGAAATTCACCCATTCTAGTATCACTCTCGCCCAATCACCCTTAACTGTGGAGTTATGTTCAGATTTATTGCATTAGGGCTGGTATGATCTCACCTTATATTCAATGCGATCTAGTTATATATAATTGATTTCTTTCACTTATTAACGGAAAAATAAATGTAAGTAACGCTGAATTTTTTTCTCTCATACTTTGTCCGATTCTTTTACTCCGATTATAAAAAGATAAAACAAGTATTTAAAAAAAATCCAAAAGAAAGAAGTGTAACATAAGAACTTCCTATGAGGTCACTCATCCTAATACTACTCTCGTGCAAGCACGCGTAACTGCAGAATTCACATGGGATCAAATGTGCTATAACAGTATATATTTAATTTGATTTCAAATAAATTTTCTCATGCTTTATCTGATTCTTTTACTCCGATGAAACAAAATGAAAACAAGTATTTAAAAAATATCTCAAAGAGGTGGAACATAAGGACTTTCCAGGAGGTCATCCATCCTAGTATTACTCTCGTCCAAGCATATATTTGATTTTTTTCACTTATTATAGGAATAATAAATATAACTAACGCCAAAATATTTTTTTCTCCTACTTTGTCTGATACTTTTACTTCGATTAAGAAAAAGAAAATAAGTATTGAAAAAATAGCCAAAATAAAGAGGTTTAATAGAAGGACTTCCCAGAAATTCACCCATTCTAGTACTACTCTCGTCCAATCACGCTTAACTGTGGAGTTATGTTGAGATCTTGGGCATTAGTGCTGGTATGATCGCACCTTATATTTAATGTGCTCTAATTGTATATATTTGATTTCTTTCACTTATTAACGGAAAAATAAATATAACTAATGCCTTAATATTTATTTTTTCCAACTTTATCTATTTTTTTCTCCGATTAAAAAAAAGAAAACAAATATTTAAAAAAGAGACAAAAGAAAGAAGTGTAACATAAGGACTTCCTAGGAGGTCACCCATCCTAGTACTACTCTCGCAGAAGCATGCGTAACTGCAGAGTTCTCATGGGATCCGGTGCATTAGTGTTGATATAATCACACCTGATATCCAATATGCTCTAACTGTATATATTTGATTTGATTTCTTTCACTTATTAACAACAAAATAAATATAACTAATGCCAAAATATTTATTTTCTCCTACTTTGTTCGATTGTTTACTCCGATTAAAAAATGATAACAAGTATTCAAAAAATAGAAAAAAGAGGTGTAACACAGGGACTTCTAAGGAAGTCACTCATCCTAGTACTAGTCTCGCCAAATCTTGCTTAACTGCGGAGTTTTGTTGAGATCTGGTGCATTAGTGCTAGTATGATCGCACCTGATATCCAATGCGCTCTAATTATATATATTTTATTTCTTTCACTTATTAACGGAAAAATAAATATAACTAACGCTGAAATATTTATTATCTCATACTTGGTCCGATTGTTTTACTCCGATTAAAAAAATGGAAACAAGTATTTAAAAAATTGGACAAAGAGGTGGAACATAAGGACTTCCCAGGATGTCAGCTATCCTAGTACTACTCTAGTCCCACCACGCTTAAATGTGATATTCTTATGAGGTTAGGGGCATTAGTGCTGGTATGATTGCACCTGATATGCAATGCACACTAATTGTATATATTTGATTTCTTTCACTTATTAACGGCAAAATAAATATAACTGACGCCGAAATGTTTATTTTCTCCTACTTTGTCCGATTCTTTAACTCCGATTAAAAAAATAAAACAATAATTTAAAAAATAGCCAAAAGAAAGATGTGCAACACAAGGACTTCCTAGGAGGTCGCCTATCCTAGTAGTACTCTTGTGCAAGCACACGTAACTGTGGAGTTCTCATGGGATCCGGTGTATTAGGATTGATATGAACGCACCTGATATCTAACGCGCTCTAATTGTATATATTTGAGTTGATTTCATTCACTTATTAACAGCATAATAAATATAACTAATGCCGAAATATTTATTTTCTCCTACTTTGTCAAATCCTTTACTCCAATTAAAAAAATTATAACAAGTATTTCAAAAATAGCTAAACAAAGTGCAACACAAGAACTTCCAAGGAGGACACCCATCAAAGTACTACTATCGCCCAAGCACGCTTAACTGTGAAGTTGTGATGGGAGCAGATGCAATAGTGCTGGTATGATCGCACCTGATATGCAATATGCTCTAATTCTATATATTTGATTTCTTTAAATTAATAACGTCAAAATAAATATAACTTACGCCGAAATATTTATTTTCTCCTACTTTTCTAATTCTTTTACTCTGATTATAAACAAATTAAAACAAGTATTTAAAAAATAGCAAAAATAGGTGTAACACAAGGACTTCCCAAGAGGTCACATAAGCACGCTTCACTGTGAAGTTCTGAAGGTATTCGGTGCATTAGTACTTGTATGATCACACCTAATATCCAATGCGTTCTAATTGTATATATTTGATTTGATTAACTTCACTTATTAACAACAAAATAGATATAACTAACGCCAAAATATTTATTTTCTCTTACTTTGTTCGATTCTTTACTCCGATTAAAAAAATGATAACAAGTATTTAAAAAATAGAAAAAAGACGTGCAACATAAAGGCTTCTCAGGATGCCACCCATTCTAGTAGAACTCTCGCCTAATCACGCTTAATTGCAGAGTTATGCTAAGATCCGGTGCATTAGTGCTGGTATGATCGCACCTGATGTCCAATACGCTATAATTGTATATATTTGAGTTCTTTCACTTATTAACGATAAAATAAATATAACTAACACTGAACTATTTATTTTCTCATACTATGTCCGATTCTTTTACTCCGATTAAAAAAATAAAAACAAGTATTTAAAAAATATCACAAAGAGGAAGAACATAAGGACTTCCCAAGAGACCACCCATCTTAGTACTACTCTCGTCCAAGCATGCTTAAATGTGATATTCTTATGGAATCAGGTGCATTAGTGCTGGAAAGATCGCACCTGATATGCAATACGCTCTAATTATATATATTTCATTTCGTTTCCCTTATTAAAGGCAAAATAAATATAACTAACGCCGAAATATTTGTTCTCCTACTTTGTTTGATTCTTTTACTAGGATTAAAAAAAAGACAATAAGTATTTAAAAAATAGCCAAAAGAAAAAGGTTTAACAGAAGGACTTCCCAGAAGTTCATTCATTCTAGTACTACTCTCGTCCAAGCACGCTTCACTTTGAAGTTCTGATGGGATCCGGTGCATTAGTACTTGTATGATCACACCTAATATCCAATGCGTTCTAATTGTATATATTTGATTTGGTTAATTTCAATTATTAACAACAAAATAGATATAACTAACGCCAACATATTTATTTTCTCTTACTTTATCCGATTCTTTACTTCGATTAAAAAATGATAACAAGTATTTAAAAAATAGAAAAAAGACGTGAAACTTAAAGGCTTCTTAGGATATCACTCATTCTAGTAGAACTCTCGTCCAATCATGCTTAACTGCAGAGTCATGCTAAGATTCGATGCATTAATGTTGTTATGATCGCACCTGATATCCAATGCGCTCTAATTGTATATATTTGAGTTCTTTCACTTATTAACGACAAAATAAATATAACTAACATTGAAATATTTATTTTCTCATACTTTGTCTGATTTTTTTACTCCGATTAAAAAAATTAAAACAAATATTTAGAAAATATCACAAAGAGGTGGAACATAAGGACTTCCCAGGAGGTCACCCATCTTAGTACTACTCTCGTCCAAGCATGCTTAAATGTAATATTCTGATGGAATCAGGTGCATTAGTGCTGGTAAGATCGCACCTGATATGCAATGCGCTCTATTTATATATATTTGATTTCTTTCACTTATTAAAGGTAAAATAAATATGACTAACGCCGAAATATTTTTTCTCCTACTTTGTCTAATTCTTTTACTAGGATTAGAAAAAGAAAACAATTTTTTAAGAAATAGCCAAAAGAAAGAGGTTTAACAGAAGGACTTCCCAGAAGTTCATCCATTCTAGTACTACTCTCGCCAAATCACGCATAACTATGAAGTTATATTGAGAACTGGTGCATTAGTGCTGGTATGATCGCACCTTATATTTAATGCGCTCTAATTGTATATATTTGATTTATTTCACTTAATAATTGAAAAATAAATATAACTAACGCCGGAATATTTATTTTCTCCTACTTTGTCCTATTTTTTACTCCGATTAAAACAAAGAAAGCAAGTATTTGAAAAATAGACAAAAGAAAGAAGTGTAACTCAGGGACTTCATAGGAAGTCACCCATCCTAGTACTAATGTCGTGGCATCCGGTGCATTAGTGCTGAAATGATCGCACTTGATATACAATGCGCTCTAATTGTATATATTTGATTTGATTTCTTTCACTTATTAACAATAAAATATATATAACTAATGCCGAAATATTTATTTTCCCCTACTTTGTCCAATTCTTTACTCTAATTAAAAAAATGATAATAAGTATTTCAAAAATAGCAAAAAGGCGTGCAACACAAGGACTTCCCAGGATGTCACTCATTCTAGTAGTACTCTCGCCCAATCACGCTTAACAACGAAGATCTATTGAGGTTCGGTACATTAGTGTTGCTATGATCGCACCTGATACCCAATGCGCTCTAATTGTATATATTTCATTTTGTTCACTTATTAACGGAAAACTAAATATAACTAATGCTGGAATATTTATTTTCTCATACTTTGTCTGATTCTTTTACTCTGATTTTAAAAAATAAAAATAAGTATTTGAAATATAAAACAAAGAGGTGGAACATAAGGACTTTCCAGGAGGTCATCCATCCTAGTACTACTCTCGTCCAAGCACGCTTAAATGTGATACTTTGATGAGATTAGGTGCATTAGTGCTGGTATGATCGTACCTGATATGAAATGCGCTCTAATTGTATATAACTAACGCCAAAATATTTATTTTCTTCTACTTTATCCGATTCTTTTACTCCGATTATAAAAAGAATACAAATATTTAAAAAATAGTCAAAAGAAAGAGGTGTAACACAAGGACTTCCGAGGAGGTCACTCATCATAGTACTACTCGCGCGCAACCACGCTTAATTGCGTTGTTCTTATGGGATCCATTACATTAGCGTTTGTATGATCGCACCTGATATCCAATACGCTATAATTGTATATTATTGATTTGATTTATTTCACTTTTTAACAGCAAAATAAACATAACTAACTCAGATGTATTTATTTTCTCATACTTTGTCTCATTCGTTACCTCGATTAAAAAAATGATAACAAGTATGTAAAAAATAGAAAAAACTGGTGCAACACAAGGACTTCTCAAGATGTCACCCATGCTAGTACTACTATCGCCCAATCTTGTTTAACTACGGAGTTATGTTGAGATTCGATGCATTCGATATGGTATGATCGCACCTGATACCGAATGCGTTCTAATTGTATATATTTAATTTATTTCACTTATTAACGGAAAAATAAATATAATAAATGCTGAAATATTTATTTTCTCCTACTTTGTCTTATACTTTTACTCTGATTAAAAAAAGAAAACAAGTATTTACAACATAGCCAAAAGAAAGAGGTGTCACACAAGGACTTCCTATGAGGTCATCCATTCTAGTACTAATTCCGTGCAAGCACGTTTACCTGCGGAGTTCTGATGGGATCCGGTGTATTAGTGTTGATATGATCACATCTCATATCCAATTCTCTTTAATCGTGTATATTTGATTTGATTTCCTTCACTTTTTAATAGCAAAATAAATATAACTAACGCCGAAATATTTATTTTCTCCTACTTTGTCTGATTCTTTACTCCGATTAAAATAAATGTTAACCAGTAGTTAAAAAATAGCAAAAAGTGGTACAACACGAGGACTTCACAGGATGTCACTCATCCTAGTACTACTCTCGTCTAATCACGCTTAACTGCGGAGTTATGTTGAGATATGATGCATTAGTGTTGGTAAGATCACTCCTGATATTGAATGCGCTCTAATTGTATATGTTTGATTTCTTTCACTTATTAACGGAAAAATAAATATAACTAATGCCGAAATATTTATTTTCTCATACTTCGTCCGATTCTTTTACTCCAATTATAAAAAAAAAAAAACAAGTCTTCAAAAAATAGCCAAAAGAAAAAGGTGTAAGATAAGGACTTTCCATATATATTTGATTTCTTTCACTTATTAACGGAAAAATAAATATAACTAACGCCGAAATATTTATTTTCTCATACTTCGTCCGATTCTTTTACTCCAATTATAAAAAAAAAAAGAAAACAAGTCTTCAAAAAATAGCCAAAAGAAAGAGGGGTAAGATAAGGACTTTCCAAGAGGTCATTCATCCTAGTACTACTCTCGTCCAAGCACTCTTTACTCTGATTAAAAAAATGAAAACAAGTATTTAAAAAATTTAGCCAAAAAAAAGAGGTGTAACAAATGGAGTTTCTTAGGAGGTCACTCATCCTAGTACTACTCTCCCAAGCATGCTTAACTGCGGTGTTCTAAAGAGATCATATGCACTACTGCTATTATGATCACACATGATATGCAATGTGTTCTAATTGTATATATTTGAATTCTTTCACGTATTAACGACAAAATAAATATAACTAATGCCAAAATATTTCTTTCACTTATTTAATTATGTACATTTAATTTCTTCATATTTTAATATCCATATTATAATTATGTACATTCTAGTTTATATTTTATATTTTATAACCCATATTTCAATTACAAAAAACAAACTCACCTCATTCATAATTTATTTTTATCAAAAGTTACATAATTTACTACATTTTCAAGAGTTTATATTTTTTAATAACTCAATCTATTTTTTTAATAACTCAATCTATTTTATACTTCTATTTTAATTTTCATATTACTTATTTCTAATTTTCAAAATTTCTTTTAATCAAGTTTCATTTAATCAGATATGTATTCAACAATAAATCTATTTTTATTTAATATGAATAACAATTAACATTCCATAAACTATACCCTTCTAACATTCTGGTCCGTGCATACGCACAAGTTTGTTACTAATTTGAAATTAAAGAGATTCCGGTTCGTGCATTCGCACAAGTTTGTTACTAATTTGAAATTAAAGAGATTCACGCCTTGACAAAAGTAGTTCATTTTCAACGTATGAAATTAAAGAGAATCAAGAATTATTAAGAAATTATGGGAACCAATATTTCATTTTTAGTTTTTAGGTTTTATTATTTTTGGTAATGTGAAGTTATTTTTGATAATATTCCTTGATTAGAAATAGTCACATTTAAGGTGTTTTTTTTGCAACGGCCATAGGAATAGTTTTTATTAATTAAAAATAATTATATTCATGTGAACGAAAGATGTGAAAAATAAATCACAATGTCTATCGCAAATATTGAGTTTTTTAATAAATATTTGTGGAGATGAAATGTGAAAATATAGGTGAATAATTTTTGTACGAAGCGAATATATTAGTTGTGAATTAAAAAAAGACTCAAATATGTAACCGAGAACAAAACTTATTTTTTAGGGTTTTTATGATTTGTATTTAAAGTAGAGTTTAATTGAAATACACCGACAGTGTAAAAGGATTTTACACCGTTATTTAATCATAGACGTCAGATATTAAAAGAAGTTTGACTTTTATTTTAAAAATCTATAAAGTAATACAAACGGATGATTGTGATGAATCGACGGTATAAAAAATTTTATATGACAGTGTATAATAATTAATCTCTTTAAAGGAATCATATTTAAGATAAAATTAATGAGGAAATATTTACTTTATTATTTTTTTAGGATGATATATACTTTTTGTCATACCATCTTATTTAAAATTAATCCCAACAATGCTAAGTCGCAATTTTTAGAAATATTTAAGAATCATAATATTTTCTTTTAAGAAATATTAAAAACAATCATGTTTTTATTTATTACCAAAACTAGAAGGATAATATTTTTAATAAGAATCATGTGAAAAAATAAGTCGTCATTTTAAGAATTTCTGTTTAAAATATTGAGTTGAAGAAAACCATTATGATGAGAGGAATCATTCTCCTCTGGTGGCTTTGTTTATTCTCTTTAATCAGACTTTTTTTTTTTTACCAGAGAGTTCCTTTTTTGAAATAATATTCTCAATATAACCTTTTAAAAATAATTTCTCAGAATATCCCATTTTATTTTTGTGACTCGTCCATTCAAAGGAAGAGTTGTTGAAACACAAAATATTATTGTATTGACTCGTTCATTGATTCGACAATACTAACCTGAATTTTTCCCATCCATGAACTCGGCCAATGGATGACCAAGTGAATAAGTGTTAAATTTTTTTATTTTTTAAATTAATTTAATAAATCTAATAAATTAATTTTGTTTTTAAATACAATATTATGCCACATTATTACAATTAATTATAAATACAATTATTACAATTAATTACAATTATTAAAATAATTTTTTAATTTAATGAGGCATAATATTACAACAATTTTACAATTATTTTGTTTCTGCAATAAACAATAATAATTATATTTAAACACAAAATTAATTCAATTAAAAGCAATTGTTTTACAATTAATTCATTTTAAAATAATTGTTATTATAATTCATTTTATTTTAATTTAATTTTAAATTAAATTCCATATGTAGATATTTATTGTGCTACAAATACAGGAATGTTTATGTTACAATTATTATTTAATTATTACAATTAAAATGGGGTATAATTTAAAAACAATTATTTTAAAAATGGGGACTGTAGTAAAAATTTCATATTATAATTTAATTATATTATTAGGATTATTATTAAATAGTTTTTTAATTATTTTTATATTTAAATAATAAAAAGTATTTTTTAAAATAATAATATTTTTGTAAATTAAAAAATTGTTTTCATAATAAAACTATAAATATTATAATGAGGCATATGTTTAATTGTAATAAGTAATAATAATTTTATTAATATTATAATAATTGTTTTTAAATGAATTATCTTTGTTTTTAAATATAACTATTATTACTTATTATAATTAAACATATGCCTCATTATAATATTTATAATTTTATTATTAAAACAATTTTTTAATTTACAAAAATATTAATTATTATTACTTAATATGGAATTGTTTGATAATTATTATTTTATTAATATTTATATTTTTATTATTTAAATATAAAAATAATTAAAAAACTATAAAATAATAATCCTAATAATATAATTAAATTATAATATGGAATTTTTACTACAATGACCCATTCTTGAAATAATTGTTTTTAAATGAATTAAATTATACCCCATTTTAATTGTAATAATTAAATAATAATTGTAACATAAAGATTACTGTATTTGCAGCACGCTAGATATCTATATATGGAATTTAATTTAAAATTAAATTAGAATAAAATGAATTATAATAACAATTATTTTAAAATTAATTTAAAATGAATTAGTTGTAAAACAATTGCTTTGAATTGAATTAATTTTGTTTTTAAATACAATTATTATTATTTATTCCAGAAACAAAATAATTGTAAAAATTGTTATAATATTATGTCTCATTAAATTAAAAAATTGTTTTAATAATTGTAATTAATTGTAATAATTGTATTTATAATTAATTGTAATAATGTGGCATAATATTGTATTTAAAAACAAAACTAATTTATTAAGATTTAGTAAATTAAATTTAAAAATAAAAAAAAATTAATAGTTTATTCACTCGGTCATCCATTGACCGAGTTCATGCGATTCAATACAACAATATTTTATGCTTCAAAAACTCGTCATTTGAATGGACGAGTCATAGAAATAAAATCGAGTATTCTAAAAAATTATTTTTGAAACGGGTTATATTAGAAATATTATTTCAAAAATGGACTATATGGTCAAAAATCCTTAAAGTAATCATATTTAAGGTAAAATTAACGACGAAATATTTACTTTATAATTTTTTAGGATGATATAAATTTTTTGTAACACCATCTTATTTAAAATTAATCCCAACAATACTAAGTTGCAATTTTTAGAAATATTTAAGAGTCATAATATTTTCTTTTAAGGAATATTAAAAACATTCAAGTTTTTATTTATTACCAAACTAGAAGGATAATATTTTTAATAAGAATCATGTAAAATAAGTCGTCATTATATTATATATATATATATATATATATATATATATATATATATATATATAACCATTTGTCTATATGCATTTTAAGAATTTCTGTTTAGAATATTGAGTTGAAGAAAACCATTATGATGAGAGGAATCATTCTCCTAGTGGCTTTGTTTATTCTCTTTAACCAGAGCTATGGTAGATTTAATTTCTTTTCATTGCTCATATTTCCAGAGTTTATATTTAATTATGTTCTTTATTGAATATTGTTAATCGAATTTGATTGTCTATAATTTGATAGGACAAAAGACGTGTCAATTTGGAGTGGAATTGACATATGACTGTAGCAAGGATATTTCAATCTGCCCTACAGAAGTTGCAAAAAAATATGGGATCAAACCTATAAGTTGTGTTTGTCAGTATAATCCAACAATTATTATCAAATATTGCACATGTTCGGCTGCTTGTCCACCACCTGTGAAAGAAAAGAAGATTTTGTCTCTTTAATTTTATCATACACGAATTATCAAGTTTATCATTAAGGATAAATAAATTCAGAATATTGTGAAGTCTTATAATGTATTTCTAGATATTTCATTAAAAAAAATTTAGTTTTTAATATAATTTGTGTCATTCGGATTTGCCCATTTGTAGTATGTTTTGTTTTTCAAAATAAACTTTAAAATATTATATTTGTATGTTATTAGTACACAGTGCGCTATTAATTAATCTATTATAAATTAATACAAAGTTATGTTATTAAAATAATGAAAATTGGTAGTAGTTTATAACAGGTTTACCACATTAAAAAACATAAAATAATGAAAATTGGTAGTAGTTTATATCAGGTTTACCACATTAAAGTATAAAAGTGGATGAAAGATTGCGATTAAAATTAAGAAAATTGTCGAATTTGCTATTGCACGTAAGGTGTTTGAGAGGTGAGATATCTTGTCGATGGTGTTGAAGTTTGTTCCGGTTAAAGAGAGACGCGAAAAACTTCAAAGTAAACTCCTTTAATCCACTTAATCTTTGCTTACTTATGGTTGAATATAAATGATATGAAGAATATTGATGAACATGCTTGAATCTTGATGAACTTTGGATGATGATATGATTGTTGAATATGTTACTTGGATCTTTGCTTACTTATGGTTGAATATAAATGATATGAAGAATATTGATGAACATGCTTGAATCTTGATGAACTTTGGATGATGATATGATTGTTGAATATGTTACTCTAAGAATCTGTGATAAAGTCTTAGAATCTACCTTGTGAGGAGATATGGGTTTTATGCAAGAAACCAAGCCTCTTCGTTGATACGTCATACCTGTGAACTCGTGTCGAGAAGTTTGGGCAGATTATTCAGATGTGGCAGATTTTGGATATGTGACGTTGTCTTTCATGGCATAATAACAAAATCAATTTTCTCACGTGTCCTCTTAGTTTTTTTTGAAAATCCTAAAGTCTTGGAATTCCCTATAAGTATGAAAATTTATTTCTTTTTTTCATGCATCTCATTCAAACATGCATTCATAACCTGTACAGAATACAAAATGCTTACGCTGTCATCTTTCTTTGGCGGAAATGACGACGACTCACCACTGATACAATACCCGAGCTAACAAGACAAGAATCAGGGTTGATATCGAGTATGAGAACATTGTTGTCAAAGAAACATTTGCTCAATTCCAAGGCAAAATGGATATCTTACTTTGATCGCACCTGATATCCAACGTGTTCTAATTGTATATATTTGATTTGATCAATTTCACTTATTAACAACAAAATAGATATAACTAACGCCAAAATATTTATTTTCTCTTACTTTGTCTGATTCTTTACTCAAATTAACAAAATGATAACAAGTATTTAAAAAATAGAAAAAAGAGGTGCAACATAAGAACTTCCCAGGATGTCACCCATCCTAGTACAACTCTCTCCCAATCACGCTTAACTGCGGAGTTATGCTAAGATCCGGTGCATTAGTGTTGGTATGATCGCACCTGATATCCAATGCGCTCTAGTTACCTGATATCCAATGCGCTCTAGTTGTATATAATTGATTTCTTTCACTTATTAACGGAAAAATAAATGTAACTAACGCTGAATATTTTTTTTCTCATACTTTGTCCGATTCTTTTACTCCGATTATAAAAAAATAAAACAAGTATTTAAAAAAAAGCCAAAAGAAAGAAGTGTAACATAAGAACTTCCTATGAGGTCACCCATCCTAATACTATTCTTGTGCAAGCACGCGTAACTGCAGAGTTCACATGGGATCTGGTGCATTAGTGTTGATATGATCATCCCTGATATCAAATGTGCTCTAACAATATATATTTGATTTGATTTCTTTCACTTATTAACAACAAAATAAATATAATAATGCCGAAATATTTATTTTTTCCTACTCTGTTCGATTCTTTACTCCGATTAAAAAAATGATACAAAGTATTTAAAAAATAGCAAAAAGAGGTGCAACACAAGGACTTCAAAGGAGGTTACCCATCCTAGTTCTAATCTCGCCCAATCTTGCTTAACTGCGGAGTTATATTGAGATTCGGTGCATAACTGTTGGTATGATCGCACCAGATATCCAATGCACTCTAATTATATATATTCATGTCTTTCATTTATTAATGGAAAAATATACATAACTAACGCTGCAATATTTATTTTCGCATACTTCTTCCGATTCTTTTATTCCGAATAAAAAAAATAATGGTTTAAAAAATTGCACAAAAAGGTGGAACATAAGGACTTCCCAGGAGGTCACCCATCCTAGTACTACTCTCGTCCAAGCATGCTTAAATGTGATATTCTTATGGGATCAGGTGCATTAGTGTTGGTATGATCGCACCTGATATGCAATGGGCTCTAATTTTATATATTTAATTTATTTCACTTATTAACGGAAAAATAAATATAACTAATGCCGAAATATTTATTTTCTCCTACTCTGTCCGATTCTTTAACTCCGATTAAAAAAAGAAAGCAAGTATTTAAAAAATATCCAAAAGCAAGAAGTGTAAGAGAAGGACTTCCTAGGAGGTTATCCATCCTAGTAGTACTCTCGCGCAAGCACGCGTAATAGCAGATTCTCATGGGATCTGGTGCATTAATAATGATATGATCGCACCTGATATCCAATGCGCTCTAATTGTATATATTTGAGTTGATTTCTTTCACTTAACAATAGCAAAATAAATATAACTAATGACGAAATATTTATTTTCTCCTACTTTGTCTGATTCTTTACTCCGATTAAAAAAATGATAACAAGTATTTCGAAAATTGCAAAACAAGGTGCAACACAAGGACTTCCCAGGATGACACTCATCAAATTACTACTATCGCCCAAGCACGCTTAACTGCGAAGTTCTTATGGGAGCAAGTGCATTAGTGCTGGTATGATCGCACCTGATATGCAATATGCTCTAATTGTACATTTCTTATTTCTTTAAATTATTAACGTCAAAATAGATATAACTGTCTCAGATTCTTTTACTCCGATTATAAAAAAATTAAAACAAGTATTTAAAATATAGCATAAAGAGGTGTAACACAAGGACTTCCCAAGAGGTCAGCCATCTTAGTATTACTCTCATCCAAGCATGTTTAACTATGAAATTCGGATGGGATCTGGTGCATTAATACTGGTATGGTCACATTTGATATCCATTGCGTTCTAATTGTATATATTTGATTTGATTAATTTCACTTATTAACGTCAAAATAGATATAACTAACGCCAAAGTATTTAATTTCTCTTACTTTGTCCGATTCTTTACTCTGATTAAAAAAATGATAACAAGTGATTTAAAAATAGAAAAAAGAGGTGCAACATAAGGACTTCCCAGGATATCATCTATCATAGTACAACTCTCACCCAATCACGCTTAACTGTGGAGTTATGCTGAGATCCGGTGCATTAGTGCTGGTATAATTGCACCTGATATCCAATGTGCTATAATATTTATTTTCTCCTACTTTGTCTGATTCTTTAACTCCGATTAAAAAAAAAGAAGTATTTAAAACATAGCCAAAAGAAAGAGGTTTAATAGAAGGACTTCCTAAAAGTTCACCAATTCTAGTACTACTCTCGCCCAATCATGCTTAACTGTTGAGTTATGTTGAGATCTGGTGCATTACTGTTGGTATGTATTTGATTTCTTTCACTTATTAACGGAAAAATAAATATAAATAATGCCAAAATATTTATGTTCTCCAACTTTGTCTGATTTT
Source organism: Lathyrus oleraceus (assembly GCF_024323335.1). Classification (NCBI taxonomy): domain Eukaryota; kingdom Viridiplantae; phylum Streptophyta; class Magnoliopsida; order Fabales; family Fabaceae; genus Lathyrus; species Lathyrus oleraceus. The sequence continues at coordinate 506,843,957 of NC_066581.1, forward strand.
TTTCTCTGATTAAAAAAAAGAAAACAAGTATTTAAAAAAGAGCCAAAAGAAAGAAGTATAACATAAGGACTCCCTATGAGGTCACTCATCCTAGTACTACTCTCGCGGAAGCACGCGTAATTGCAGAGTTCTCATGGCATCCGGTGCATTAGTGCTGATATGATCGCACCTGATATCCAATGTGCTCTATCTGTATATATTTGATTGGATTTCTTTCACTTATTAAAAGCAAAATAAATATAACTAATGCCGAAATATTTATTTTTTCCTACTTTGTTCGATTCTTTACTCCGATTAAAAAAAATGACAAAAAGTATTTCAAAAATAGCAAAAAGAGGTGCAATACAAGGACTTCTAAGGAGGTCACCCATTCTAGTACTAATCTCGCCCAATCTTGCTTAACTGCATAATTTTGTTGAGATCCGGTGCATTAGTGTTGATATGATTGTACCTGATATCCAATGCGCTCTAATTAAATATATTTGATTTCTTTCACTTATTAACGGAAAAATAAATATAACTAACGCTGAAATATTTATTTTCTCATACTTGGTCCGATTCTTTTACTCCGACTAAAAAAATGAAAACAAGTATTTAAAAAATTGCACAAAGAGGTGGAACATAAGGACTTCCCAGGAGGTCACGCATCCTAGTACTACTCTAGTCCAACCATGCTTAAATGTGATATTCTGATGGGATTACACTACGCCAAATAAGGGAAAAGAGGGCGCTTATTTTGGCCTATAACAGCGCTTTTAAGCGCCCTCTAAAGTGGCGCTGGCATAGGTAAAGACAGCGCTTTATTTTCCTGGAGAAAGCGCTGTCTAAAGTGGCCCTTTAAGGGCCACATTATAGTGCGCTTTCAGAAAAAAGCGCCCTCTGAAGTGGTCCATAAAGGGACACCTTAGAGGGCGCTTTCAGGAAAAAGCGCCCTCTAAAGTTGTCAATATAAAGTGTTTAGAGGGCGCTTTCAGAAAAAAGCGCCCTCTAAAGTTGTCAATGTAAAGTGTTTAGAGGGCGCTTTCTGGACAAAGCGCCCTCTAAAGTTGTCAATGTAAAGTGTTTAGAGGGCGCTTCCTACAAAAAGCGTCCTCTAAAGTGTTAGTTATTTTAAAAAAATTTGTTTGAAAAACAGTGGATATTTAATTGGTAACCTGTTCGCATGCTGCAAAAGTGTAAAATTCATATTGATTTCATCCTTTAATCCAATGTTATACACCATTAATCCATTGATATATACAACATGAATCCATTTATATACAACATTAATCCTCCATATATACAACATTAATATATGATTCTTTGATCAACAATATACAACAACATATTCATGATTTAGTAAAAGTACAACAACAATATACAACATATATACAACAACAGCATACAACAACAACATTCCATACATATATGTACAACAATATACAACCTAGCTATATGATTCTTTGATCAACAATTAATTGACACAATTCATCCTTCATTTCATCCAAATTTTCTATTGAGTAAGATTTGTATTCCTCAAAGTACTACAATTAAGAGAATAAAACATATTCATGATTTAGTAACAAATTAGATGAAATATCCGATAATATTAAAATAAACCCTAAGTTATTATTCCATACCATTTTTGGGATGTCTATACGATTCAACGCAATGATGTCTCTCATAAATCTCAATACAAAAAATCCGCAATCGACCGAATTATTTTGCTGAGGACACTACACAGAAAAACAAACAATATATATATAGTTAATTTCTTACAAACACTATTATAAGCAAAAAAACAAACACTATTATAAACAAAAATAAGATACTTAATATATACCTGAACTCTGATCCAGGTATGTCCTTCCTATTGCGGTAATTCTTTTTCGTTCTAAATTTTATTATTGCCCTAACAAAATAAAAACGTATATTGAGATCAATCTGACATACATAATTAAATATACAAATACACACGAATATTTAGGGGAATTTCACTTACGTGTCAACCGTCTTCTTCATATTCGGATATTTACTTCAATCACCCGATAAAGAATCGAGATAATACACTATTAGTCTCGAAAGATCCATAGCAACCAACACCCAGTGACCACTGTAAAATAAAACAAAAATTTAGATGAATGAAAATTTTCTACGTAAAAGATATACATAGATTAGAATGAAATTATTAGAAAGAAAATCTAACCCGTTGCCAGAATTAAACGGTAAAAAATACAAACTGGGTGTAGTATTATCGCCGGCCGCCATGAATCTATCGACTAGATCATTCTTTACGGATGTTGGATTTTTCGTTATTAACGTTGCGTTGATACGGGAAGCAGCAATAAAATTGAAACGGTTACACAATTCATTTTCCCGCATCAATGTTACATACATATACCTTAAATAGAAACATAATAAACATTAGACTACTCATTGAAATGTGTAAATAAATTGTTCAACTAAGTAAATTATAGATTGATCGGAGTACCATATGTATGTATGAATGACAGCGATGCCCAATTCGGTGTGTTCAAAAAGTTGTTGGAAGTCCTCCTTTCCAATTATTTCGAAATGAGCAGCTCCGAAAACACCTTCATCAAAATCTATAGTACGAATGGCCCCGTGCATAATATCGGACTCATCCACCATTTTCTCAAGACGCATCATAATTTGAGATTTTGTCCCGGACGTCGTTGCAATACCCTTAGCAGCGCTTTTCAACTTTCGACCGGGAACCTAAAAATTCATATAAAATAAATCATGACTTTTTGTGATGCAACAGAATCGTTGCGTATATAATTCAATGATTATATATATTTGTACCTCTTTTTGAGATGCAACCGACTCGATGCGTCTTGAAATCCCTTTACCAACTTTATGTGTGGGTCTTGTAGGAGTCTAACATTACCATGTAATAAGGATTGATTAAATATCACAATTGTAGCTGAATTTAAATGTGAATACTAAATATTCATAATCATTTAGAACATATATACCTCGGCATCAGGGAAAATTAGATCTGGCGGCCAACCAACAAAGGATCCGACTGCATCTCGCATCAACGTTGTCTCTGAAACAACGTCAGGTAATGGTAGAACGGCGTCCGTATCTAATACAAGGTCAACCGAAACTTTCATAAATCCCACCGGGAGGGGATTATGGTGAAGTAATTCACCCGAAGTATTATGCACTTTTCCCTTGCCAACCATGCGATAAGTTGGTGACGATAGATACAGCTGACAAGGTGAAATGCCCTAAACCAATAATAAATGTTATTGTTAACGTGTATATGTGTCAAGTAAAAAAGTGCTATTTTAATTTCATAATAACATATATAATTACCTCGGGAAATTTCGGTTGATAATTGATACTAGCTCGGTCACTAGTATCTTTTGCCTCGGAGGCGCACCTTTCCTCTCTATACCTTGCATTCTCGATTTGCAGTTGGAGTACTTGTGCCCTTAACTCCGCCAAGGTCTCCATCACCTCTTTGTTGGTAGGATTTTTTGTTTTTGGTTTTTTATAAAATGACGACGAAGTCACACCAAAACCCTTACCCCTCACACGACCGGAATACTCAGGAACATTTAGTACTCGACTAAGTACGCTCCTGCAATCCTGGACCTCGGTTGAAGGTACGGTTTGGGATAAAGTCTCCTGAAATATTATTAGAGGAGATTAAAAATGAATTATATGTCTAACAAAATTTTCGATATAATTAAAGAAATAATGTTACATATACTTACACATTCGTCATAAACATTTTGGACCGCTTCAACGACAGCCCCATCCTTCCCAACCCGAGCAGCCTTCCATAATACGTGCTCCGGAAGAGATGTTGCGTCACTTTTCTCCTCGGCTAGCTACACATTAAATTAGATTATAAGATCATCAATTATAACATATTGTGACAATGTATAAACTCATAGCATTTGAATATACTCACTATTCTTTGTTGTAACCGTGCATAACCCGTACGCCCTTTTTTGTACGGATACGCGGGTTTTGATGCCCTTTTCCTATTTTTGTCGCTTACTTCCTGGATAAAAAAGTTTAAGGCATATTAGAACCAAGTAACTTAACAATTGTATAATACCATAATTAATAGACATTACATGGAATTTTTCGTTTCTTCGTTTGGCGACAAAGTTATCCCATTCATCGGCTGAAATAATCTCGGCATACTTCATTGGCCGTTCTCCTTCAACAAATTTTCCTTCCTCATCCTTGAGAAATTTGTTGCACAAAAAGGATCGAAATCCTCGGAGTCTTTTTCCGGCCAATTGAATACAATATTTTTGCCGGCTTTCATCGATGTGAAAGGATCTCTAAAAAACATACACATGGAGTGTGTTATTATAAAGTAATATTATAACAATATATGGTCAACAAATAGTCAACAAAAAAAACATATAACAATATATGGTAAGTACCTGTATCTCCGACCATATTTTTTCTTTGCCAACCTTCAAGTCCGGACTTCTCCAATTATCACATGTAATCGGAATATGTTGTCGAACAAGGAAACCAATGTAACTTGCCAACATTGAACCGTTAGGCTCAATTAGTTGGTCTTCAGCACTCCAATGCACTTCAAATTTTACACCCTTGTCTCTTGCACGAATGATTGACTTCATAACAGTCAATCCTCGTTTGATTTCTTTTTCAACATTGTTACGTGATCCATTCTTGTCATGGGTATCGTCTTGGTTAGCCATTTTATCTGTAATATAGAAATGATTCAATAAGACCCAAGTAAGACAATGATTCAATACGTGAACACATTCATATACCTTCCATTTCTCATGCAAAAGACCTACTGCATGCAAAAGACCAATGCAAACTCACACACACCTACTGCATGCAAGAGACCAATGCAAACTTATGGTGTTTGGAACATGAACAAACTTGCATCCATAATCATCAAACTTCCAAGCACAAGCTCAAACACACTTCAAATGATATCAGTTTTCAATCAGAAATAAAAAACTCAGTTTGCCCTAAACAACATTAATCAACATAATGCACAAAATGTAAAACTAAGTTTAGAAAATGCCCTAATCAAACACATGAAGAAAGTGAACGGTAAAGATGGAGAAGAGAAATACCTTCAAGGTGACGGTAACGATGGAGAAGAAAGTGAACAGTGACGGTGGACGTGAACGTGAACGCAGCAGCAGAAAAAGGTGACGGCGACGACGACGGTGAGGGAGGGAGAACGAACGGAGGACGAGAGTAATCGCAGTAGACGGTGGACGCAGTAGAGAGAAAACCCAATTACGTAAACGAAATAGCTTGTAGAAAGGGAAAATAAAGAGACATGCAGTATATGTTATAATTTTAATGTTTACTAAAGGGGACCTTAGAGGGCGCTTTTGTAAAAAAAGCGCCCTCTAAAGGGGGCCTAAGAGGGCGCTTCTGAAAGCGCTCTCTAAGGCTTTCCAAAAGCGCCTTCTAAACTGGAAATGTACATGGACTTAGAGAGCGCTTTTTTGAAAGCGCCCTCTATTGTTGTCCCTCCATTTCCTCATTATTTTTTTTTTACTTCACTTTAGAGGGCGCTTTTTTACAAAAGCGCCCTCTAAAGGGGGCCTAAGAGGGTGCTTCTAAAAGCGCTCTCTAAGGCTTTCCAAAAGCGCCTTATAAACTGGAAATGTACATGGACATAGAGAGCGCTTTTTCAAAAGCGCCCTCTAAGGTTACCCTTAGAGGGCGCTTTCAATAAAGCGTCCTCTATTGGTGTCCCTCCATTTCCTCATTATTTTTTCGCTTCACTTTAGAGTGCGCTTTGTTACAAAAGTGCCCTCTAAAGTGCGCTGTCTATTCCAATAGTATGCTCCTTATTTTTTCTCTTCACTTTAGAGTGCGCTTTTGTAATAAAGCGCCCTCTAAGGGGCGCTGTCTATTCCAGTTTTTGGCGTAGTGTTAGCTGCATTAGTGCTGGTATGATCGCACCTGATATGCAATGCGCATTAATTGTACATATTTGATTTCTTTCACTTATTAACGGAAAAATAAATATAACTAACGTTGAAATATTTATTTTCTCCTACTTTGTCTGATTCTTTAACTCCGAGTAAAAAAAAGAAACAACTATTAAAAAAATAGCCAAAAGAAAGAAGTGTAACACAAGGACTTCCTAGAGGTCATTCATCCTAGTAGTACTCTCATGCAAACACGCGTAACTGTGAAGTTCTCATGGGATCCAGTGCATTAGGGTTAATATGATCGCACCTGATATCCAATGCACTCTAATTGTATAAATTTGAGTTGATTTCTTTCACTTATTAACAACAAAATTAATATAACTAATGCCCAAATATTTATTTTCTCCTACTTTGCCTGATTCTTTACTCCGATTAAAAAAATGATAACAAGTATTTCAAAAATAGCACAACAAAGTGCAACACAAGGACTTCCATGGAGGACATCCATCAAAGTACTACTCTCGCCCAAGCACGCTTAACTGCGAAGTTCTGATGGGAGCAAGTGCATTAGTGCTTGTATGATCGCACCTGATATACAATGTGCTCTAATTGTATATATTTGATTTCTTTAAATTATTAACGTCAAAATAAATATAACTAACGCCGAAATATTTATTTTCTTGTACTTTTTTTTATTCTTTTACTCTGATTATAAACAAATTAAAACAAGTATTTAAAAAACAACACAAAGAGGTGTAACACAGGGCATTTCCAAGAGGTCACCCATCCTAGTATTACTCTAGTCCAAGCACGCTTCAATGTGAAGTTCTGATGGGATCCGATTAATTAGTACTGGTATGATCACACCTGATATCCAATGCGTTCTAATTCTATATATTTGATTTGATTAATTTCACTTATTGACAACAAAATAGATATAACTAACGCCAAAATATTTATTTTCTCCTACTTTGTCTGAATCTTTACTTCGATTAAAATAAATGATAACAAGTATTTAAAAATAACAAAAAATGGTACAACACAAGGACTTCAAACGATGTCACTTATCCTAGTACTACTCTCGCCTAATCACGCTTAACTGCGGTGTTATTTCGAGATCTGATGCATTAGTGTTGGTATGATCACACCTGATATTGAATTCGCTCTAATTGTATATGTTTGATTTCTTTCACTTATTAACGGCAAAATAAATATAACTAACACCGAAATATTTATTTTCTCATACTTTATCCAATTCTTTTACTCCGATTATAAAAAAAGAAAACAAGTCTTTAAAAAATAGCCAAAAGAAAGAGGTGTAACATAAGGACTTTCCAGGAGGTCACGGATCCTAGTATTACTCTCACCCAAGCACGCTTAACTGCGAAGTTCTGATGGGAGCAAGTGCATTAGTGCTGGTATGATCGCACCTGATATACAATGTGCTATAATTGTATATATTTGATTTCTTTAAATTATTAACATCAAAATAAATATAACTAATGCCGAAATATTATTTCTCATACTTTTTCTGATTCTTTTACTCTGATTATAAACAAATTAAAACAAGTATTTAAAAAAAACCCAAAGAGGTGTAACACAGGGACTTTCCAAGAGGTCACCCATCCTAGTATTACTCTCGTCCAAGCACGCTTCAATGTGAAGTTCTGATGGGATCCGGTTAATTAATACTGGTATGATCACACCTGATATCCAATGCGTTCTAATTGTATATATTTGATTTGATTAATTTCACTTATTAACAACAAAATAGATATAATTAACGCCGAAATATTTATTTTCTCTTACTTTGTCCGATTCTTTACTCCGATTAAAAAAATAATAATAAGTATTTATAAAATAGAAAAAAAGACGTGCAACATAAGGACTTCTCAGGATGTCACCCATTCTAGTATAACTCTTGCCGAATCACGCTTAACTGCAGAGTTATGCTAAGATCCGGTACATTGGTGCTGGTATGATTGCACCTGATGTCCAATGTGCTCTAATTGTATATATTTGAGTTCTTTCACTTATTAACGACAAAATAAATATAACTAACACTGAAATATTTATTTTCTCATACTTTGTCCGATTCTTTTACCCCGATTAAAAAATTGAAAACAAGTATATAAAAATATCACAAAGAGGTGGAACATAAGGACTTCCCAGGAGGTCACCCATCCTAGTACTACTCTCATCCAAGCATGCTTAAATGTGATATTCTTATGGGATCAGGTGCATTAGTGTTGGTATGATCGCACCTGATATGCAATGCCCTCTAATTGTATATATTTGATTTCTTTCACTAATTAAAGGTAAAATAGATATAACTAACACCAAAATATTTTTTCTCCTACTTTGTCTGATTCGTTTACTATGATTAATAAAAGAAAACAAGTATATAAAAAATACCCAAAAGAAAGAGGTTTAACAAAAGGACTTCCCAGAAGTTAACCCATTCTAGTATTACTCTCGCCCAATCACACTTAACTGTAGAGTTATATGGAGATCTGGTGCATTAGTGTTGTTATGATCGCACCTTATATTTAATGCGCTCTAATTGTATATATTTGATTTCTTTCACTTATTAACGGAAAACTAAATATAACTAACACCGAAATATTTATTTTCTCCTACTTTGTCCTATTTTTTACTCTATTAAAAAAAAAGAAAACAAGTATTTAAAGAATAGACAAAAGAAGGAAGTGTAACACAAGGACTTCCTAGGAGGTCACTCATCCTAGTACTACTCTTGTGGTATCCAGTGCATTAGTGTTGATATGATCGCACTTGATATACAATGCGCTCAAATTGTATATATTTGATTTAATTTCTTTCACTTATTAACAACAAAATAAATATAACTGATGCCGAAATATTTATTTTCTCCTACTTTGTCTGATTCTTTACCCCGATTAAAAAATGATAACAAGTATTTCAAAAATAGCAAAAAGGCGTGCAACACACGGACTTATTAGTATGTCACCCATTCTAGTAGTACTCTCGCGCAATCACGTTTAACTATGGAGATATATTGAGATCCGGTGCATTAGTGTTGCTATAATCGCACTCGATACCCAATGCGTTCTAATTGTATATATTTGATTTTGTTCACTTATTAACGGAAAAGTAAATATAACTGACGCTGAAATATTTATTTTCTCATACTTTGTCCGATTCTTTTACTCCGTTTAAAAAAAATAAAATAAGTATTTAAAATATAGAACAAAGAGGTGGAACATAAGGACTTTCCAGGAGGTCACCCATCCTAGTACTACTCTCGTCCAAGCACGCTTAAATGTGATATTCTAATGGGATTAGGTGTATTAGTGTTGATATGATTGCACCTGATATGCAATGCGTTCTAATTGTATATATTTGATTCCTCTCACTTATTAACGGGAAAATAAATATAGCTAATGCCAAAATATTTATTTTCTCTTACTTTATCCGATTATAAAAAAGAAAACAAGTATTTTAAAAATAGTCCAAAGAAAGAGGTGTAACACAAAGACTTCCGAGGAGGTCACCCATCATACTACTACTCGTGCGCAACCACGCTTAACTGCGGTGTTCTGATGGGATCCAATGCATTAACGTTTGTATGATCGCACCTGATATCCAATACCCTCTAATTGTATATATTTGATTTCATTTCTTTTATTTTTAACAGCAAAATAAACATAACTAACTCAGATGTATTTATTTTCTCATACTTTGTCCGATTTCTTACCTCGATTAAAAAAATGATAACAAGTATTTAAAAAATAGCAAAAACTGGTGCAACTCAAGGACTTAGGATATCACCCATGCAAGTACTACTATTGTCCAATCACGTTTAACTGCGAAGTTATGTTGAGATCCGGTGCATTAGATATGGTATGATCGTATCTGATACCGAATGCGTTCTAATTGTATATATTTAATTTATTTCACTTATTAACGGAAAAATAAATATAACGAACGCTGAAATATTTATTTTCTCTTACTTTGTCTTATACTTTTACTCCAATTAAAAAAAAGAAAACATGTATTTACAAAATAGCCAAAAGAAAGAGGTGTCACACAAGGACTTCCTATGAGGTAACCCATTCTAGTACTACTTTCGCGCAAGCACGCTTAACTGCGGAGTTCTGATGGGATACGGTGCATTAGTGCTGATATGATCACACCTCATGTTTAATTTTCTCTAATAGTATATATTTGATTTGATTTCCTTCACTTTTTAACAGCAAAGTAAATATAATTAACGCCGAAATATTTATGTTCTCCTACTTTTTCTGATTCTTTACTTCGATTAGAATAAATGATAACAAGTATTTAAAAAATAAAAAATAAAATGGTACAACACAAGGACTTCCAACTATGTCATTCATCCTAGTACTACTCTCGCCTAATCACGCTTAACTGCGGAGTTATTTCGAGATCTGATGCATTAGTGTTGATATGATCACACCTGATATTAAATTCGCTCTAATTGTATATGTTTGATTTCTTTCACTTATTAATGACAAAATAAATATAACTAACGCCGAAATATTTATTTTCTCATACTTTATCCGATTCTTTTACTCCGATTATAAAAAAAAGAAAATAAGTCTTTAAAAAATAGCCAAAAGAATGAGGTGTAACATAAGGACTATCCAGGAGGTCACACATCCTAGTATTACTCTCGTCCAAGCACTCTTAATTGCGGAGTTTTGATGGGATCCTGTGCATTAGTGCTAGTATCATTATACCTGTATCCAATGCGCTCTAATTGTATATATTTGATTTAATTTCTTTCACTTGTTAACAACAAAATAAATATACCTAACTAAATATTTATTTTCTCCTACTTTGTTTGATTCTTTACTCTGATTTAAAAAAATGAAAACAATTATTTAAAAAATATAGTCAAAAGAAAGAGGTGTAACAAAGGAACTTCTTAGGAGGTCACTCATCCTAATACTATTCTCTCCCAAGCATTCTTAACTGCGGTATGCTGAAGGGATCATGTGCGCTACTGCTATTATGATCACACCTGATATATAATGCGTTCTAATTGTATATATTTGAATTCTTTCACGTATTAACGACAAAATAAATATAACTAAAAATTATATGTTATTAAATTATAACTTAAAAATTAAAAATAACTATTTAATATAGTTGATTAATATTAATTGAGTAATTTATTATTATTGTTATTATTATTGATATTTACCCGTCATATATGATAAGAATATTTTTAAAATTTAAATAGTATATACCGAATTATAATAAAAATGTATGCCGAATTATAATAAAAATGTATTAAAATCAAAAGCAATAAAACTGTTTACAGTAAATAAAAATATAGAATAACATCTTAAAATTATATTCTATTTGATTATTCATTTACTTATTACTAATTTATTTATTATATAAAAATATATCAAATAAAATTTTAAATATATGTTGTGTCATTAGCATTTATTTCAACTTTTGATTTATTATTGATTTTTTATTTCAATGAATTTTTCTTTAAATATTTATGATCATGAAGAAATTAGACTATATTTTTATTTACTGTAAACAGTTTTATTGCTTTTGATTTTAATACATTTTTATTATAATTCGGTATACAGAATGTACGTATTTACTATAATTATTCTGTTGAAAGTATAAAATATGTTAGTGCAAAGATAACAACAGTATAAGATTCAATATGCCAGCGTGTTATTGCAAAATTACATCTATGTAAAATTCAATTAATAATAGATTGACATTGGAATGATCCTATATTATTGTTCATAATAAGTAACCAATTTTAATTTATAGAGTTTGGATCTCAATTAAATCAAATCAAATCAAATAATAAATATACTATTTAAATTTTAAAAATATTCTTATCATATATGGCGGACGGGTAAATATCAATAATAATAATAACAATAATAATAATTAAATGGTAGGTAAATTAACAATAATATTAAATTACTCAATTAATATTAATCAACTATATTAAATAGTTATTTTTAATTTAAAGTTATAATTTAATAATATATAATTATACAATCAAAACGATGTTATATATGTGTAACATCAAAGGTGGGATCCTTTTTAGCATTTTGCCACACACCTCTATCAAATTTATATACTCTTTTTTTTTCCAGGTTATTAGGTTTGTAATTTTATAGTCATCTAAATTTGCAGTTACATTAATTTTTGAATTTTTTTTCAGTGAAAATGAGTAGAAAGGTTGATTCTGTGAAAGACATCAATGACTCAAAAGAAACTTGGCATCTTGCTGTTCGAATAATGGATGTTTGGAGTGTTGTGAATAATAAGGGTATTGAACATTTGGAGATGATTGTTATGGATTCCTTGGTAAATTGCTTTTCTTTTTTTAAGTATAGATTTTTGTATGATAAATATCCCATCATATAATATTGTTTATTTATATTGCAAAATAGGGGTAATTGCATAAATTGCAATTTATGGGAAATCTATGGATCAAAATTTTTGGCTTACTACAATGATCCTAAAAACAATGGAGCTATTGTAATTCTGCTCACTCATGCAATGGTAAAAGATGGTCAAGGTATTACACTATCAGACTTTATAAATACATAGCTGATTTGTATTTTTCATTATACGTTCAATAATTTTTATATTAATTATACAATTTACAGTGTCAAATGCATGGAGTGGTTCCAAATTGTTGATAAATGAAGACATCCCTGAAATTCAAGATTTTATGTCTAAGTATGGATTTTATTTATTTATTTATATTCAGATTATTATACATAATTTTTAATTTCAAAAACAATCTTATTTCTATAGGTTGCCTACTAATGAACAGAAGGAGAAGCCTACTCAATCTGCACAATCTCTTTCTAATTGGTCTGGTGGTTCTCAGTATTCGCCAGTAGAAATGTTTGTTCATAATGCGAAATGTATGTCCTTAAGTCAGTTCTGCAAAATCAAACATGTAAGTTGAATACTATAGAGCCGAATTTATCTTTACTATTACAATTATATTGTTTGCTTTTTGAAATTAATATCATTTTTGATTTGCTTTTAGGAAACTTTATGTGTTACTGTAGCAACCACATTGAAATTTGTTGTCTCAAAGTATGGATGGTTTTATTATGGCTGCACAAGGTGTTCTTCGAAGACACCTAATCCTGAAAAAGCTTATGAATGTTCATATGGGCAAAAAGTCGAACAGCCTATACCAAGGTACATATAATCTAGATGAATTGCAAATAAATTTGGTAATGGATTTGTTATTAATCATATTATTTTCTTCGTTTAAAATACTATAGGTACAAGATTGAGATATATGTTAGCAATGGTGAATCAAAATATCGATTTGTATTCTGGGATTCCGAATGTGCTGCTATACTTGGAATGACTGCTGAATTTATGCATAACTCTATGGTGGAGGTACATTGTTATACATAAGTTAAAATGTTAATAGTTTATCGAGTTGTAAAGTTCAGATTATCACTCATGGTTGATATTTTATTTTTCCATTAGAATGGAGAAGATGATCCAATGGTTTATCCTGATGAGCTTGAAATGTTGTTGAATAAGAAAATGGCTTTTAGAGTTAAGGTGCATCCAACGTTTTCCCAAGCGTCTGTTTGGAAGCTTTGTGATGATGAAACCTTTGTTAAAGAGATTGAAAATGACTACATAGTAGAAGACGTATAATATTCACTTAATTCATGTATTATTTAAATATTTAACAAGTATAATAAATATTCGATGTTTCAATGTGCAGAATCAGTCTAAAACTGAATATGCAAAGTTGGTCCCTAACAAAGAAAATTTGGAAACTTCCGCAGTAAGTATCTTCATTTGTTAACATAATAATTTTCTATGATAAATATTGTATTATTATAATTCATTTTATATCTGACAATTAATTTTTTATATTGCAAGCAAACATTATCTGCATCTGGTGAAAATGATCCAGAATCAATCATTCTAATGACTCCGGCTAAGGATGTTGTAATTGCTGACAAGGGTGAAGAAGTTGATTTTGAAGCGTCTGACGCTACGCAATTATCAGGCACCAAACCATCCAAGAAATTAAAGATAGAACCATCTTCTTAATTAGAATTTTTGGAAATTTGATATTGAAATATATTTTATGAACTTTTTAGCACCAGAATGAGTTTAAGTATGAAGTTGTTAAGAACATGATATGTTTTGGTTGTAGGATGTGTTCTTACTTTTTTGAAGTGTTTATTTTGTGGGATTACAATTGACATTTATATTTCATGTATGGTTTAAAGGATGATAATGAGTATTTAATTCATGTGTGTGAAATTATTCAAAATCCTATGTTGTTATGTTGAACATTGTGTTTTGTGTGTTCTTTCAACTACAAAATTTATATGAGTATCATATCTTCAAATGTTAATAAGTATTTTAGATTGATAACAAAATACGTTGTCATCTTATGAAATATGTGTATACGACTAAATTATAAATAGATTATTGCATGTCATGTTTGGTTTCAGCATGCCTAATGGTGTTAGAAATTAAAAAAACAATTACATAAAAATTTATTATGAAATCCTTCAAAACTAATTATAGAAAACACATAGAAACACATTTTTTTACAATTTTTTTCAAAGTCTAATACATATGCTAAAATTGCAGGTAGTTCAGAAATGTTGGAGCAATGTTTGAATCTTGCATTCAACTGAATTAAGGATTTATAAAAAAAACAAGGTATAATTATCATATACAGTGAATTGTCTTTTGATTGGTAATGGAAAATCTACATTGTTTGTTTGAAATGATTAAGTTAAGCATGCAACTATACTTTTTACCAATCGCACGTCATCATATATAGTATTATAACTCAACATATTTAAATTATTTATTTGCCAAAATATAGTTGGGGGTTGAAATGAATAATTATGTCCACTGCCTCCTTTCTATTGGCTAGGTCAGTGGAGTATTAAAATAATTCAGCCGTAAGATAATTAATGTTATGCATGATTTGTAATAAATCAATAAGAATATCAATTCTTTATACATTTAGTTGTACAAGAAAATAATTGTAAATAATTAAAGTGGGCTAAGAAAATGGGCCCCACTAAATCCCACAATATATTATATAAAATATAATTAAAAAATTGATTCAAATATATCAAAATACATTAAAAGAGAGTTTTTCATTGGGTAAGGTGATGTATGATATGAGTAATTTCCAATGGGTGAATTATTTTATGGATTTGGGATAAAAAGAGAATTTTGAAATCTTGAATTATGGTGTGGATTTGGAATAAGAGGTGGATTTCCAAAATATGGGGTGTTTTGTTGATTTGGGATACAAATAAGACTTCCATCATTTTGCATAAAATTGGAGCATGTGTTATGTTGATTGAGGTTCATTTTCAAATGAAATGTGTACACAAAAAAATTAAAATTAAATAAAATAAATTGGTCAAATTTAGACTAGATGTGAGTGAAAAATGTGATAAAATAAATTACCTATTTATACTACTAAAAAATATTACCGTTATTTTATTGTTGTTGCAATCTTATCATTCTAAAATGAAATCAATATCCTGAAATCAAATTAGTTATTATTGTAGTTTTTTAAGGTTGCGGGCAGGTTTTGAATCATCACTTCCTAAAAGGTTGCGGGCAGGTTTTGTATAAACCCAGTTTTTTAAGGACCAAAGAATTGTACGAAGTTAAATCATTTTTGTTGCTGGACTTATTTCTCACAATTTTAACTAAAATTGTGAACCTTTTGTTTCAATATCTTTTGTTGCATTTAAACATTACTGTATCAATTGCAATTAATTTCAACATTTGGTAGTATTCATTACTATATTTTAAAACAAATGAGGTTCTGGTATTTCTTTTACATGGTTTATGTATTTTGGTTAAATAATCATTTATTATGAAGGTTAATATTTGCGCTTTTATACCTCAAATTAGTAACAGTTGAAAAATTTCATCCATTACTAAATAAATATATTTTTGTTTCTTATGTCCAAAATCTCAATGATAAATGGAATGTTTATTCATAACATTAACAATAGAATGTTTATTATATATCAATATATCAATAAATTGTAAAATATTTTTGTATTATATTTTTTGATTATTTCCTTAATATAGTATACAAAAAAATTAAGCAAATTATATTACTATAAATTAATAATGTTTTACTTTATTATGTCCCAAACTGGAAAAAGTTATGTATGGAAATTTTTTGAACCCATTTATTGATCATTTAACATCCATTACATTAAAAAAAAACTCTTATGCAATAAATTTGTGTACGTTGATCCAACTATATATATATATATATATATATATATATATATATATATATATATATATATATATATATATATATATATATATATATATATATATATATATATATATATATATATATATATATATATATATATATATATATATATATATATATATATATATATATATATATATATATATATATATATATATATAAATATATTTTTTTAAATAAATTATTGCACTTGCGCGACCCGTGCGAACGCACATGTCCTTTACTAGTATGTAACAAAGAACAAAACTTATTTTTTTATGGTTTTTATGATTTTGTATTTAAAGTAATCATATTTAAGGTAAAATTAATGAGGAAATATTTATTTTGATTTTTTAGGATGATATAAATATTTTGTAATACCATCTTATTTAAAATTAATCCCGACAATATTAAGTTGCAATTTTTAGAAATATTTAAGAATCATAATATTTTCTTTTAAGGAATATTAAAAACATTCAAGTTTTTATTTATTACCAAACTAGAAGGATAATATTTTTAATAAGAATCATGTAAAAATAAGTCGTCATTTTGTATATATAAATAACCATTTTGTCTATATGCATTTTAAGAATTTCTGTTTAGAATATTGAGTTGAAGAAAACCATTATGATGAGAGGAATCATTCTCCTAGTGGCTTTGTTTATTCTCTTTAACCAGAGCTATGGTAGATTTAATTTCTTTTCATTGCTCATATTTCCAGAGTTTATATTTAATTATGTTCTTTATTGAATATTGTTAATCGAATTTGATTGTCTATAATTTGATAGGACAAAAGACGTGTCAATTTGGAGTGGAATTGACATATGACTGTAGCAAGGATATTTCAATCTGCCCTACAGAAGTTGCAAAAAAATATGGGATCAAACCTATAAGTTGTGTTTGTCAGTATAATCCAACAATTATTATCAAATATTGCACATGTTCGGCTGCTTGTCCACCACCTGTGAAAGAAAAGAAGATTTTGTCTCTTTAATTTTATCATACACGAATTATCAAGTTTATCATTAAGGATAAATAAATTCAGAATATTGTGAAGTCTTATAATGTATTTCTATATATTTCAATAAAAAAAATTAGTTTTTAATATAATTTGTGTCATTCGAAATTGCCCTTTTGTAATCTGTTTTGTTTTTCAAAATAAACTTTAAAATATTATATTTGTATGTTATTAATACACAGTGCGCAATTAATTAATTTATTGTAAATTAATACAATCTTATGTTATTAAAATAATAAAAATTGGTCGTAGTTTATAATAGGTTTATCACATTAAAGTATAAAACTGGATGAAAGATTGTTTCGGTTAATGTTGAGAATTGTCGACGATTTTATTGAAGAGAGACCTGAAAATTTTCAAAGTAAGCTCCTTTAGTCCATGAAATCTTTGTTTACTTATGATTGAATATAAATGAGATGAAAAATATTGATGAACATGCTTGAATCTTGATGAACTTTGGATAATGATATGATTGTTGATCATAATGTGTTAATTGTTGAAACTTGATTGATGATTTGTTGAAATTGGATCATGGCTTAGTTCCACGAAATTTAGAACTTCAATGTGAAGTTCTGGATGATGATGAATATGAACTTTGGTGATGGCGAGAGAGTGAAGAAAAAAGAGAATTATGAGTAAAGAAGTTGAAAAATAGTTAAAGAAATTAATATAAGTTAAGCCCAAAATTGTGAAAATGACATTGTTGGCTCACAAGTTATTTTGTGACGACAATGATATTTTTGCCTAAGTATTTGTGACTCTTAAGAATTTTGATAAAGTCTTAGAATCTACCTTGTGAGGGAATATGGGTTATATGTAGGAAGCGAAACCTCTTCATACCTTGATATCATACCTCTGAACTCGTGTTGAGAAGTTTGGGTAGATTATTCAGATGGGACAAATTTTGAATCTGTGATGTTGTATTTTGTGGCATCATAACAAAATCAATTTTGGCATGTGTACTCTTAGTTTGTGTTGAACATCCTAAAATCTTGGAATTCCCTATGAGTATGGAATTTTTTTTCTTTTTTGCATGCATCTCATTCATCCATGCATTCATAATTTGTACAGATAACAAAATGCTTCCACCGTTATTTTTCTTTGGCAGAAACGACGACGACTCACCACCGATATTATACCCGAGCTAACAAGATAAGAATCATGGTTGATATCGAGTATGAGAACGTTGTTGTCAAAGAAACATTGGCTCAATTCCAAGGCAAAATGGATCTCTTCCAAGAAAATATGAAAGCCATAATGGAGTACCAAGGAAAAAATGGTTTGAAGTTCGTCCTCCAATTACGCTGATATAGTGATCATCGGAGAAAGAATTGAGAATGGAGTGAACTCGGGGAAGATTGTCGATACTTTTCCTTAGCAAACAATAACCAATAAGCCACAGGGTAGCTTTTCAAAGAAGAAGGAAGGGGGGACAAGTACTATAATGGCAAATGTACACCCTTAATACCAAGCTCTCATGGCTCTTATGTCGTTCTATTCGTACCCATACATTGTTGCTGCTCAATATCAGCAACCACCCTTTCAAGTTCAACAACCTCCTCAGGCTTAGTACCCTTAATATCAACAGCCTGCACAGGCTCAACCTGCTTAAACTCAGCAAACCGCTCAAGGTAATCGAGGTCAAGGAGAGCGGAAGAATCGTTGTGGTAATTTCATATGTAAGGCATCCTCATTATGACAAAATTCATGTACCTTACGCTGCGTTGGTACCTTATTTGGTCCATTTGGGGTCTACTGTACCAAAGGAGATTCCACCGTCTATTCCTCCCTATCATCCAAGGCATAACCATAATGCCTCATGTGCCTACCATGCTAGGCATATTGGACATTCAACTGAGGATTGTTGACCTCTTAAAAACAAGATCTAAGAGCTTATCGATCATAAGATTCTGTATTTTTCAGAGGAGAAACATAATGTAAAGACGAATCCTCTGCCTAATCATAATGGGCCAACGGTCAATGTAGTTATTGAGGAGGAGATTACATAATCAGTCAGAAGGGTTGTTGATGTGAAGACTCCAATGAAAGTAGTTGTCGAAAAGCTTAAGGTGCATGGTTTTTTAGGGTATTCATGACAATTGTGTTGTTTGTGACTCTGATCCTGATGGGTGTGTTATTTTGAGTGTTTGTGTCCAAAAATTTGATGAATCAGGGAATTGTGCAATTTTCTAGGTCAAAGGTGGTTGAAGAAATTTCTGTCATCTAGTCGATAACTATATCTACAGAAAGAAGAAGATTGAAGTTCCTCCCAAGAGGATTCATCCTATCCATATTTGCCTTCATGATCCATTTCCATATCAAGACACCAATGAAGTGCATTGGAGGTATGATACAACAACGTACGTATGTGGAAAGGAAATTCAGTTTTCTGATACTAAGATTGTCAATATAGCTGGTACTGAAGGCTTGACTCGTAGTGGTCATGTATTTGCTCCAAAGTACACTACTAAGGTTTCCTAATAACCTACAATTTCCCCCCTAAAGAGAAGGTTGTTCCTGTTCCTCTTCCACAAACATGGGCATCTATTTCCACTAATTAGGTTGTGAGACTATTCTGGCTACGCCAAAGGTTACTCCTGATAAGGTTGAGGAATTTGAGACTTCAAAATGTAAAGGGTTGATGAATGAAGATGAACAAATTGAAGGTCACAAGAATAATATCACTGCTTAGGAAAGCCAAGAATTCCTCAAATTGATAAAGAAGAGTGACTTCAAGATTGTTGACCAGTTAGGTCAGACTCCCTCCAAGATTTCAATCCTTTCTTTGCTGTTGAATTCTAAGGCTCATCGGAAAGCATTGTTGAAAATCCTAAATACTTCTCATGTGATGCAAGATATCACGGTCGATCAATTTGAAGACGTGGTTGCCAATATCACTACAAGTAGATACTTAGGATTTAATGAAGCTGAATTACCTTTAGAGGGAAATGACCATAATAAAGCTTTAAATATATCGATCATGTGTGTAGACACCTTACTATCTTAAGTCTTAGTTGATATTGGCTTCTCACTTAATGTAATGCCAAAAGCTACATTGAGTCAGTTGCAGGTCAAGGGACCCGAGATGAGGGCTAGTGCGCTGTTTGTTAGGGCATTTGATGGCTCTAGAAGACAAGTCATTGGCGAGGTTGATCTACCTATTTGTGTGGGGACTCATCAATTCACCATCACTTATTAACGAAAAAATAAATATATTTAATTTCATGCTGGTATGATAGCACCTGATATCCAATACGCTCTAATTGTATATATTTGATTTTGTTCACTTATTAACGGCAAAATAAATATAACTAATGCTGAAATATTTATTTTCTCCTACTTTTTATGATTCTTTACTTCGATTAAAAAATGATAACAAGTATTTAGAAAATAGCAAAAAGAGGTGCAACACAAGGACTACCCAGGATGACACCCATCAAAGTACTACTCTTGCTCAAGCACGCTTAACTGCAAAGATCTGATCGAATCAGATGCATTAGTGCTGGTATGAAGCACCTGATATGCAATGCACTCTAATTTGTATATATTTGATTTCTTTCACTTATTAACGTCATAAAAAAATCTAATGCCAAAATATTTATTTTCTCTTACTTTTTCCAATTCTTTTACTCCGAATAAAAAAAATTAAAACAAGTATTACTACTCTCGCCCAATCACGCTTAATTGCAGAGTTCTGATGGGATCAGGTGCATTAGTACTGGTATGATCACACTTGATATCAAATGTGTTCTAATTGTATATATTTGATTTCTTTCACATATTAGCAAAAAAAAATATAACTAACAATGACATGTTTATTTTCTCATACTTTATTTGATTCTTTTACTTCGACTACAAAAAGTATTTAAAATATAGCCTAAAGAAATAGTTTAACATAAAGACTTCCTAAGAGGTCATCCATCCTAGTACTTCGCTTGTCCAAGCACGCTTAACTGCGGAATTCTGATGGGATCTGATGCATTGGTGCTGGTATGATCGCACATGATATCCTATATGCTCTAATTGTATATATTTGATTTGATTTCTTTCACTTATTAACAGCAAATAAATATAACAAATAATGAAATATTTATTTTCTCTTACTTTGTATGATTCTTTCTTCCGATTAAAAACATGATAACATATATTTAAAAAATAGCAAAAACAGGTGCAACACAAGGACTTTCCATGAGGTCACCCATCCTAGTACTGCTCTCGCCGAAGCAGCCTGAACTGCGAAGTTCTGATTGGATGCAGTTCATTAATGCCGGTATTATCGCACCTGATAAATAATGCACTCTAATTGTATATATTTGATTTCTTTCACTTATTAACGACAAAATAAATATAACTAAAACCGAAATATTTATTTTCTCCAACTTTGCCCGATTCATTTACTCCGATTAAAAAACATTTAGGCAAGTATTTAAAAATAGAAAAAAGAGGTGTAACATAAGGACTTCCCAAGAGAACACCCATCAAGGTACTAATCTCGCCCAAGCATGCTTAACTACGAAGTTCTGATGGGATCAGGTGCATTAGTACTTGTATGATCACACCTGATATACAATACGCTCTAATTGTATATACTTGACTAAAAAAATTTAAGCAAGTATTTAAAAAATAAAAAAAAGAGATGCAACACAAGCAATTCCCAAGAGGACACCCATCAAAGTACTAATCTTGCCCAAGCATGCTTAACTGCGTAGTTCTTATGGGATCAGGTGCATTAGTACTGATATGATCACACCTGATATGAAATACTCTCTAATTATATAAATTTGATTTCTTTCACTTATTAGCAAAAAAATAAATATAACTAACGTTGAATTGTTTATTTTCTCCTGCTTTGTCTGATTCTTTTAATTCGACTAAGAGAAGGGAAAATAAGTATTTAAAATATAGCCTAAAGAAATAAGTGTAGCATAAGCACTTCCCAGGAGGTCATCCATCCTAGTACTTCTCTTGCCCAAGCATGCTTAACTGCGAAGTTCTGATGGAATCTGATGCATTGGTGCTGGTATGATTCCACATTATATCCTATACGCTCTAATTGTATATACTTGATTTGATTTCTTTCACTTATTAACAACAAATAAATATAACAAATAATGAAATATTTATTTTCACTTACTTTGTATGATTCTTTATTCTTATTAAAAACATGATAATTAAAGAATAGCAAAAACAGGTGCAACACAAGGACTTTCCATGAGGTCACCCATCCTAGTAATGCTCTCGCCCAAGTAGGCTGAACTGTGGAGTTCTGATGGGATCCAGTTCATTAATGCTGATATTATCGCACCTAATAACCAATGAACTCTAATTGTACATATTTGATTTCTTTCACTTATTAACAGCAAAATAAATATAACTAAAACTGAAATATTTATTTTCTCCAACACAACCCGATTCTTTTACTCTGATTAAAAAACATTTAAGCAAGTATTTAAAAATAACAAAAAGAGGTGCAACACAAGGACTTCCCAAGATGACACCCATCAAAGTACTAATCTCGCCCAAGGATACTTAACTTCAAAGTTCTGATGGGATCAGGTGAATTAGTACTTGTATGATCACACCTGATATACAATACGCTCTAATTGTATATACTTGATTAAAAAAGTTTAAGCAAGTATTTAAAAAATAAAAAAAAGAGATGCAACACAAGCAATTCCCAAGAGGACACCCATCAAAGTACTAATCTTGCCCAAGCATGCTTAACTGCGTAGTTCTGATGGGATGAGGTGCATTAGTACTGATATGATCACACCTGATATGAAATACTCTCTAATTGTATAAATTTGATTTCTTTCACTTATTAGCGAAAAAATAAATTTAACTAACGTTGAATTGTTTATTTTCTCCTACTTTGTCTGCTTCTTTTACTTCGACTAAGAGAAGAGAAAATAAGTATTTAAAATATAGCCTAAAGAAGTAGGTGTAGTATAAGCACTTCCTAGGAGGTCATCAATCCTAGTACTTCTCTTGCTCAATCACGCTTAACTACGGAGTTCTGACGGAATCTGATGCATTGGTGCTAGGATGATCGCACATGATATCCTATACGCTCTAATTGTATATATTTGATTTGATTTCTTTCACTTATTAACAACAAATAAATATAACAAATAATGAAATATTTATTTTCTCTTACTTTGTATGATTCTTAATTTCGATTAAAAACATGATAACAAGAATTTAAAAAATAGCAAAAACAGGTGCAACACAAGGACTTTCCATGAGGTCGCCAATCCTAGTACTGCTCTCGCCCAAGCAGGCTGAACTGCGGAGTTATGATGGGATCCAGTTCATTAATGCTGATATTATCACACCTGATAACCAATGGAATCTAATTGTATATATTTGATTTCTTTCATTTATTAACGGCAAAATAAATATATTAAAACCGAAATATTTACTTTCTCCAACTTTGCCCGATTCTTTTACTCCGATTAAAAAGCATTTAAGCAAGTATTTAAAAATAACAAAAAGAGGTGCAACATAAGGACTTCCCAAGAGGACACCCATCAAAGTACTAATCTCGCCCAAGCATGCTTAACTGCGAAGTTATGATGGGATCAGGTGCATTGGTACTTGTATGATCACACCTGATATACAATACGCTCTAATTGTAGATACTTGATTAAAAAAATTTAAGCAAGTATTTAAAAAATAGCAAAAGAGAGGTGCAACACAAGGACTTCCCAAGAGGACACCCATCAAAGTATTAATCTTGCCCAAACATGCTTAACTACGTAGTTCTGATGGGATCAGGTGCATTAGTACTGATATGATCACACCTGATATGAAATACTCTCTAATTGTAGAAAATTTGATTTCTTCAACTTATTAGCGAAAAAATAAATTTAACTAACGTTGAATTGTTTATTTTCTCCTACTTTGTATAATTCTTTTACTTCGACTAAGAGAAGATAAAATTATTATTTAAAATATAGCCTAAAGAAATAGGTGTAGTATAAGCACTTCCCAGGAGGTCATGCATCTTAGTACTTCTCTTGGACAAGCATGCTTAACTGAGGAGTTCTAATAGAATCTGATGCATTGCTGATGGGATGATCGCACATGATATCCTATACGCTCTAATTGTATATATTTGATTTGATTTCTTTCAATTATTAACAGAAAATAAATATAACAAATAATGAAATATTTATTTTCTCTTACTTTGTATGATTCTTTATTCCGATTAAAAACATGATAACAAGTATTCAAAAAATAGCAAAAAGAGGTGCAACACAAGGACTTTTCATGAGGTCACGCATCCTAGTACTGCTCTCGCCCATGCAGGTTGAACTGCGGAGTTCTGATGGGATCTAGTTCATTAATGTTGGTATTATCACACCTGATAACCAATGCACTCTAATTGTATATATTTGATTTCTTTCACTTATTAACGGCAAAATAAATATAACTAAAACCGAAATATTTATTTTCTTCAACTTTGCCCGATTCTTTTAATCTGATTAAATAACATTTAAGCAAGTATTTAAAAATAGCAAAAAGAGGTGCAACACAAGGACTTCCCAAGAGGACACCCATAAAAGTACTAATCTCGCCCTAGCATGCTTAACTGCGAAGTTATGATGAGATCAGGTGCATTGGTACTTGTATGATCACACCTGATATACAATACGCTCTAATTGTATATACTTGATTAAAAAAATTTAAGCAAGTATTTAAAAAATAGCAAAAGAGAGGTGCAACACAAGGACTTCCCAAGAGGACAGCCATCAAAGTATTAATCTTGCCCAAACATGCTTAACTACGTAGTTCTGATGGGATTAGGTGCATTAGTACTGATATGATCGCACCTGATATGAAATACTCTCTAATTGTGGAAAATTTGATTTCTTTGACTTATTAGCGAAAAAATAAATTTAACTAACGTTGAATTTTTATTTTCTCCTACTTTGACTGATTCTTTTACTTCGACTAAGAGAAGATAAAATAAGTATTTAAAATTAAGCCTAAAGAAATAGGTGTAGTATAAGCACTGTAAGTCTGAAATCAGTCTAAGAGGGGGGGGGGGGGGTGAATTAGAAACCTTGAAATTTTCTTGTTGTAAGGATTATTTTTCTGGTTTATAGTGGTGTTTAGGAAAGTAGTAAAGTGCAGAAAAATAATGACACGGAGATTTATCCTAGTTCCCTTCACAATCCGAAGGTACATCCAGTCCCCTTTCAACAAGAAAGAGATTTTCACTATTTGTTTGGACTTGTGCAATGACCAACAAAGACCACCAAGAACAAACTCTTGGATTTCCAACAAAGTCCACTTATGAGAACAATCCTCTCAAAGGGACTCTCTTGTTTCTAAACAAACAAGGAAACCTTCTTAGTGATAAGAGAACAATCCTCTCTTATGCACCTCTTACTATCAAACAAGTAAGGATAAAACACTCACTATCTTAATTCCACTAATGTTGGAGAAATTAAGATGTGAAGAACAATAAGTGTATAATTTAAATGGAAGCTTGAATAATCTGGAAATATCTGCACATCAATTAAAGGATTGATCTTCTCCTTTTGGAATAATCAATCTCACAATGTTTATAGAAGTGTTCAAATGATGCATATGAATTTTGGACACTTATCTTTGAAAATAGTAAACAAAGCAAGATTGTGAAAATTAATTTTAAGGAGGTGATTTGCAATCTGAATTTTTTTTGTTTAAATATCCGTCTATGAACCTCGTTAAACAAGTGCAAACAACCAATGGATACCATGGTTCATAGAGAAGAAGCATGAATTGAAAATAAGAAAAGTTGCAATTTTTCTACAAAAATTCCCAGTAGTAACCGGTTACCCAAATTGTGTTAACCGGTTACATTAATTGTAACGTTAAGAAAAATTCAAATTTTAAACTGTGTAACTGGTTACCAAGAAAGTGTTAACCGGTTACATATTAACAAAATCTGCCCAGAAATTGAATTTTTTTTCGGGTTAACCGGTTACCCCAAAAGTGTTAACCGGTTACCACTATTAAAAAAAGAAAAATTGAGAACTTTTAAAAAGCTGTAACTATTTTGAAATAAATTCTAAGTGTCCATATCGTATTATGCATGCAACAGTCAATTGGACACTTTATATATAAACATTAACTAAGATTAAATTCCAATACCTTTGTGATCAATTTCTCGAGCGACTTTGAGCTATGTATGATTGAAACTTTGTGTGAATTTTCTCTATTGAAGTTTTGATCCATTCTTTGATGATTGACCCTGTACGTGCATCGTTGTCTTCATCAAAATACTCGAGAAGTCATGTCTTCACATTCTCCCCTTTTTTGATGATGACAACCCGATTCAAAAGGTGATTCTTGAAAGAGTCATCAGACTTGATGTTCTAACACGTTTGCTCCCCCTATGATAATGCTCCCCCTAAATTCTTGATTTATTTGGAGACTTTGAAATTTTGAGTTCCTGCAAGTTTGTTAGATACATACAATATATGCTAGAGAATCTCTTCTCCCCCTTTGTCATTATCGAAAAGGATGGGACAAGACATATTAACAGTTTGGAGATCATGCATATAAAAAGCAGACAAGATATCATATAATTAAGAGCCATAATACTTAAAAGGTATGAATTAAAAAAATTATTTAAAAAAAAAAACAGAACAGCAACGAGATAACCGGTTACATGAAATGTGGTAACCGGTTACGTTAAACAAAAAGTAACACAGAAGACAAAAACACTACTGGTTAACCGGTTAATAGAAATGTGGTAACCGGTTACCTGATAGAAGAAAATGTCCCAGAATTCAAATTCAAATGTCCCTGAAAATTTTGAAAAACACAATTTTTTCTATTCTTTGGTAAGATAATAATGTTTTTGCGTATCTTTTCCCTGGTTCATCATAAGACAGGTTATGACGAGTTTATATGTCACCTTCATCCAATATTCCAAGCTCTCTTCGAATTTTGTAAAACGGTTCCTTTGCGAGAGACTTGGTGAAAATGTCGGCCAGTTGGTTATTAGTATCCACAAATGTAACTTCAACGTCCCCTTTGAGCACGTGGTCACGAAGGAAGTGATGGCAGATGTCAATATGCTTCGTTCTTGAGTACATGACTGGATTTTTCGTAATGTTGATGGCACTTTGTCGCATCCGCGAAAAACAACCGGCGAGCTGAAACAAAAAAACAAACAGAGCCGCCACTGCGCGTTATTTATCCCAAAATAGGGAAAGGAAACACTCAGAGAAACCTGGAAAAAGCATGGTCTCGCGACCAAAGAGAAAGGGTACGGGAGTCGGTTACGCAAGGGGAAGGTATTAGCACCCCTCACGTCCGTCGTACTCGACGGGATCCACGTTCTAAAAGAAAGAAAAGGTTGCTAAACAAACATCACACACACACACACTAAAGACAACGCAGGCGGGGTTAAGAGGAAGAGAGCTCGATAGGACATCGCACCCTATGCCTACGTATCTCGTCTGGAACGAGAATCAGAGCTGCCGTAGTTCGGCTCAAACACGCCAAACAAGACACACACAAACTCAGGCAAACCTGGAACCCGAATGCCAATCGCTGGGCTTACATCGGCTTCCGAACCAAACAAACACAATCAGGATACGGACAGCCAATCGCTGGTCTTACATCCATATCCTGACACACAAGAAGAAACAAGCAAACACACACAAAAAGAAAGAAAAAGTGCCCGGAGAGACCTCGCACGGTCTCCTGCCTACGTACCTCATCTGGTATGAGGATCAGGGCGACGTAGTTCCCCTGAAAGGGAAAGAAATTCTAGCCAGAAACCAAGGGGAGACACACTACCAGGGAGCTGTACTCGAGCCTAGTGTTATCATGCATCATTGCCCTATGTTGTGGTTTCTACCTACTTGCGCAACAGCAAGCTAATCCTATCCAGGAAAATAAGCATGCAAGCATCCACAGATCAAAACAAACATTTCAAGCAAATATTCACATAGCACACACTATATCCAGTCAAGTGGGCTCAAACAATGGGTTTGACTGCCGAGGCAAGTCATCTGTACAGGGGTAGTATTCGCTCTTAACCTTGCCATTGAGGGGCTAAGGTGAAGCAGATGAAAGGTGAGTGAAGATTAGACTTCACAGCTCTTATCCCTGATCAGGGAGAGCTTCAGACAAAGGAGCGTGGGTCCAGAATGGAGGGACCCTTCTACGCTCAAAGACTCTGACACAACTGTACAAAGTACAAGATCTTGGGTTTGTGTCCCAATGCATCAACACAGTAGTGTGAGCAGGGGGACGACTCAACAGAATAGCGGGGGATAGATTGCATATCCCTTGGGTTCCGCCAATTGCCTCATAGAGGTCTTCACCTGCTTGGCACAAAAGTAAACAATCACAGACATCGCCTCTTAAGGAGGACTTCAGACAGTTGCCTGGCCAAGTAACAGGCCAGGTCTTCCAGACTACATGGAGACAAGAGAGTCTACCTCAACTGGTTTAAAAACCAAGCAGCTGCAAGCAAGTTCTTAAAGAACTGTAAGCGACTAAATGTACCTGAAATCAATCAAGCATCATCAGTACTCAGACAAACCAATAATAAACAGCAAAAGTCAATCTATACAGACAACACAAGTTAATGCACATAAGTGCAAGCCATGAGCTCAAGCTCAAGCATCAAACCCTACAACACAAAATCAATGTTAGTTTACAACATCAAACAAAACTCAATTTAATCAACTTGCACTTTTTCCCTTAAGCCTTTTGCATTTCAACCTGAAAATCCACACCAAATGTGAGAAACTAGACCACTAGGCCAAGCCTAGGGTCCAAAGGGGATAAAAAATTCTAAACAGCAAGTGAAATTCAACCAAAATCACATTCAAACAAATTAGAAGCAAATGCAATTGGTCCCATGCTCATACCATTCACCATTATCATTTCATGCACAATTTAACATCAATCATGTAATTTGCAACTTCAAATGACCAAACAGAACTATCTCAATCAAATCCATATCAAAACAATTAAATTAATTCCACAAAAATTCACACCTAAACAGGACACATTCAATGTATAGCATGTTAATTTTCAGCTCAATTGGACAAAAGAAAGTAGGTCAATGAAAATCAAGAAGTCCAGACACAATTATACAATCCAATTCAAGGTATCAACACAAGCATCATCTTCCAAAAATCATAAAACAGTGACAACATATTAGAAATGAATGGGATCAAAACCATAATGTCCTATAATGTGTCTACAATGCTCACACCAAATTTCATCTTCATCCAATACAATATGAGAATTTCACAAATGAATTACCAACATGTGTCACACAAGGTTACCAAATGAGCATACAGAGAAGAAAATTATCAATCAATTAGAAAACTCCATAAAAAATTCCAGCAAAATTCACATGTTATCTTGACATATCAATGATCATTCATGCAAAAAATTGGAGCAATTCAACATCCCTAAGCCAGGCAAATAAAATCAGAAATTTGACCTAGCTTGGTGTGACACAAATTGTCACACCTCTATTCAAAAAATCATATCTAATCAACCAAGTATCCAAAAATCACAAACTCTACATGAAAATCACCATCAATGAGTCCAGAATAAGCACAAATATTTTCATTCATTTATTTACAAGTATGAGCATTTCATGATGGTTTTGGCAAAACATGCAAAAAATGAAACATGAACAAAATCATAAGGCCAATTATTTTCTACACATGCAAAAAATCCACAAAAATCACCATAAAAT
Organism: Lathyrus oleraceus; assembly: GCF_024323335.1. NCBI lineage: Eukaryota > Viridiplantae > Streptophyta > Magnoliopsida > Fabales > Fabaceae > Lathyrus > Lathyrus oleraceus. The sequence goes on from NC_066581.1 coordinate 506,873,914, forward strand.
TCTACACATCATCATGAAAATAATGCAAAAAGTTTCACTCAATTTGGATGAAAAATGAGTGAGTTATTAATTTTCTAAGTTCACATAACAAAAAGAAATAATCAAAAGAAAAAGGAATGGCATAAATATTAATTTAAATGAAGCAGTGGCATTTTTGCAATTTTTAAACCTCGTAGCAAAACGACGCCGTTTGGAAAACATGCTATGGCGCATTCCTATTGGCTAGCAGGCGCGGCAAACATCTTTTGAAAACCAGGCCAGGCAATTGAGGATCAAAACCCAGGTTCTCATCATCTTCTTCGTCCATCAACAACAACATTTCCAGAAAAATCGAAAATACACAAATCTCAACCAAAATGCACAAACTTATAGTCAAAAGAACCGTCCTTCTATGTAGATTCCAAATATGTAACCTATTTAACCTAATTCCTACTGTATAATCGGGATCGAGCAAAAACATAAACACACATCAAACTTCAAAACACGATTTCTTTCTCTATAGTTCACCAAATCAAAAACTAAACCTAGCATGTTGATCTACATCCAAAGGTCTACAAAAGCCCTAGCATAGTTTAAGAAATGAGGAGATTCGAAAATTGACCTTGTGTTAATGGCAGAGGTTGTTCTTGATGTTTCTGGACATAAAAGCCTCAAACAGATGCGTGCCAAGGTTGAGGAAGTTGAATGGAATGCGTGCCTTAGCTCAAAGTTACTCCAATTGCAAGAATTTTCCAATCACCATTGTTGACCTTACTTTGAGCAGTGGAGATTCAGAAGCTTTTGGCAATGGCTTTATCAAAACAGATGAAGATCTAGGTCCATGGAGCACGAAGCAAAAAGAATTACTCAAATTGGTGAAGAATTGATGAAGTTTCGATCCAAAATGTTGAATGAAGATTCTTGAGATTTTGGAGAAAATTGAGGGAAAAGTAGTTACAGTTCTTGAAAATTGCAATTGTGATTAGCATTCTGTTACAATTATGATTAAATACCAATGCCTTAATCCTCCTCTTAATCCAAATTAGCCAAAATGAGTTAATTAGTGTAATGCCATCTTCTTAATGCAAGGGCAAAAGTGACATTTCACATTAGGCCATGTGACAGCAAGGTGCCAGCTCAAACATCTTTTAAATGCCATTTGGAGTGTGTTGGCTTTGGTCTCATGTCAATTGGCCTTGTATTTCTCCTTTTCACTATGCCATGCCAAAAATGCACTTAAAGTGAAAGTTCAAAAATAGCCTAACCAAATATTGTACCATGACAACTCATGACAGTTGGAACAAGTCACATTTGGCATTTGTGATGTGTTGCAAAAACTCCCATTCCAAAATTCCAAGTATTTCTCAAGTTGGACCATTTTGCCCTTGGATTTTAATTAGTGCACTTGAAAATTGACCTTTTGCATTGACCATTTTTGATGAATTTTGATTATGCACCATGAAATTACATGTTAAATGGAGTTTGCTCATAAAAAGATCATCCATTTTGGACACTCCATGTGAAAGTTATGCCACTTTGATTATAGGCATTTTTGGAAAATGAATGGATCATAACTTGTCAACCATACATGGGAATTTCAAGTTCTTGGACTTTTTGGAAAGTTGAGACCAAGATCTACAACTTTCATGTTGAACAAATTTTCATTTGAAGCTTTTTTGGACATGTAATTTGGTGGTCAAAAACTTTCCATTTTTGGAAACTTCCATTACAAGTCACTTTCTATTTTTGGCAATTTTTGTCCTGACTTTATTTTCTTCATTCTTGAGCTTTGACATGTCAAATAACACTTGCTTAAACATGAATGAAGTGTATCCAACTCTCTCCCACCTCCAAATCCATAAAATCAAGCACAGTTGACCATAGTTGACTTTTCCAACTGATAGATGAATTTGGCAATGCACTGATCAATCTGAGCCCCAATCCTCTGATGAAATGGCTCAAGGGTGAAACCCTAGCCTCCATAAGCTCAATACAATCATGAAATGATCCTCATATCCATCATAGACCCCATCTCCTGCACAAACCCTGATTGGCCCAATGCAACTGATTAGGGTTGACCAGTGGTCAAAACCCTAATCTCAAGGACTATGCTCCAACACTTGATGATGACAAACCATGATGATGATGATGAATCATTTCAAACAAGATGAAGACCAATCTCCTTTGAGAATCACAAAACCCTAATTTTGAACCACCACATCTTCAGATGATTAATGACCAGTCCAATGAAACCCTAACTTGCACATGACCTCTCTATCTTCTGATCAAGACTTGTGAGGATGATTTGCACAATGTAACCACATGATATGCAATATGTAATGCCTAATGACCTAAAAATGATATGCAATATGTTAAGCTAGTCCCAAGAGAGGAGGGCAAATTTTGAGGTGTTACAGCTGCCCCTATTCAATCCACTGTGAACCTGTCAATATGAATAGCCTCGGCTTTCAGATGATCAGGATGAAGAGTGATTGAATACCAAGAACAGACGAACAATTTGCACTCTGATGGGAAAATAATTAACAACGCCTGTCAGAATCGGCAAAGAAACAATCTCTGTAACAAAAATCCGTCTGGAACGGAGAAAGTCGGCCTGATCACCGAAACAGCAACGTCGACCTGGATACCAAAATAAATGGTAATGCAGGGATAACCATGGCCTGATCACCACATATCCGCTGGGAATTATTATTACTTTTCTCTTTTTTTCATGCTTTTCTTGAACCCCGAAATTTTCTTTATTTTCATTTTCTTGAACCCCGAAATTTTCTTTCGCGCAAATGATCCCTGATCACTGCATTTGAACCCCGCTCTCCTATTTGCCAAATAATTAACCCCATTCTCCAGTTTGAACCCCAGTCGCCTGACGATAACTTGCGATCGCCATTGTGAACCCCGCTCTCCAGAAAATGCCGCAACATCTCCCTTTCTCCATTTGAACCCCGTCTCCAGAAAATGTCTCCACATTTCCCTTTCTCCATTTGAACCCCGATCTCCAATTTCTTGTGATAATTCCGCTGGCAACGTCTGAAATAACACCAAACACCACTCTGAGGGCGACATATCAGAGGGTATACCTTCACAAAAGGAAGGTAACATGTGCATCTCTTCTTCCGAAGACACCCATAACGACCTCCACTGGCATCCGCCAAAGTCTAAGGTGACACATGAACAGAAGATAATCCTGAGGACCTCATCCCGGACATAATCTTCAACTCCAATCTCCATTTGAACCCCGCTCTCCAGAAAATGTCTCCACATTTCCTTTTCTCCATTTGAACCCCGTCTCCAGAAAATGTCTCCACATTTCCCTTTCTCCATTTGAACCCCGAAATCGCGCTGGTCGCGTAACGTCCTCTGATTTTATTTCCATCTCTGTTCGACGGAAAAATTTCCTCCAATATCGCACTACTGGGGATCATTGCTGATCTGACGTCGTAATGCTAAACTCCACAGAGCAACATCTTCACCAACCAGTGAACCCAAATCCCAAGCGGTAACCACGGCTCGAGTAACTGATACTTGCAATGCTGATGATTTTCTAACTAGTGAAATCACTCCTCAAACGGTAACCACGGCTCGAGTAGCATCTTCACCTCCGGCAAAACCACCTCTCAAACGGTAACCACAGCTTGAGACTAGCCTATGCTTGTAATAATGCATGATTGATTTTTCTGCGTAATGCTCCATAATTATGGAAATGCTACGCGATTTATTATTTTTCTATGCAACATGCTATGCTATTTTTACATGATGAATGCATAAAAATATCCCCCTCAAGGGACTCTCCTGAGGAGCACGAGACACTCTGCTGAGGAACTCGTCAATACTCCGATCTCCACCCTGCTGGGGAATAGCACTGCTGCTGCTGGGATAAGGCAACCCTTGCTGGGGAAGAACTTCCTTTACACCCAATCCGCTCGAGAAACTGCTGGGAATAAGAACCACCAACGCTCTGTGGGGATACAACAGTCTTCGACTCGCTGGGGATATTAATCCCGAATCTGCTTTGGGGAACCTTCACAGATACCTGACGACTTCACTGGGGAAATGCTCACAGATACTCTGTTGGGAAACAACAACCTCCAGGACTGGCGGCTAGGGAGAGCATCGATCTGACACCTGCTGGGGATAACCACCCTGACCCTGCTAGGGAAGCGAATGCCACTCCGCTGGGGACAGCCCATGCAATCCATAGGTAGAATCGACTCAGCTTGGGGATGCAAATATCCGTCTGCTACGGAAACTCATTCAATCCACTGGTAGGATGAACACTGCTGGAGATATATTCTATTGAAACCCACTCCACTCGGGGAAGAGCAACCTTCAGGCCTGGCTGCTGGGGATACACCGTTTTAAACTTGCCGGAGATAACCATCCTGACTCAGCTAGGGGATCCATAGACCTTGGATCTGCTAGGGAGTTGGTCCTCTACTTCTGCTTGGGGACCTCGCTGGGGAAATGAGAAAAGTTGGTTCAGAACACCCGTCGACTTGTCGAACCATGATATCCACCTCCCAATCTCGTATCAGCCTTCCACTTTTGAGAATTCCCAGACTCGTCTGGACCTTTTCTGCTCCATCATCTTGTATTCCCAATCGCTCCGCGCTCGACGGAAAGCGTACTCCTGGGATTATACCTACTTTTCAATCTTCCGACTTTGAAGAGTCTTCTTGATTAATTCCAGAGGTCGTCGTACGTCCCTCATCGTCCCTTCATCGCTTTTCTACCCATTCATTCGTCTCTGGTCAGACTCTGCGGGGAATTTCTACAGACTTTCCAATCTTCCGATTTTGAAGAGTCTTCTTGATTATCATCAAGGATCGTCGTACGTCTCAACGTCTTCTCGTCATCCCTTCATATTCTTTCGTCCGTCCCTCGTCCCTAATTGGACTCCATAGGGATTTGTTTTCCATCAGCTTCCACATCACAACCTGCAAGTGAGTGAAAATATCCAACAGTACCTGCAAAACAGATCGTTAGATAAAACTGTGCCCCAGGCGTGTCAAGATTTCAACACTTGGGTCACTCAACCTTCCAAATAAGATTTCAAGCTTTCAATCTTATAAACATGCATTGGAAGGGACCTGTATGTCTTAAAATGCAACATTCTTTATCAAAAATATTGGATGTTTTTGCAATCAAAGCGGTAATGAAAACAAAAACAAAATTATTTGACTGAATATGCATTTTATTGATTGGAAAAGTGTGGCTCAAATTGAGCAATACAAAGGAAGCAATTCCTGAAAAGAGGTAATTGCACAAAAGGAAAAATCTATCCTAATGGCAATGTGGAACCCGCAATCTCATCGAGTTCCAACTCGATTACACCCCGTATGTCCTCAAACTCTCCGTGCTTTCTGCCTTCTGAATAAGACGATTCCGATTGATCCCTACCGGGTATTATCCATGATGCTTCAACCAAAGCGCAAACGATCATGCGGAACGCAGTTGTTCGTTTCAATCCCTCTTTTGCCTGGACCGCCCTTTCGGGTTTTCAGTCCACCGGGATACCCATTTTTGCCCAAGTCGCCTTTTCAGGTTTTCGACTTGTCGGGTGTGCAATTTTTTCATTTTATCCCTAATTTTTGCCCGAACCTTTCTTTCTGTTTTTGGTTCCCCGGGATGCCCATTTTTGCCTGGACTATTTTATTCTTTTCGTCCAGCGGGTATATTTATACGAAGTATTTTTTAACTGCGTCCGCATTCACAGGGGATGGAAAATCCTCGCCATCCATGGTCGTTAACAACAAGGCTCCACCAGAGAAAACCTTCTTGACCACGAATGGACCTTCATAATTCGGTGTCCACTTGCCCCTTTGATCATTTTGAGGAGGAAGGATCCTTTTCAGCACCATATCACCTACGTGATATACCCGAGGTCGCACCTTCTTGTCAAAAGCACGTTTCATCCTTTGCTGGTATAACTGCCCATGATAGATGGCTGCTAGCCTTTTTTCTTCAATCAGGCTCAACTCTTCGTACCGAGTCCTTACCCATTCCGCCTCTTGCAACTTCACGTCCATCAGGACTCACAAAGAGGGAATCTGGACCTCAACCGGTAGCACCGCTTCCATTCCATATACCAATGAGAAAGGTGTTGCCCCAGTAGATGTGCGTACTGAAATTCGATACCCAGGATACCAGTTTCCTACTCAACCACACCATCGGTGCATTCAAACGTTATCCGGGCAACAAAAGCTTATTCACCTTAACCTCCCCATCAGACATCAGAATCCGTCCGGATTTTTGGGATCAAGCCCCTCCTCCGGGATCGGTTACTCTTAATCTTTCGATTAGAGCACCTCGAGATGTCCTCATCAGGGAACTCAAACTTCATCGGTTGATAATCCTCAACGGGTTGCGGAGTGATGTAATCAGACAATACACCCCTTGATTGCTTTCTAAGAGTATCACAAAGCAGTCGACATTCTTTTGCTCTCTCACAACCTGTCCGGTCAATGCTAGATTCTCAAACCCATACTTGATCGGATCCTTTTTGGAAATCCACAAAGTGGCATGAATCAGCATACTGTCTCAGTCGGCGAGCAGCCCATGCCAAAGTACATCAAGTTTTCTCGAACAGTGAATGTATTGTTTCACAGCCGATAAACTTTTTGCTAAGGTAAATTCCATGCTCTTTTCGACAAGACTCGTCATGCTGACCCAATACACCTCGTAGACCCCTCGAAGGCCGTTAAGTACAGATTAACAATTGTTCCTTCCACAGGAGACATCGGAATCAGAGGTTCCTGCAACTGATCCTTTTATTCTTTCAATGCCCCTTGGCAATCATTATTTCACCTGACCGTTTGATTTTTTTTCCAACAGCTTGACTATAGGTTCATACGTGGTTGTTAGGTGAGATGTGAACCATGACATGTAGTTCAATCTACCTAGAAAACCACGAACCTCTTTTCCTATTCTCGGTTCAGGCACTTCTCTTATTTTTCTTTTCTTTTTGTTTTCTTTTTTTTTTTTTTTTTTTTTTTTTTTTTTTAGCAGGATCAACCTCGATTCCTCTCTTACAATGAACCCCAACATCTTACCGGACCGCACTCTGATAGTGCACTTATCTGAATTCAACCTCAGTTTGAATTATCTAGACCAGTCAAACGACTTGCCCCGGTCTGCCAGATGCCCCTCTTCTGCTTGGGACTTTGCTATCATGTCATAGCATAGCATTCAACTTCATGATGAATCATATCATGAAACAAAGTCACCATGACTCTCTGATACAGGCACTGGCGTTCTGCTTCTTTAGAGGACAATCTTCTCTCCATGGCAGCTTGTGCACAACGACATCGGTATCCGACCCTGGCATATCCTGACATGACCAGGCAAAGGTATCCACATGTCCCTTCAACAGGACTACCATTCTGCTCTCGACTTGCCTCTGAAGCGGCCCCAATTTTCACTTCCTTTCTGACCTCGGCGGTGCTTGGAATAATGATCTTGACTCGCTCCTTATGCGGCTGAATCACCTTCTCCTCTTGTTTCAACAACCGGGCTAATTCCAGCAGATTACAATCTTCTTCGTCTTCTTCTTCGGCATGATAGATCGGTTTGTCGAAGTCATATGAGGTGTAACCAAATTGTTATCAATGAGATCCGGAGAATTACTTTTTTTTTTGTTGGGAACAAGACAGATCAAAAAGGGAAAAAACAGAAAACATTGCCATTTTTATTTGTTTTTAAACTGCAAAAATAAATGAAAAACAGAGAACACCGTTTTTTGACTGAAAAACATCCATTTATTAATGATGCAGAAATGTCGCAAAATGAAACATGAGGTGGCCCTTACAATGAACCATTACGTGTCGGGCAACACATATGGCTTTCATGCAAATAAAGACTAACAACAAGAAATATTACTCTTCCGGACGAGTGTCAGTGCTGATCTTTTTAAGCCTTCCAGCTTCCTGGTACACACGATTTTATCCATGATTCCAGCTCGCAGTCACTATTAATCTCTTCACCCACTGTATAGGCGTAATCCGAATCCAGCATCCCGACACTGACAAAGGTGAACGACGGACGACGTCCTCTATTTTGCCCAGACAACCCTTGATCTGGCTGATAGCCAATCCCAAACATGTCTGACTTTACCACAATGCCTATGATTTTTCCCCAGCCTGGGATCCCTCCATTTCTCAACATTTCCAGTGCCTGTTTGTAAGAAGACACAGACGGTTTTCTCTCTTTTCCAATACCAATGGCATTTTCCACCGTGACGGCTTCAGCTACCAGACTGGGTGTTTCAAATTTTCCACCGTCCATTTCCACCTCCTTCATCTTCTGGGTCATATCTCCCATCAGTACACCTCTATCTGCGGCGACGGCCGCACAACAAGCATCAACACTAGGGAAAGCTCCCTCCTTCATCCGAGGTTTTGAGACCACAGGCCTTGGAGCTTTTAACTGATCCCCATTCGTCCTCATGTCCCCAGAAATTGCATTCATCCCCATCTGACCATGCGCGGGCATGTGATCAGCATTAACGTTTGGAAATTGTGCAAAATTAATGGCCTTGGAATCCACCAGGTCTTGGACAGCATGCTTAAAAGCTCTACAACCCTCAATGCTATGTCCAGACGCACCGGAATGGAATTCACACTTGGCATTCTCATCGTAGTTGACTGGCCTCTGATCAGGTTTTAACGGAGCTAATGTCCTCAATTGTACCATTCCGAGATCTTTCAACTTCTTTAACAGAAGAGCATACGGTATGGGTGGCTTATCAAATTGACGATCAACCCCCTTTCCTCTTACTTGGTTCCCAGCTCTCTGTGCTCCCGGGTGAGGTGACGGATATCTCTGTGGTGCAGGCGAACTACCAACAGGAATAGTTACAGTGGCAGCATAAGGGTGATAGCAATCCCTACCGCGTTCTTTCTTTGTCGGCACACCAATTGGCTCAATCCCTTTCTTAAGCTGACCACTGCTAGGGGGTTTCTTTGTTATGGCGACCAAGGGATTTGTTACTTCGAATGGCGGAGCCTTTCCCAGAACTTTCTCCACCATTAGCCACTTCTCAATTTTTTCCAATCTCTCAGCCATGGCTTTCTGCCCCAAGGCAAGCCCTTGCACCACACTGAACAAATCCCTCACCATCTCTTTCAATTCGAGGACATCGTCGTTGGGCGGATTCATCCTTCCTGCATCAATCAAAACAGGTTAGAAACTGACACCTGCAAAACAAAAAACAAGTTATTATGCATGAATGCAATGTCCATCCATATAAGGGACACTTTGTCTCTTGCCCCTGGTTTCGTCGAGACAAATAACAATCCGGCAGCAATATTCCGTCATTCATCATTTGATTTCATCGTGCAGATCAGAGATATGTGATTTAGCAAAATACCGCCCAACCATGTGTGTGCTGTGTGAGTGCATACGATAAAGCAAATAAAGCTTGAAGATCAATCACTGAATGAAAAATAACCATCCCATAACAAAATGTACAATCAGTGCCATAGTCATACATCAAATCATACAAAATTCAGATACAATCTTCCAGAACCGGGAAAGAAATACAAGCAAGTAGATTCCGTCAACAAGCCTGACGGTAATCCACAACAAATGAAAGATCTAGTTGGATGAGGGTCCCACAGATGGCCCTACATCATCAACCATCCTCGCGAACTCTGCGGCGAACCTGAGCTCGGTGTTCTCTTGCTGTAACCTCCCCACCTCTTTCTGGTGAACTTTCATCTATCTGAAGTAGTGATCTCTCTCAGCCATGTAGTGATCCCTCTCGGCGATGATCTTCACATTCTCCGCTTCCTTAACCTTCAGCTTGACCTCCCACTCAGCAATGAGAACTCGGACTCTGTCATCCCTCTGATCTCTCACGAGGATTTGCCTTTTCTTCTCATCTTCAATGACCTTTGAAGCTCTAGCCAATCTCTCTTTGGTGATGTCGTGCTCCCTGTTGGACGATGCCAAAGCCTGGTTGATCTTCCCATAATAGGCAGTATCCATCTCAAAGCGCTTTGCTTCCAAGGCATGCCGCTTGTCTTGATCCTCCATCTTTACCTTGATCTCTTGATTAACCGTCTGAATCCGAGCAACAGTCATCTCCAATTCTGCTTTCTCTGCAAGCAACTGATCTCTGGCTCTCTTCATCTCGAGGAATTCTTCCATACTGACAGAAGAACTTGGACCCTCAATCCTAGGACACCCAAGATCACCTCCAGGAAATGGTAGAAGTGTGAGCTCTATCCTCTTCCGCAACCAATCCTCGAATAAGGAAAAATACCGACTGTTGACCTTACCATAAGGAATCTTGCCTTTTCTCTGGATGTTGCGCCATGCCCCAGATACTTGCCTTAATTTGGCCTGATCGCCCTCAGCTGAGAAGTAAAAGGACTCCTGAATCTCCCGCTCGAGAGGAGGAACCTCCATGGCAAACCCCATCTGCCTCCGGAGAAGTGTTGGATTGTAATTAATGCAACCCTGAACTCCTATGAGAGGCACATTGGGAAATCTCCCACAGCTATATATGAAATCCCGGCCAGCCATACCGTTATGAGTCCATGCTATATCATCAGCCCGCAAACCCATCAACCTGAATGACCACTTGACAGTGGGATCAACATGAGCAAAAGCACCTCGGGACGGCCAATACCCCATAAACCACCTGAATAGCAACTGAGCACAACACCTGATCAAACCACCACGTCTCTTCTCGTTCCTGTTGTGAACCGAGTAGTAGACATCTCCGATCAGAGTAGGAATAGGGTTTCTCTGCATGAACAGTCTGATAGCATTATGGTCCACAAAGTTCTTCTGATTAGGAAACAGAATAATCCCATAAATGCCCACAGCAACCAAAGCACAAACCGTCTTCCAATTACCCATCGCAGCATGTTCCTTGGCATTAGCTTCCAAGAAACTCAAATGAAAACCAGGTAATTTTCCCTTCTCTTTCAAACCCTCCTTGATCATCTCCGGACTCAAATAAAGAGCTCGGGAAATCCCAAGGACATCAGGCTCTCCTCTAATAGCACAGAAAGGAATCTGATCTCGGATCGGAATACCCAGGATGCTAGCATAGTCCTCCATCAGAGGCCCCAACAAATAATCTGGAAACACGAAGCACCTCAGACCCGGGTCATAGAACTGGAGAAGGGTATGAATGGCACTTCTGTCACTATTAGTGAGTCTGAAAACCATCTTCAGGATACCACCGTATGCCTCTCTGAACATCCCCACATGGTCGGGTGTAATCAATGCTATCATATCTCTCAACTCGTCAATCTCTGGGTTGAAAAAACTGTAGGCAACGTTGTCTTTCAGACCGGTCCTCATATCTGAGCAGAAAGTCTCTCAACCAGGATTTCAATCAAAATGTCCCTGCATATGGATAAACATGTGTTAGATGCAATTAATGCAAGATGTAATGATGCTGATGAATGAATGCAATGCGTTGCCATCCTCCAAGCCGTCTGATCATCTGTTGCCCTGAGTCACAACCCTGATTTCTGAACTGATCACAACCATCCGAGGGAACATGTACCCACAAATCCATCTCAAGGGTTCCGAAATAAACGGAAGACAGATACATCATCATCATCACCAAACCACAATCTCTGAGCAGACACCCATCTGAATCGGCCCGGGGAATCCTGAAATAAACGGATCCCCACTGATAAAATCGGCCCGGGGAATCCTGAAATAAACGGATCCCCACTGATAAATACCACGGACAGCACTCCGGCGTCTCAGAAATAAATGACCATAAATCCGACTTATAAATATGACTCTGATCCACGGAACCAAAAGTCACCATCAAGGTCACCATCTGATCATGCATCTGAAAGAAACACCCTTCCCTCACAGGTAAATTCTAATCAGGTCATCCTAAGGCGGATAATAGTCTCGACAATCGGGCAAAGATACTCAATGGGTTTGCCCTTTCGGGTGTGCCATTGTAGCTCTCCTGAGATCGTCTAAACCAAAGATCCGGGAAATGATCGGTCACTAGAGTCAATAGCTCAAAAGAGGTGACTCAACCAAAGGGAAATATTCCACAATGGGGAGCTCTCCAAGGAACCTCGTCCGGCTTGTGGTATGTCACGTTACAACAATATACTAATATAGCAAATGAGGAACGTGAGACCACACTAGTCCTAGGTGTACACTCGGGCCTGGGTTTTAGCCCCACTCAGAACACCCACCCCAAACAGAGGAACCACCTGCACAGAGGACGGCAACATGATAGTATGATGCATGCAGACATTTATGCAAATATATACACAGTTAGAATAATAAATGCAATAAATAGCGGCACAAGCAACCTAAACTATCCTAGAACGCTAGGAGAGACTCGCTTAGGGAAGATGGACCAGCACAGGTCAACATCTATGAAGTCCCCAGCAGAGTCGCCAGCTGTCGCATCCGCGAAAAACAACTGGCGAGCTGAAACAAAAAAAACAAACAGAGCCGCCACTGCGCGTTATTTATCCCAAAATAGGGAAAGGAAACACTCAGAGAAACCTGGAAAAAGCATGGTCTCGCGACCAAAGAGAAAGGGTACGGGAGTCGGTTACGCAAGGGGAAGGTATTAGCACCCCTCACGTCCGTCGTACTCGACAGGATCCACGTTCTAAAAGAAAGAAAAGGTTGCTAAACAAACATCACACACACACACACTAAAGACAACGCAGGCGGGGTTAAGAGGAAGTGAGCTCGATAGGACATCGCACCCTATGCCTACGTATCTCGTCTGGAACGAGAATCAGAGCTGCCGTAGTTCGGCTCAAACACGCCAAACAAGACACACACAAACTCAGGCAAACCTGGAACCCGAATGCCAATCGCTGGGCTTATATCGGCTTCCGAACCAAACAAACACAATCAGGATACGGACAGCCAATCGCTGGTCTTACATCCATATCCTGACACACAAGAAGAAACAAGCAAACACACACAAAAAGAAAGAAAAAGTGCCCGGAGAGAACTCGCACGGTCTCCTGCCTACGTACCTCATCTGGTATGAGGATCAGGGCGACGTAGTTCCCCTGAAAGGGAAAGAAATTCTAGCCAGAAACCAAGGGGAGACACACTACCAGGGAGCTGTACTCGAGCCTAGTGTTATTATGCATCATTGCCCTATGTTGTGGTTTCTACCTACTTGCGCAACAGCAAGCTAATCCTATCCAGGAAAACAAGCATGCAAGCATCCACAGATCAAAACAAACATTTCAAGCAAATATTCACATAGCACACACTATATCCAGTCAAGTGGGCTCAAACAATGGGTTTGACTGCCGAGGCAAGTCATCTGTACAGGGGTAGTATTCGCTCTTAACCTTGCCATTGAGGGGCTAAGGTGAAGCAGATGAAAGGTGAGTGAAGATTAGACTTCACAGCTCTTATCCCTGATCAGGGAGAGCTTCAGACAAAGGAGCGTGGGTCCAGAATGGAGGGACCCTTCTACGCTCAAAGACTCTGACACAACTGTACAAAGTACAAGATCTTGGGTTTGTGTCCCAATGCATTAACACAGTAGTGTGAGCAGGGGGACGACTCAACAGAATAGCAGGGGATAGATTGCATATCCCTTGGGTTCCGCCAATTGCCTCATAGAGGTCTTCACCTGCTTGGCACAAAAGTAAACAATCACAGACATCACCTCTTAAGGAGGACTTCAGACAGTTGCCTGGCCAAGTAACAGGCCAGGTCTTCCAGACTACATGGAGACAAGAGAGTCTACCTCAACTGGTTTAAAAACCAAGCAGCTGCAAGCAAGTTCTTAAAGAACTGTAAGCGACTAAATGTACCTGAAATCAATCAAGCATCATCAGTACTCAGACAAACCAACAATAAACAGCAAAAGTCAATCTATACAGACAACACAAGTTAATGCACATAAGTGCAAGCCATGAGCTCAAGCTCAAGCATCAAACCCTACAACACAAAATTAATGTTAGTTTACAACATCAAACAAAACTCAGTTTAATCAACTTGCACTTTTTCCCTTAAGCCTTTTGCATTTCAACTTGGAAATCCACACCAAATGTGAGAAACTAGACCACTAGGCCAAGCCTAGGGTACAAAGGGGATAAAAAATTCTAAACAGCAAGTGCAATTCAACCAAAATCACATTCAAACAAATTAGAAGCAAATGCAATTGGTCCCATGCTCATACCATTCACCATTATCATTTCATGCACAATTTAACATCAATAATGTAATTTGCAACTTCAAATGACCAAACAGAACTATCTCAATCAAATCCATATCAAAACAATTAATTAATTCCACAAAAATTCACACCTAAGCAGGACACATTCAATGTATAGCATGTCAATTTTCAGCTCAATTGGACAAAAGAAAGTAGGTCAATGAAAATCAAGAAGTCCAGACACAATTATACAATCCAATTCAAGGTATCAACACAAGCATCATCTTCCAAAAATCATAAAATAGTGACAACATATTAGAAATGAATGGGATCAAAACCACAATGTCCTATAATGTGTCTACAATGCTCACACCAAATTTCATCTTCATCCAATATAATATGAGAATTTCACAAATGAATTACCAACATGTGTCACACAAGGTTACCAAATGAGCATACAGAGAATAAAATTATCAATCAATTAGAAAACTCCATCAAAAATTCCAGCAAAATTCACATGTTATCTTGACATATCAATGATCATTCATGCAAAAAATTAGAGCAATTCAACATTCCTAAGCCAGGAAAATAAAATCAGAAAGTTGACCTAGCTTGGTGTGACACAAATTGTCACACCTCTATTCAAAAAATCATATCTAATCAACCAAGTATCCAAAAATCACAAACTCTACATGAAAATCACCATCAATGAGTCCAGAATAAGCACAAAAATTTTCATTCATTTATTTACAAGTATGAGCATTTCATGATGGTTTTGGCAAAACATGCAAAAAATGACACATGAACAAAATCAATAGGCCAATTATTTTTCTACATATGCAAAAAATCCACAGAAATCACCATAAAATTCTACACATCATCATGAAAATAATGCAAAAAGTTGCACTCAATTTGGATGAAAAATGAGTGAGTTATTAATTTTCTAAGTTCACATAACAAAAAGAAATAATCAAAAGAAAAAGGAATGGCATAAATATTAATTTAAATGAAGCAGTGGCATTTTTGCAATTTTTAAACCTCGTAGCAAAACGACGCCGTTTGGAAAACATGCTATGGCGCATTCCTATTGGCTAGCAGGCGCGGCAAACATCTTTTGAAAACCAGGCCAGGCAATTGAGGATCAAAACACAGGTTCTCATCATCTTCTTCGTTCATCAATAACAACATTTCCAGAAAAATCAAAAATACACAAATCTCAACCAAAATGCACAAACTTATAGTCAAAAGAACCGTCCTTCTATGTAGATTCCAAATATGTAACCTATTTAACCTAATTCCTACTGTATAATCGGGATCGAGCAAAAACATAAACACACATCAAACTTCAAAACACGATTTCTTTCTCTATAGTTCACCAAATCAAAAACTAAACCTAGCATGTTGATCTACATCCAAAGGTCTACAAAAGCCCTAGCATAGTTTAAGAAATGAGGAGATTCGAAAATTGACCTTGTGTTAATGGCAGAGGTTGTTCTTGATGTTTCTGGACATAAAAGCCTCAAACAGATGCGTGCCAAGGTTGAGGAAGTTGAATGGAATGCGTGCCTTAGCTCAAAGTTACTCCAATTGCAAGAATTTTCCAATCACCATTGTTGACCTTACTTTGAGCAGTGGAGATTCAGAAGCTTTTGGCAATGGCTTTATCAAAACAGATGAAGATCTAGGTCCATGGAGCACGAAGCAAAAAGAATTACTCAAATTGGTGAAGAATTGATGAAGTTTCGATCCAAAATGTTGAATGAAGATTCTTGAGATTTTGGAGAAAATGGAGGGAAAAGTAGTTACAGTTCTTGAAAATTGCAATTGTGATTAGCATTCTGTTACAATTATGATTAAATACCAATGCCTTAATCCTCCTCTTAATCCAAATTAGCCAAAATGAGTTAATTAGTGTAATGCCATCTTCTTAATGCAAGGGCAAAAGTGACATTTCACATTAGGCCATGTGACAGCAAGGTGCCAGCTCAAACATCTTTTAAATGCCATTTGGAGTGTGTTGGCTTTGGTCTCATGTCAATTGGCCTTGTATTTCTCCTTTTCACCATGCCATGCCAAAAATGCACTTAAAGTGAAAGTTCAAAAATAGCCTAACCAAATATTGTACCATGAAAACTCATGACAGTTGGAACAAGTCACATTTGGCATTTGTGATGTGTTGCAAAAACTCCCATTCCAAAATTCCAAGTATTTCTCAAGTTGAACCATTTTGCCCTTGGATTTTAATTAGTGCACTTGAAAATTGACCTTTTGCATTGACCATTTTTGATGAATTTTGATTATGCACCATGAAAGTACATGTTAAATGGAGTTTGCTCATAAAAAGATCATCCATTTTGGACACTCCATGTGAAAGTTATGCCACTTTGATTATAGGCACTTTTGGAAAATGAATGGACCATAACTTGTCAACCATACATGGGAATTTCAAGTTCTTGGACTTTTTGGAAAGGTGAGACCAAGATCTACAACTTTCATGTTGAACAAATTTTCATTTGAAGCTTTTTTGGACATGTAATTTGGTGGTCAAAAACTTTCCATTTTTGGAAACTTCCATTACAAGTCTTTTTGGCAATTTTTGTCCTGACTTTATTTTCTTCATTCTTGAGCTTTGACATGTCAAATAACACTTGCTTCAACATGAATGAAGTGTATCCAACTCTCTCCTACCTCCAAATCCATAAAATCAAGCACAGTTGACCACAGTTGACTTTTCCAATTGATAGATGAATTTGGCAATGCACTGATCAATCTGAGCCCCAATCCTCTGATGAAATGGCTCAAGGGTGAAACCCTAGCCTCCATAAGCTCAATACAATCATGAAATGATCCTCATATCCATCATAGACCCCATCTCCTGCACAAACCCTGATTGGCCCAATGTAGCTGATTAGGGTTGACCAGTGGTCAAAACCCTAATCTCAAGGACTATGCTCCAACACTTGATGATGACAAACCATGATGATGATGAATCATTTCAAACAAGATGAAGACCAATCTCCTTTGAGAATCACAAAACCCTAATTTTGAACCACCACATCTTCAGATGATTAATGACCAGTCTAATGAAACCCTAGCTTGCACATGACCTCTCTATCTTCTGATCAAGACTTGTGAGGATGATTTGCACAATGTAACCACATGATATGCAATATGAAATGCCTAATGACCTAAAAATGATATGCAATATGTTAAGCTAGTCCCAAGAGAGGAGGGCAAATTTTGAGGTGTTACACACTTGTGTTGTCACATCTTAGCGGAATACATCCGAGATCTATTCCGAAATCTCGAAGTTATTGCTTTAGCCAGAGTATCTGAGCACACGAGCTGCCTGCGGCTATATATTCTGCTTTGGCTGTACTCAGAGCAACACACGCTTGTTTCTTGCATGCCCATGAAACTAGTGCATTTCCGAGAATGTGACATGTTCCACTCGTGCTTTTCCTATCTATTTTACATCCTGCATAATCCGCGTAAGAGTAACCAATTAAATTGCACATGCTACCTTTAGGATACCATAGGCCAACATTTGTCGTTCCCTTGAGATACTTCATGATCCGTTTGGCAGTGGTGAGATATGATTCCTTTGGATTAGCTTGAAAACGAGCACAGAGACATACACTAAAAATTATGTTAGGACGGCTTGCCGTCAAATACAACAAGAAACCAATCATACCTCGATATTTGGTGATATCAATTGAAGTACCAGATTCGTCTTGATCAACATAAGTTCCGGATCCCATAGGGGTAGACATTTGCTTGCAACTATCCATGTCGAATCTTTTCAAGAGTTCTTTGCAATACTTGGATTGATTTATGAAGATACCATCGTCTATTTGCTTGATTTGTAAGCCAAAAAAAATTCATTTTATCCATCACGGACATCTCGAATTCTCCTTGCATCATTGAGGAGAATTCTTCACACATATCTTTGTTTGTTGATCTGAATATGATATCATCAACGTATACCTGTACCAATAATGTGTTGATCTTGATTCTTTTGATGAAGAGAGTTTTGTCAACCTTGCCTTTTTCAAAACCTTTTTCACAAAGAAAGTTGCTAAGTCGATCATACCAAGCCCTAGGCGCTTGTTTCAATCCATAAAGAGCCTTTCTTAGCTTGAAAACATGTGAGGGATTTTTGAAATCTTCAAAGCCTGAGGGTTGCTTTACGTAAACTTCTTCGTTGATGTAGCCATTAAGGAATGCGCTTTTGACATCCATTTGAAAAAGCTGAAAGTTTAGTGAGCAAGCATAAGCAAGTAAAAGGCGTATAGCTTCTAACCTTGCTACCGGAGCGAATGTTTCTTCGAAATCAATTCCTTCTTCTTGGTTGTAGCCTTGTGCGACCAGCCTTGATTTGTTACGAACAATGATGCCATTTTCGTCAAGTTTGTTTTTGAAGACCCATCGAGTTCCAATGATATGTTTATTGCTAGGTCTCAGAACAAGTTCCCAAACTTGATTTCTTTCAAATTGATTGAGTTCTTCTTGCATAGCAATGATCCGTTGGTCGTCTCCTAAGGCTTCATCAACTTTGGAAAGTTCAATTTGAGAGACAAAAGCCATGTTTAAGCAAGCATCCTTTAAATTCAATCTTGTTGAGACTCCTTGACTAATGTCACCAATAATCTTGTCGATTGGATGGTCTCTATGAGTTATCCATTCTTTAGGTAGATCATTGAGGTTTGCGTCTTGTGGATCTTGTTCTTCATGGTGTTCCGGTTGATTTTCATTACCGGATATGAAATCTATCTCTTGAGGAATATCTACTAAATCATCATCATTATCAACAATAATATCCTCCTTGGAGGGGTTAGTTTCATCAAATGATACATGCATAGATTCTTCAATAGTTAAAGTTCTTTTGTTATAAATCCTATACGCTTTGCTAGAGAGAGAATAACCAAGAAAAATACCTTCATCGGATTTTTCGTCAAACTTACCAAGATTATCTTTGTCATTGTTAAGGACAAAGCATTTGCATCCGAAGATATGAAAGTAGGCTATGTTCGGTTTTCTTCCCTTGAAAAGTTCATAAGGAGTTTTCTTCAAGATAGGTCTAATATTGACTCGATTACTTACAAAGCATGCCGTGCTTACCGCATCCGCCCAAAAGTATTTTGGAAGATTGGAGTCGCTAAGCATTGTTCTTGCAAGCTCAATTAGAGACCTATTCTTTCTCTCCACCACTCCATTTTGTTGAGGAGTCCTTGGTGCCGAGAAGTTGTGAGAGATTCCATTTTCATCGAAAAATTCTTCAAAGGAAGCATTTTGGAATTCTCCACCATGGTCGCTTCTTATGGAGGCAATGGTTAGCGACTTCTCATTTTGGATTTGCTTTGCATACTTCTTAAATGCTTTGAATGCGTCATTTTTCTGCAATAAAAAGAGAGTCCAAGTGTATCTAGAGAAATCATCAACAATGACTAAGGCATAAATATTACCTCCGAAGCTCTTTGTTCTTGATGGACCGAATAAGTCCATGTGCAGCAGTTGTAATGGCCTTGAAGTGGTCACTACATTTTTGGATTTGAAAGTTGATTTATGTTGTTTCCCCTTTTGGCACACATCAGAAAGTCTATCTTTGATAAACTTCATCTTGGGAAAACCAATGACGAGGTCATGCTTGATCAACTTATTCAAATGTTCCATATGAATATGTGCGAATCTTTTGTGCCAAAGCCATGAATCGTTGTTGTTTGCCATGAGACACTTTACCTTCAAAGACAAGTCATTAAGGGAAATCATAAAAATATTTTTAAGGCGTTTACCTTTTAGTTTAACCTCATGTGTGACTTCGTCTTCTATTAAGCACTCATCTTTAGTGAACTTGATCTTGAAGCCCTTGTCACATAGTTGGCTAATACTAAGAAGATTGTGCTTTAGTCCTTCGACATAAAGAACATCTTCAATGGATGTGAAAGGTGGTGCACCAACAATGCCTTTGCCAAGAATATTTCCTTTGTTGTTAACTCCATATGTAACAAAACCCTTGGCTTTAAGCTTTAGATTTGAAAATTTGTTGATGTCTCCCGTCATATGCTTGGAACACCCACTATCGAGATACCATAAGTTTGATGTGGATTCCAAGCAAGCCTACAAAACAGATTAAGTTTTGTTAGGTACCCAAGTTGCTTTGGGTCCTTCATAATTAGTGCCTTTCTTTACCCATACGTAATGCCCATTAGCAACACTAAAGTTTCTAATATAGCAAGCATTAGGTGTATGGCCTTTAATACCACAATAAAAGCATGTTGGTTCAAAATTACTTCTATACCTAAAAGGATAAGACTTCTTCTTAACAAGGTTTTTCTTTTTAGGATAATGATGAACTATTTTAGGTTTGGTCACTTTCTCTTGGATTGGTTGGTCACTTGCCTTAACAAAGATTGTCTTGTTTGAGCTTGGTTTTGAAAACTTTGAGTAACCAAGCCCACTTTTATCATTTGAATATCTTTGTTGGCTAAGTACACCCTCCAATCCAATTTGTCCTTTTTCGTATCTTTCAAGAACTATTTTTAGTTGGACAATTTGAAAAGAAAGTGACTCACATTTATTGCATACAAAATTTTGTTTTTGATCACTAATCATCTTTTCTTTTTCAACTTCAAAACCTTTTTCCATTTTCTCAATTTTCTCTTCCAAAACTGAGATTTGTTTCTTTTGAGATGATATAGTTTTATACAAAATTTTGCATTCATTTAATAATTCATCTATGGCACCTTGAACATCATTATCAACAAGCGAAAAATCATTACTAACCTCATTTACTTCATCATCGGAATGGTGTGAGGCCATTAATGCTAGGTTTGCACTTTCATCATTATCCGAGTCGGATGACGAACTTATTTCGTTATCTTCCCATGCGACATAAGCCTTTTTGTACTTGTTATCCTTCTTGCTTTTGAATCCACTTTTCTTAGGTAGTTGAGGACAATTTGGTTTTATGTGGCCTTGCTTACCACATTCATAACATGTTACCTCTTGCATTGAAGTGGAAGCTTCTCTTTTCTTGAAGTGTTTCTTTATTTTCGCATAGAAGGAAGGTTTGTCATTCTTACCGAAAAATTTGCCTAGCCTTTAAACAAGTAACAAGAAGTTTTCATCCTCCTCCGAATTGTCTTCTTTCTCAACATCTTTGGAGTCAACTTTCAGAGCGATGCTTTTGGACTTCTTATCTTGATTCTCATGTTTTTCAAGTCTTCCAAGTTCCGTCTCATATTCTTGAAGTTTTCCAAACAATGTAGCGGAAGTCATTGTGGATAGACTTTTCTTTTCTGATATTGCCATCACTTTTGGTTGCCATTCCCTGGTTAAAGATCTAAGCACTTTAAGATTCAATTCATCATTACTTAAAGTCTTACCTAGAGCTTTTAGATGATTTGTCAAGTGCATGTTAGTTGTAAATTTACGTGTTAGTTGTAAATTTACGTGTCGGGTTTTTGTTATCGTATCCACAGGGATTGTAAGATATCACCGCCGTTCGATGGTTGTATTAATTCTAGCTCAAGTAACAATAGGTTTTTGATTGGTTGTCACGTTATCTTGCATAAAAAGGTATTAAATTGCGGTAAAAGTTATGGTTTGATTAAATGAGAAATATTGTCAAAGTTAGGGTTCAATGATTACTTTGCATGTATTTGTTCGGTCAACAATCCTATAAACTCCCTTAGATGATAAATTATTTCACAAGGTCCTCCCAATGTGTTTCTCTCGAACATCCATTGTGAGTTTTGCCATTTTGATCCATTGTTTCTCTCGAACACAATCTATCAAAATGACAACTGTTTAGTTCAACCTTATGGTGAACAAAATCATTCATTACTATCTCTAGCTAACAAACAAGATTGGATGAAAACCTAGGTCAAGAGTTGGTAAACATCTCTCGATCATAAACCAACACAAAGAGTTTTAAATAGAAACAAAGTTTTCATCATATATTCACCATTAAAGAGTTTACATATGAAGATCCTTACATTTACACACAAAGCTAGTAATCACCTACATCTAACCTTGACAAATGGATGACTTAGCTACTCATTTTCATGGTAGCTTGGTCGGCAAGTTTCGGAAGAAGGTTGATCAACATCCAAGTCGGATAATCGAGATTGGATGGGAATCCACCTTTTTTTTGTAGAAGATGGTTACAAGATGAAGAGAAATGAAAACTAGGGCAAAAATATCTCTAGAGCAAAAGCTGGAAAAATAAAGTAAAACTAAGGTATGGTGCTCAAAAGTGGCACTTGCTACTTATAGAGTAGTACTGGGTGTAAGAACAAAAATTGTTCTACAACAGATTCCTTGATTTTGATGATAACAAAGGATGAAACCAAAAATGGCACCCTAACGAAAAGTCTCTAAGTGTGCAGGATTCTAAAGAAAGAAGGAAGAAATCTGATGATGTCATCAGATACAAAACCAGATCAGATACAAATTATCAAAGTATCAGAAGCATCTGAACAAGAAGTAAGCTCTAGAAGTTCTGACTCTGATCAACGCTATCTCTAAACTCCAGAACTTATCAGCGCTATTTGAAGAATCTATCAGAATCCAAAAGAGATCAACATCAGAAGCAAGACTCCAAGATTCTCAGATACACGAAGACTCTGATCATGGAATTGCTAATCATGAAAGAGTAACGTTGAAGTCAAGTAAAGATTTGCAAATGGATTTCCTAAAACAGAAAGAGACGTTAATCTCCAATTTCAATAAAGAAGATACTATATGTGGTAAGTAGTCATTTCAAGGAGAGAAAGTTATCCTGCAGAAGCTATTTAAGTGATGGCGTAAATTCATCTTATTACTCATCAGTTTCAACTACTACCTCACTGATCTATATAAAGGATTGCAAATCAACATTCAACACACAACATATACAAGGAAAAATTATACTGAAACATCAACGCACAAGAAAACTTTCTTGCTCTCTAAATCTTCACGAAGCTTTTGCTTATAACGTGAATCACTTTGTTCTTACTATTGTAATATTAGCTTATCTTAGAAGCACTCTAGATTACATAAATCTTTCATCTATTGATTGTTGATTTCCTCAAGTGACTTTGTGTAGTCTGTATACTTGAGAGGACTAAGAGATTTTTCTCTTAGACGTTGTTTATAATCTTTCAAGATCAGTGGATTAAGTCCTTGTTGAAGGCGAAATCACCTCGGCCGGGTGGACTGGAGTAGCTTTGTGTTATAAGCGAACCAGTATAAAATCCTTGTGTGATTTTCATTTTGAAAAGCGCTTATTTTTCAAAAAAATTCAAACCCCCCCTTTCTTGTTTTTCTCACCTTCAATTGGTATCAGAGCTCCGGCTCTGTTATTGATTTTCTAATCAAACACTTAACAGTGTAGAGAGATCCAGAAAGAGAAAAACTATGGCCCACACAAATGAAAAGGATAGTTACAATGCTAAGCCTCCTGTCTTTGATGGAGAGAAGTTTGATTACTGGAAAGATAGAATTGAAAGTTTCTTTCTCGGCTATGATGCTGAACTCTGGGACATTGTCACAGATGGATACAAACCTCCTGTCACAGTGGATGGAGCTGAAGTTCCCAGAAGTAAGATGTCAGATGATCAGAAACGAGTTTTCAAGAATCATCACAAGGCCAGAACCATACTCCTAAATGCTATATCTTACAACGAGTATGAAAAGATCACCAACAGAGAAACAGCCAAAGATATACTTGACTCTCTGAGGATGACTCATTAAGGAAACTCTCAAGTCAAAGAGACAAAGGCTCTGGCGCTTATCCAGAAATATGAAGCCTTCAAAATGGAAGATGATGAAGCCATAGAGGCAATGTTCTCTAGATTCCAAACTTTGATTGCAGGTCTCAAGGTTCTAGACAAAGGATACACAACTGCAGACCATGTCAAAAAGATAGTCAGAAGTCTGCCAAAGAAACGGAGACCTATGGTTACTGCTCTGAAGCTGTCAAAGGATTTGAACAATATTAGCCTTGAAGAACTTGTCAGTTCTCTCAGAAGCCATGAGATAGAACTAGGGGAAGATGAGCCTCAGAAAAGGAACAAGTCTGTAGCATTAAAGTCCAGACCTGAAAGACGCAAACTTGACAGAACCAAAGCTCTCCAGGCAGAAACTGGAGATACTGATGACTCTGAACTAGAAGATTCTGATGATGAAGAAGAATTGTCCCTACTAACCAGAAGAGTTAAGCAACTCTGGAAAAAGAGGAACAACAACTTCAGAAGACCAAGACCCAGAGGGGATCGATCAGAATCAACTTCAAAAGGTAAATCTAACAAAGATATTACGTGTTATGAATGTAAAGAAACAGGTCATTACAGGAATGAATGCCCCAAGCTGAAGAAAGACAACTCTAGAAAAGAAAGCTTCAAGAAAAATACCTTCAGGACAAAGAAAGGACTGATGGCTACCTGGGATAATAGTGAATCTGGATCATCAGAATCTGACTCTGATGAACAGGCCAATGTGGCACTTATGGCTACCACATCCAGGAGTAGCTCAGATGAAGAATCTGAAGAGGTATTTTCTGAACTTTCTCGATCTGATCTAGAATCTTGTTTGTCAGAAACTCTTAGCTCATATCAGAAATTAAAACAAAAGTTTAAAAACATTAAAGGTTGTCTTAAAGTAAAATTTGAAGAATGTAGTGAACTTGAGATGGCAATTCTAGCACGAGAAGATACTATTAGATCTTTAACATTAGAAAGAGATGGAGCAAAGAGAAAAAGCTTAGAATTAGAAGAAGCGTTGTCTGAAGCACCACAAACTTCAAATAAAATAATTTATAAATACGAAGAAGCCTTTCAAGAATTTCTGAAAAATGGGATAGATAGGAGTATTATGGCATCCATGATTTATGGAGTAAGTCAGAACAATAAGAAGGGAATTGGGTATGATCCTAAGGAAGATAAAACTTCTACCAATGACCAACTTAAATCTCCCTTTTCATATCATTACACACACACACAAGAACAAAAATTTAAAAATGCTAGAAAACCCAAAGTTATAAGAAACTCTGGGAAAACTAATCTGAAAGGACCCAAGAGATTCTGGGTACCAAAGGATAAGATTGTCTATGTTGCAGATATCCTATGCAGCAAAGTTCAGACACCAGTCATGGTACCTGGACTCTGGATGCTCGCGACACATGACGGGAAGAAAGTCTATGTTCCAAAGTCTGGAACTTAAAGACGCTGGATTTGTAGGCTTCGGAGGAGATCAGAAAGGTAGGATCAGAGGCTCCGGAACTATTGGTAATGGTACTCTTCCCTCTATATCTGATGTCCTTTATGTAGAAGGATTAATGCATAACTTGTTATCCATAAGTCAATTAAGTGATAACGGTTATGATGTAATCTTCAATCAAAAAACATGTAAAGCCATTAATCAGAACGATGGCTCTGTCCTTTTCACAGGCAAGAGGAAAAACAACATTTACAAAATAAATCTTTCTGATTTAAAAGATCAAAATGTTAAATGTCTAATGTCAGTTCACGAAGAGCAATGGGTATGGCATAGACGCTTGGGCCACATTAGCATGAGGAAACTTTCTCAGCTAACTAAACTCGAGTTAGTCAGAGGCCTACCTAAACTGAAGTTTTCTTCAGATGCTCTGTGTGAAGCTTGTCAGAAAGGAAAATTTTTAAAAACATCTTTTAAAAAGAAAAATGTTGTTTCTACCTCTAAGCCTCTTGAACTTCTTCACATTGATTTATTTGGTCCTGTGAAAACAGCATCAGTTAATGGAAAGAAGTATGGACTAGTCATTGTTGATGATTACAGTCGCTGGACATGGGTAAAATTCCTAAAGCACAAGAGTGAGTCTCACTCTGTATTCACTAGTTTCTGTTCCAAAGTGCAAAAAGAATTTGACTCTAAAATTATTAGAGTCAGAAGTGATCATGGTGGAGAATTTGAAAACAAAGATTTTGAAGAATTATTTGACTCTAATGGAATATCCCATGATTTCTCCTGCCCTAGAACTCCACAACAAAATGGAGTTGTAGAGAGGAAGAATAGGACACTCCAAGAGATGGCCAGAACCATGATCAATGAAACTAATGTGGCAAAGCATTTTTGGGCAGAAGCTGTAAATACAGCATATTACATTCAGAATAGAATCTCTATAAGACCTATTATGGAAAAGACTCCCTATGAACTGTGTAAAGGAAGAAAACCAAACATTTCATATTTTCATCCTTTTGGATGTTCTTGCTTTATCTTAAACACTAAAGAACATCTGAACAAGTTTGATTCCAAAGCACAGAAAGGTATTATGTTAGGATACTCAGAACGCTCTAAAGGCTACAGAGTATACAACACAGAAACCAAAATTGTGGAAGAATCTATTCATGTCAGATTTGATGATAAGCTTGACCCTGAAAAGTCAAAGCTAGTTGAAGATTTTGCAGATTTAGAAATCACTCTTGCAGGATCTGATAAAATTCCAGAAACAACTGTCATTCAGAACTCTGAAGAAATAAAATCCCCAGAAATTCCAAAGAAAGTCAAAAGTCGTATTAAGATATCTGAAGATTTGATTCTAGGAAACAAGGACGAACCTGTCAGAACCAGATCCACCTTCAGGACCTTTGAAGATACTCTTCTGGGACTAGTGTCTCTGATTGAGCCTATGTCCTGTGATGAAGCTCTTCAAGATAATGACTGGGTTTCAGCCATGCAAGAAGAATTAGATCAATTTACAAAGAATGATGTCTGGGATCTTGTTCTAAAGCCCAGAGGCACTCACGTTATTGGAACCAGATGGGTATTCAGAAACAAGCTGAATGAGAAAGGAGAAGTCGTCAGAAACAAAGCTCGACTGGTAGCTCAAGGTTATAGTCAACAAGAAGGTATTGATTATAATGAAACTTTTGCTCCAGTCGCAAGGTTAGAATCTATTCGTCTTCTTGTATCTTTTGCTATTAATCACTCTATCAAATTATACCAAATGGATGTCAAGAGTGCATTCCTTAATGGTTATATTTCAGAAGAAGTGTATGTCAACCAACCTCCAGGTTTTGAAAATTCAAATTTTCCAGAACATGTTTTTAAACTTAAGAAATCCTTATATGGACTTAAACAAGCTCCCAGAGCTTGGTATGAACGATTAAGCAATTTTCTTCTGGAACAAAATTTTATCAGAGGGGAAGTTGATTCTACACTCTTCTGTAAAAACCTTAATAATGATCTCATGATATGCCAGATTTACGTTGATGATATTATTTTTGGTTCTGCTAATATCTCTGTTTGCCAAGAATTTTCTAAGTTAATGCAGGCAGAATTTGAAATGAGTTTAATGCAAGAACTAAAGTTCTTTCTGGGAATTCAAATTAATCAAACTCCAGAAGTCACGTACGTTCATCAAAGCAAGTACATTAAAGACGTTCTGAAGAAGTTTGACATGACTGAATGCAACTCTGCAAAAACTCCCATGCACCCAACTTGCATTCTTGAAAAGGAAGAGGTAAGCAACAAGGTTTGTCAGAAGCTCTATCGAGGTATGATAGGCTCTCTTCTCTATCTGACTGCCACTCGTCCTGATATTCTCTTTAGCGTCTGTCTCTGTGCCAGATTCCAATCAGATCCTAGAGAATCTCATTTAACAGCAGTTAAGAGAATTCTTAAGTATTTGAAAGGAACTCCTAACCTGGGCCTGATGTATAAGAAAACATCAGAGTATAGACTTTCTGGTTACTGTGATGCAGATTATGCAGGAGATAGACTAGAACGAAAAAGCACATCTGGAAATTGCCAGCTTCTGGGAAACAATCTAATCTCCTGGGCTAGCAAAAGACAGTCAACTATCGCTCTATCAACTGCAGAAGCAGAATATATCTCAGCATCACTGTGCACAACTCAGATGCTCTGGATGAAGCATCAGTTAGAAGATCTGCAAATTTTTGAGAGTAACATTCCTATCTTCTGTGATAATACTGCTGCCATTTGTCTAAGTAAGAATCCCATTCTACATTCCAGAGCTAAACACATTGAAATAAAACATCATTTTATCAGAGACTATGTTCAGAAAGGGATGGTAACATTGAAGTTCATTGATACAGATCATCAATGGGCAGATATCTTTACTAAGCCTCTAGCTGAAGATAGATTTCTTTTTATCTTAGAAAATCTGAACATTCAAAATTGCCCAGAATGAAGTGTGGCTCTGAAAATGTAAAATGAGACTCTGACATAAACAAATGTTCCTCTGCCTCTGACTCTGATACTTCTACAAGTTAAGAAGATATCTGAGTTAGAAATCTCCAGGAATCAATCTTTTGGTATTCCTGAAGATCAGATACATCAACACGTGGAGCACTAAGCGTCTAACCCTAGAACTTCTAGACAGCTGTCAAAGGAAATTCAAAGGACAGACGTTTGAAATCTCCTTGAGTAGTGTGCGTACTGTTGGGATTAGACATTCATTAATTAGCTGTAATCATTTTTCCCCCAAGCGTGCAATCTTGAGCTTTGTACCAACGCAATTTGATGTGTCGTTTTGCATGTGTTTTACTTAGAGTATTTAAACACTTTTCTCACATTTCACACACTTTTCACTCTCACTCACTCTCAAACCCTCTCTAAAACCCTAAACCTCTCTGAAGCATTCTCTGCAAACTCTAAATCTTCATCTTCTTCTTCACCATGGATGCTCAACAACAAGAAGTGTTTAACTTTTCTTAACAAATGGAATCTAGCTCAACTGCTCAAACTTCAAGCATTCCAACTCCAACGGTTACAGGCGTCTCTATCACCCCTGTTTACAAAGAACCCCATGTTCTTGACCGTGAACCCCATATAAACCTTGCAACCCCTTTTGAAGGACTGGACGTGTTGTGTGAAACGCTAGTAGATTTCGACAACTTGAAGAGAAATGACATTGATCTTACTGAAGAGCTTCGTAAACAAGGATGGGGAAACTACTTCCAAAGGCTCTATGGCCCTGTTTACCCACTTCTCATCAAGGAGTTCTGGCGATTTGCAGATGCTGATGATCATTTCATCGTCTCACATGTTTTGGGGGTAAAAATAGTAATCACTGAAGAGTCAATTGCCTCCCTGTTGAACATGGAGAAAGATGGAGGAAAAAGGATTTACAACATCCCTCATAGGTCAAAGCGCATTACTGATGTAATCAATCCAACCATTTTCAAACCCAACGCTGAAGGAAATCCTTCAAAGAACAAAGAGCTGCATCAGAACCTCAGAGTGTGGCTGAAGATCATTCTGAGAACTATTCACCACCGCCCAGCCTCCAACTCCTATGATTACATCAATGCAGATCAGAAGTGCATTCTGTACTGCATTCAGAAGGGTGTGAAGATCTTCCTTCCTGCACTTCTCTTCAGATACCTCAGAGACTCTGTGAGGGAAACCAGAAACAATATGAAGCTCAGATCCTACATCCCTCTGGGAAGGCTCATATCTGATGTCTTCATTGAGAATGGATTGGTGGATCATCTGGAGAAGGCCAAGCTGATGCAAGATCTGGCAATAGACACTGGGAAGCCTCTGAGCGCCAGAAATCTCAAGAGTATGGGAATAATTAAGAAGATTCAAGTCTGACCCACTATGGATACCTCCTAGGATGCCTTGAAAGATCAGAGGAAGCTGCCCCATGGTCTTGCAAGGTTCTTCAAGAATGAACCCAGAGATGCGGTTGCTATCTATCTTCAGCGTCTGCTGGATGAAGGTGTTGACATATCTGACTTCAGCCTCGACGATTGTCTAGACTCAGAAGAAGACTTCGTCAGATACAAGAGAGGTCTCTCTGAGAAGAAGATAGCATCACAGGCGAAGAAGGCAAGACTTGGAGAGTCTTCTGGAAGCAGATCTCCAGCTCCTCTGCAAACTTCTACTGGTACGTCTGTTCCTCTTATTCCCTCTGCACCTCTGATGGTTTCCTCTACTCCTCCCTCTAACACTCTCCCAACACCACCCATTTATACAACCTCTGAAATCCCTCCTTCAACCATCAGAACCTCACAGCCTTCACCAGTTTTAAATATCGCTCGTACTTTCATACCTCCCTCTAAACCTGAACAAATGAACCAAAGCACTTCCTCTTCATCATCCTTAGAACCAGAATCACCCCCATATCTTTCTATCTCCTCTGACCAAGAATACTCTGACCCTGACTCCCCAACCATAGCTCAAATTTATGCTCAAAAATTCGCTTCACAACAACAACAGAACCTGAAATAACTTCACAACCACAACAAACAACTACCCTTACTTCTGAAATACAACCTTCTGAAGACCAACCCTCTGACCTTCCCACTTCTGATATCAACCCACCTAACACCTCTGCTGCACCTGAATCAGAAACTGAAACTGAACCCTTAGATTTAAACCCTCTTTACGCTTCACCCCAAAGATCTGAACCTCAACCTGAATCAGAAACTGAACCAGAACCTCTAACTCTAAATCTCAGCCCTCCAACATCTCCACCTCATTCCTCTGAACCTGACCTTTCTATACCTACCCTTGAGGAAGCCATCATGCTGGTTGCAGGGGCTTCAGTACAAAAGGTCAAGTCTCTGACCACTAACTCTGAAGTCAGTGATGATCCTGACTCTGTAAGGACACACTGGAACAGAGTCATTGGCTGGATGACCTCTGAGGCTTTTAGACTGAAGAACATCTCTGAACAAGTCAGAAATGGCTACATCAGAGATGCTGAGGCAAGACTCCAGGCAAGACTTGCCAGAGAAGCTGCTGAAGAAGCCAGGAGGCTAGAGGAAGAGAGACTTGCGCGAGAAGCTGAAGAAGCCAGAAGATTGGAAGAAGAAAAGGCTCGTCAAGCTGAAATCCTAAGAGAAAAGGAAGCTGAAGCTAAGGCTCTGGCAGATGCTGCTGCTGCTGCAGAAGCTGAAGCACAGGCCGCTGCTGAAGCACAACAGGCTCTGACTCTGGGGGAGTCCTCTTCTGTTATCCCTATGGTTCTCCAGACTCTGAGAGAACTTAAGCAAGATCAGAATGAACTCCGTGCCAGAATGGACAAGCAAGATACTGTCAACGACAACATCCAGAACATGCTTGCTATGTTGCTTCAGAGAATGCCTCCGCCTCCGAACCCTTAGGCACTTAGGATATTTATTTTGCTTGCCTGTTGTTTTATTTTCTCTGAATCTGATGTTTTCTAGTTCTTGTTGCCTTTGTGCGTTTATCTAAATACAATGTTTTTCTCTTTATTTCTATTTTGTTATGTCTTTTTGATTCTGACAAAAAGGGGGAGAAGTCATTAATAGCTCTGATGAAAATATTGTCTAAATACCTTAAGCATTCTGCAACATATTTTTCTTAAAAATAAATTTATCTAACCTGGACTTAAGAAATTGCAGAAGGTATCTAGAAACCTCTTTACTTAGAAGCTCTGGTAAGAACTTCTGAACTCCCTAGCACTGTCTCAGGGGGAGCTTCTGTCTATCTGATCTAATATTATTCATGTTTCATCTGCTAATTAAGGTTGTTTTGTCATCATCAAAAAGGGGGAGATTGTAAGAACAAAAATTGTTCTACAACAGATTCCTTGATTTTGATGATAACAAAGGATGAAACCAAAAATGGCACCCTAACGAAAAGTCTCTAAGTGTGCAGGATTCTAAAGAAAGAAGGAAGAAATCTGATGATGTCATCAGATACAGAACCAGATCAGATACAAATTATCAAAGTATCAGAAGCATCTGAACAAGAAGTAAGCTCTAGAAGTTCTGACTCTGATCAACGCTATCTCTAAACTCCAGAACTTATCAGCGCTATCTGAAGAATCTATCAGAATCCAAAAGAGATCAACATCAGAAGCAAGACTCCAAGATTCTTAGATACACGAAGACTCTGATCATGGAATTGCTAATCATGAAAGAGTAACGTTGAAGTCAAGTAAAGATTTGCAAATGGATTTCCTAAAACAGAAAGAGACGTTAATCTCCAATTTCAATAAAGAAGATACTATATGTGGTAAGTAGTCATTTCAAGGAGAGAAAGTTATCCTGCAGAAGCTATTTAAGTGATGGCGTAAATTCATCTTATTACTCATCAGTTTCAACTACTACCTCACTGATCTATATAAAGGATTGCAAATCAACATTCAACATACAACATATACAAGGAAAAATTATACTGAAACATCAACGCACAAGAAAACTTTCTTGCTCTCTAAATCTTCACGAAGCTTTTGCTTATAACGTGAATCACTTTGTTCTTACTATTGTAATATTAGCTTATCTTAGAAGCACTCTAGATTACATAAATCTTTCATCTATTGATTGTTGATTTCCTCAAGTGACTTTGTGTAGTCTGTATACTTGAGAGGACTAAGAGATTTTTCTCTTAGACGTTGTTTGTAATCTTTCAAGATTAGTGGATTAAGTCCTTGTTGAAGGCGAAATCACCTCGGCCGGGTGGACTGGAGTAGCTTTGTGTTATAAGCGAACCAGTATAAAATCCTTGTGTGATTTTCATTTTGAAAAGCGCTTATTTTTCAAAACAATTCAAACCCCCCCTTTCTTGTTTTTCTCACCTTCACTGGGCTGTCATGCTCGCTAGGCGAGCAGAAAGGCTCGCCTAGCGAGGGTCTAATTGTGGCACCAAAGGCACCTGCGCCCAGAGAAAACAGGATCTGTTGAACTGTCATGTTCGCCTAGCGAAGGACACGCTCCAACCTTCGCCCCAGCAAGGTTGAGAGGTTTTGCTACTGGAATGCTCGTTGGGGACTCGCTAGAGCTTCGCCTAGCGAGTGAGTGCTGGCTGCGCTTTTCACCAAAACTGAACGAACTCGCTATCAGCTCGCCTGGCGAATTTATTGACATTTTACTGGAGCTTTTCGCTGGGCGCTCGCCTAGCGAGCAGACTTCGCCACAGCCTTCGCCTAGCGAGCATGCTGATGAATGCTTGTTTTCCTTGGTTCCTTTGCCAACTTTCTTGTGTCTTAAATTTCAATTATTTCATGCCTTCTTCCTGCACAATAACACACAAATCAAAGGCACCAAGCTTGTTTATCAATGTAATGCATTTCATGTAAAACAAATGTGGTTTTGACAATTTAGCAAGGAAATAGAGTGAAAGATACCCTTAATTGATGGCTCAAATAAGCACTTTTGGGTATCTAACAACTCTCCCCAACTAGATTCTTGCTTGTCCTCAAGCAAAGTATGCCTCTTGAAGGACAAGAGGATTTGCTTTAAGAAAATGGTTTCTCCGAAGTTGGATAAACGGCTCAAACACAAGCGAAATCAGCATATACAAGTTTCCAACGGTTCGAATAAAATAATACACAAGAACTAAAACTTAAATAGCAATGCAAAATATTTATCTATCTACAACAATACTATTCTGAATGAATCATCCTATCTCTCCTCTTCGAATAAGGAATGAAGATTTTACGCGTTTGCAACCGCGGGAATAATCTCACTCTCTAACAAATAATGAAGAAATCAAATAGATTCATACAATGTCTAACAATTATAAATGGTACTGTGGAAGCATAAAGATCACTAAGGGCTTTTCAGTTGAAGCTTGGTTAGGTTAACAAACAAGGGTCATTTCTAAGGCCATTGAAACGAAAGTGCCGATGCAAAAGAGTCATTCACAGTATTATTCACACATCTCGACTTTGTTTCATTTATTTCTTATTTGAAACCTTCACAACACATATTCCACAACTCAATTTTTATTTTTCACTATTTTTCTTCCAAGCAAGCATTCATTTTCATTCTTTCTATTTTTGTTCTTTTCTTTCACATCAAATATACAAAACAGATGTTTCTTTTCTATATTTTCTATACATATATTTTTTTTTATGCTTGCTTGGTTTTTCTTTTCTTTTTCAAGAGTTGTGGTACTTACCGATTCTTTTTCGTTCTCCCCAACTTATTTCTTCCTCACCCTAAGTGAATGCTCTTAACTTTTTACGGCAAAAGAACAATAATCAAGATTTTCCGGGTTGTAAAAAAAAGATTTTTGAGATCTCGCTTTATTTCAAGCCGAGATTCAACTGTTTAAGCTCAAAGGGGTTAACAAATACTCTCTCTGCTCACAGGTAAGTTGTTTTTGGATGTAGTTGTGCTCAAAAGAAAACAAGTGCCTTGATCATTTCTAATTGCTTCCACAATTTCACAATAATAAAAGACAAAGCATGAATCACATGAATCAACAAAACTTATTAGAATCCAGCATTTAAGTGTACAATGGAGGTTTCCTCACAATTTGTGGTTTTAAGTTCTAGATGAAACATTCATTCAATTATGTTGCAAAAAGACAATATTCAATTTACCAAAAAGAGTAAAGTTCCTAATGCATTCTAAAATTCTAGCCGGAGGTAACCATGTACCTTAGCTTCATTCACTTGTTTATTCTTATCATTGCCATCCAAGCTCGGATGCACCTTCATTGGGTACTTCTTGAGGAGCAACCAATCTAGAAGGTTTGCCACTTAATCACCCAAAAATTTATTAAATAAACATAAATAAATAACATTAACTGAAAATATAAATTTGTTCATGGGGGACAAAACACCCCAATAGTACAACACCAAAGACAAGATACAAAATCCAAAAATACAAATAGAAATAAACATAAAAACTGAAAAGTACAAAAACTTAACCCTCTAAGGGCTCAGGACTCCTCCTCGCTACCGGCATCAGAACCGGTAGCCTCATCATCAGCATCATCATCATCATCAGCAGCATCATCAGCGCCCACCCCCTCACTATACACTGGCGTGTCCACAGGCCAGTTGGCGTTAAGCAGAAACTGCTCACGCGTCATCAAAGCATGAGCACCACTTCCTTGCAGCTGCAACCGCTGCATAGAGTCGTGCATATCTAACATGGCTCTCTGGGATGCCGCCATCCATTCCAAACTGTAATTGCACACAGCTTGGACGTATGGATCTAGTCTAGGAGTAGAAGTACCAGGACCATCAGAAGCCCGGGTACTTCCTGCAACTGCACTGCCACTGGTAGTCTTCGGTCTACAATATTTGGCCACATACCGGTCATCGATAGGTGACGGGATCCTTACCTGACCCCGAGACGGAAGTCTCACCCTTGCCTGAATGCACAAACTCATGATCAAACACGGGAAAGCTAGGGGACAATTAACACGAGCCCCCGACTTTAGCCCGCTCTCGATCACGGACTTCAGCTCATTTGCGATGATCCTCGCCACATCGATCTCGACGTTGGTGAGGATAGAATGGACCAAATGTGCCACTGGGATCGGCACTGTAGAGGTGTGGGACTTTGGCTGGATGTTGGTCAAAACCAAGAGCAGTATCAGTTGAGCCATGGGAGTCATGTCCTCCCGGTGATACCTCATTGGAACCCCAGATGGGTTCAGCTCAACAGATTTCCCTGGTAAAAGCAGGGCGGCAGTAATGGCAGGAACATCACGGTGAAGCCGTAGGTCAGTGTGGTATGCGTCCCTCTCTTCAGCTCCCAGCTGGAGCGGTTCCCCAAGGACTCGGTTGATGGCATCCCGATCAAATGCAATTGGACGCCCGACCACTTTAGATACCCAAGTAAAGGGCTCGTCGTCGTCAGGCAGTGCGTTAGCATAAAATTCACGCACTGTAGCTATGTCGTAATGCTCTAAGGGATTAATCAACCGATCCCATTTCTTCGCGTCAATCAACCCGGCTAAATTTCTGTTAGTGCCCTGTGGGTTGATCAGGAATCGCTTCTCTGGAAGAATTTTCCGCTTCTCCAGAGAAATGTATCTGGCGGCCTGCTTCGGGCCGACAAACTTATCTTGGTCAAACTGGATAGGCACAGTCCGGGAAGTAGTCGCTCCCTTTCTTTTCTTAGCCGCTCCAGACCTTGACTCCATCTGCAAAATATGAGAGGAAACAAAACACACCAAACAAACAGATTAGACATCAAAGCAATATTCAAAAGACTGACATGCTCGCTGCTGCTTCGCCTAGCGAAGTGGCAGCGAACGCTCGCCCCAGGTTCGCCTAGCGAGTGCTAGCGAACCTTACGGGTTTTGGGGTTTTTCAGCATGTTCAGAGATTCTCCCCCAAAACCCATACTCAAATGGTTCCAACATCAGAACCTAATGATATATCAAGTAAATAACCGCTATGCTATTGGGGATTACATATTTGCATTCAAAACCTAAAATCCCCAATTCTAAAACCTAAAATCCCAATTTGCAAAACCTAAATTACCACATGCAAACCTAATGTTTCCCATACTCCACTCATCCTAATTGCAATTCAAATTGGAAATATAAAGTTCAAACAAAAAGAAAATGTAGTAGGGAAAACCTTAGTTACAGTGATATGTTGAAAATGTGAAGTGAGTAGGATTTGCAATCGACCGAGTAGGAAGAGAGTGTTAGTGAGAGAGATGCAAATGAGAGATTGTGGAGAGCTCTTGTAAAAAAAATGAGTGCAAGACAGCAAAGTTGTGTTAGGGCAAAAATGAGTGCCCTGCTGAGTTTTTAAATAAATGCTGTCATGCCGCACTCGCTGCTGCTTCGCCTAGCGAGCAGCTAGCGAATCAGCTCGCTACTGCCTCGCCTAGCAAACAGCAAGCGAGCATGACAGCAATTGCCTTTTCAAAGGCAGCAGTTCATGTTCATACATCATGGTTTAAGCACAAAGAAACCCAACACAACACAACACAAAAACAGTAAATACTTACAATGTTGGGGTGCCTCCCAACTAGCGCTTGTTTAACGTCGGCTAAGCTCGACGGTGTGATGCTCACTGAGGAGCATCAAGCGGTAGAGCACAGCTCTCGCGATCCACATGACCGCCGAGATAAACTTTCAACCGTTGGCCATTCACGGTCCAACTATCTTTCTTGTCTATGTCTTCAATGACAATAGCCCCGTACTCCTTCACCTCTTTCACCCGAAATGGCCCGGACCATTTTGATTTCAACTTCCCGGGAAACAATTTCAACCGGGAGTTGAACAATAGGACCAATTGTCCGGGCACAAATTCTTTGTTACGGAGCTTCTTGTCGTGATACTTTTTTGCCTTTTCCTTGTACAACCAACTTGAGTGGTATGCGGCATTGCGCATCTCCTCCAACTCAAGTAGTTGCACTTTCCTTTTGTCACCGGCCAACTCATTTTCAAAATTTAAAAACTTTAGGGCCCACAAGGCCTTGTGCTCCAATTCAACCGGCAAATGGCAAGTTTTACCAAATACCAATTGAAAGGGAGTTAGGCCAATTGGAGCTTTAAAGGCCGTACGGAAGGCCCATAATGCTTCGTCCAATTTTTGGGACCACTCCTTTTTTGAATTAGACACGGTTTTTTCGAGGATTCTCTTAATCTCACGATTAGAGACCTCAGCTTGCCCATTAGCTTGTGGGTGATACGGAGTCGTCACCCTATGCGATACACCGTAATGTTTTAAAATAGTTTCCAAAGGTGCATTACAAAAGTGTGACCCTCCGTCACTTATCAACACTCGGGGGGTTCCGAAACGGGAAAATATGTTTTTCTTCAAAAAATTTATCACCGTTTTCGCATCCGCCCGAGGTGAGGCAATCGCCTCAACCCACTTAGAGACATAATCGACAGCAACAAGCATGTACTCGTTCCCATAAGAGGGTGGGAAAGGTCCTACGAAATCTATGCCCCAACAATCAAATACTTCCACTTCTTGGATATTTTGGAGAGGCATTTCATCTCTCTTACCTATCCCACCGCTTCTTTGGCCACTGTCACAACTTTGCGCATGGGTATGTGCGTCTTTGAAAATAGTGGGCCAATAAAATCCCGATTGAAGAATTTTAGTGGCCGTTCTAACCCCATTATAATGTCCGCCGTAAGGCGAGTT
Organism: Lathyrus oleraceus; assembly: GCF_024323335.1. Taxonomy (NCBI): domain Eukaryota; kingdom Viridiplantae; phylum Streptophyta; class Magnoliopsida; order Fabales; family Fabaceae; genus Lathyrus; species Lathyrus oleraceus. The sequence continues at coordinate 506,911,860 of NC_066581.1, forward strand.
GTGACAATGCCAAAGGATGCTCTGGGCTTCATCTCCAGTTACGCATCTCCTTAATAGGTTATCACTACCCAACTTAAACAAGTATGGGTCATCCCAAACATAATACTTCGCATCCGAAAGGAACTTCCTTTTTTGGTTCGAAGTTAGGTCGGAAGGCATAAAACCACTAGCCTTGTGGTTTGCAAAGTCTGCAAACCACGGCCTAACTTGAACCTTAAACAGTTTTTCATCAGGAAATTCTTCCCGGATTTCCTTTTCAGATGCGGTAACCTCCACATTCACTAAGCGGGATAAATGATCCGCTACCAAGTTTTCCGACCCCTTCTTATCTTTGATTTCTACATCGAATTATTGTAACAAGAGGATCCAACGGATGAGCCTTTGCTTCGAATCCGGTTTGGTTAGCAGATATTTAATCGCCGCGTGGTCGGTATACACAACGACTTTAGACCCTATAAGATAAGACCTAAACTTTTCTAGCGCATACACTATTGCAAGTAGTTCTTTTTCCGTTGTGGCATAATTTATTTGAGCCTCGTTAAGAACCTTACTCGCATAATGTATCGCATGAAAAGTTTTGTCTTTTCTTTGGCCAAGTACCGCTCCAACAGCATAGTCACTCGCATCACACATTAGTTCAAAATTTTCATTCCAATCGGGAGCGACTATTATTGGAGCGGTAACCAATTTTTCTTTTAAAGCCTCAAAAGCTTGCAAACAATCTTCGGTGAAGAGAAATACCTGGTCCTTGGCGAGCAAATTGCTCAAAGGCTTAGCCACCTTTGAGAAGTCCTTGATAAAGCGCCGGTAGAACCCCGCGTGACCCAAAAAGCTACGGATGCCCTTCACATTCACCGGAGGGGGTAATTTTTCAATCACTTCAACCTTAGCTCTATCCACTTCAAGCCCCCTTCTAGAGACTTTGTGGCCTAGCACGATCCCCTCGGTCACCATGAAGTGACACTTCTCCCAATTAAGCACCAAATTGGTCTTCACACATCTTTCCAACACCGTTTTCAAATTTTCCAAGCATAGACTAAACGTCCCACCAAATACCGAGAAGTCATCCATGAAGACTTCCATTGTTTTCTCTATTAGATCGGCAAAAATGGCTTGCACACATCGTTGGAAGGTCGCCGGTGCATTGCACAGCCCAAAGGGCATTTTTCTGTATGCGAACACTCCAAACGGACACGTGAAAGCCGTCTTCTCATGATCGGCCGGGTCAACCGCAATTTGGTTGTACCCGGAGTAGCCGTCCAAAAAACAATAGTATTGTTGGCCCGATAGTCTTTCGAGCATTTGATCCATAAATGGGAGTGGAAAATGGTCCTTTCGAGTCGTGGTATTCACCGCCTATAATCAATACACATTCTCCATCCCGTTGCAACTTTAGTAGGGATCAATTCATCTTTTTCATTTCGTATTACGGTAATTCCACCCTTCTTCGGAACCACGTGCACAGGACTAACCCACGGACTATCCGAGATCGGGTAAATCATCCCCGCATCCAACAGCTTTACCACTTCCTTTCGAACAACCTCCTTCATGGTAGGATTTAAGCAGCGTTGTGGTTGAGCTACCGGCTTGAAATCCTCTTCCATCAAAATCTTGTGCATACAATAGGATGGACTAATTCCTTTTAGATCGGAAAGAGTCCAACCCATGGCTTCTTGATTTGTTTTTAGCACAATGATTAGACGGGCTTCTTCTTCATTTGTCAAAAGGTTGCTTATGATGACCGGCTTTGCCTCGGTCTCATCTAGGAACACATATTTCAAAGTAGAGGGTAGCACTTTCAATTCAATTGGCGCTTTTTCGTCAATAACCTCCTTTTTCAAGTTTTCCTCCTCTACTTCCCATGGTTGTAGGTCGTCTAAACTATCAAGTTCCTTTAAGCATTCCTCAAGAGCTAGCTCTTCTTCAACAGTGAAAACCTCCAATGAGTCGTCAAGAGCTAACTCCATAGGAGATATCTCATGAACATGCTTTGAAACCTCCATAATAGTGTCTTCGATCACATCGATGCGGAAGCTATCATTTCTATCTTTTGAATGCTTCATTGCCTCGAATAGATCGAATGTCACTTCCTCATTTTGAACTCTCACCTTCATTAAACCGTCATCAACATCTATCATCATTCGCGCGGTCTTCATGAACGGTCGGCCCAAGATGAGCGGAGCATCATCATCTTCCTCCATATCAATAACAATAAAATCGACCGGGAAAAAGAATTTGTCGACCTTCACCAAAACATCTTGGGCTACGCCATGAGGATGGGTCGTCGACTTATCCGCCAATTGCAACGTCATTCAGATGGACTTAATCTCAATGTTGCCAAGTCTCTTGATAATTGACAAAGGTATAAGATTAATGCTTGACCCCAAGTCAATAAGTCCTTTCCCGACATAAACGTCACCAATTTTAACCGGCAATGTAACTCTTCCCGGATCAACCTCTTTCTTAGGAAGCGTCCTTTGAATAATGGCACTACAGCTTGCGTCAAGGACGATGGTCTCCGGTTCCGTATACCTCCGCTTTTTTGTTAGTATGTCCTTCATGAATTTGGCATACTTGGGCATTTGCTCCAAGGCTTCGGCAAACGGAATGTTGATTTGCAACTGTTTAAAAATATCCATGAACCGGGCGTAATGCCGTTCATTCTCCCTTTTGGATGGGGCATGAGGATAAGGAAGGTTTTGGATAGGGGTAGCGCTCACTACCTCCTTTCCCTTTGCAACTCTAGCACTCTTCCATCTAGGCTTTTTCACTCCCTCAATTATTACCTCATCACTCGTATTTTTCTCAATCTCCACACTTTTTTCCTTTTCAACTTCACCATTATTTTTGTTCTTTTCAACTTCTTCCTCATCACTCCACACTCCTACTTCACCATCAACATTTTCCTCCACTATTTCCTCCTCAATTTATTTCTCTTCCTCTCTTTGTTCACTCTCGACTCTTTTTTTATTCTCACTCATCAACTCCTTCCCACTCCTCGTTGTGACCGCCTTACAATGCTCCTTAGGATTTGTTTGCGTGTTTGCCGAAAAGGAAGGACCGGTTTGTTGTTCCGCGAGTTGCTTGGCAAGTTGCCCAACTTGAGTCTCAAGATTTTTTATAGCCGCGTCATTTGCATGAATTGCGTCAATGTCTCTTCCAATTTAGAATTTACAACCGGTGGTTGTTGAGATTGATACGGATTTTGTGGAGGGTTTTGACGGCTAGAAGAACCACCTCCATAACCTTGGTTATGATAATAGTTGCTTCTAGGTTGGAACCCTTGGTTCCCTTGGAATTGTTGTTGTTGATTTTGAGGGTGCGGTTGATAAGGTTGTTGTTGTTGTTGTTGTTGTTGTCTCGGTTGATAGTCCCGTTGATTGGCCATGTAGTTTACTTCATCAAAACCGGGAGGTGGACAAAATCCGGTGTCATGTTCACCTTTACAAAGTTCACAACAAGCTATTTGTTTAGCTTTTGACGGTTCTCTTAACTCTTTGATTTGTTGCGTTAAGAGTTCCACTTGTTGTGAGATGAGCTTGTTTTGGGCAAGGATGGCATCGTTCGTCCCTAGCTCAAGCACTCCCGCCTTCTTCAAAGAATTTCCTCGACTTTGACTCTGAAGATCATTTAGAGCCATTCGATTGATAATGTTTGTAGCTTCTTCGGCACTTTTTGACAATAAAGAACCACCCGAGGTCGCATCCAACAACGTCTTGCAGTTTGGTTGAAGTCCATTTTTGAAGATATGGATTTGAGTCAATTCATCAAATCCATGCCCTTTACATTTCCGAAGCATGGACTTGAATCTTTCCCACGCTTCATTTAATGATTCACTGGTTCCTTGTGAAAACACCGAGATGGCCGTCTTGGATTCCATGAATCGGTTATGGGAGAAAAATCTTTCGATGAATTTCTCTTCTAACACGTTCCAGTCTGTCATTACGGCTGGTGTTTGATCTAGGTACCAATCCTTTGCTTTACCGAGCAAAGCGTGGGGAAATAATCGTCTGAACAACGGAAGCTCCTGAGCCTGATCCACTCCGGCAGCCAATGCTATCTCATAAAATTTTGTGAGAAAAGCAAATGGGTCTTCATGGTCCATTCCGGTGAATGGACTTCCATATAATAGATTTAGAGTTCCCGTTTTCATCTCAGCTTGCCTTCCGGTGTGGTTGGCAAACTGAGCGGTGTTCCTTGGACTATTGATGCATGGAGTAGAAATAGGTGGTGGTGGTTGTGGCTCCATGTTTGGTATGAATGCTGGTGGATTTGTGGTTGAAGAACTTTCTCCTTGCTCTTGGCATTGTCTAGCCTGTTGCCTCCTACGTCTCGTTTTGCTATTGAGCCTCCTTGCGGTTCTCTCGATCTCAGGATCAAAAAGAAGTTCGTCCACAGGGATTTGCCCTCGCATAAAACGTAAGCTGCACATAAAACCAAACAAATTACAAGCACAAGTCAAAAATTAACAAGCTAAAACTTAAACAACCATTGCGATGCTCGCAATATCAATTTACAATCCCCGGCAACGGCGCCATTTTGTTAGTTGTAAATTTACGTGTCGGGTTTTTGTTATCGTATCCACAGGGATTGTAAGATATCACCGCCGTTCGATGGTTGTATTAATTCTAGCTCAAGTAACAATAGGGTTTTGATTGGTTGTCACGTTATCTTGCATAAAAAGGTATTAAATTGCGGTAAAAGTTATGGTTTGATTAAATGAGAAATATTGTCAAAGTTAGGGTTCAATGATTACTTTGCATGTATTTGTTCGGTCAACAATCCTATAAACTCCCTTAGATGATAAATTATTTCACAAGGTCCTCCCAATGTGTTTCTCTCGAACACCCATTGTGAGTTTTGCCATTTTGATCCATTGTTTCTCTCGAATACAATCTATCAAAATGACAACTTTTTAGTTCAACCTTATGGTGAACAAAATCATTCATTACTATCTCTAGCTAACAAACAAGATTGGATGAAAACCTAGGTCAAGAGTTGGTAAACATCTCTCGATCATAAACCAACACAAAGAGTTTTAAATAGAAACAAAGTTTTCATCATATATTCACCATTAAAGAGTTTACATATGAAGATCCTTACATTTACACACAAAGCTAGTAATCACCTACATCTAACCTTGACAAATGGATGACTTAGCTACTCATTTTCATGGTAGCTTGGTCGGCAAGTTTCGGAAGAAGGTTGATCAACATCCAAGTCGGATAATCGAGATTGGATGGGAATCCACCTTCTTTTTGTAGAAGATGGTTACAAGATGAAGAGAAATGAAAACTAGGGCAAAAATATCTCTAGAGCAAAAGCTGGAAAAATAAAGTAAAACTAAGGTATGGTGCTCAAAAGTGGCACTTGCTACTTATAGAGTAGTACTGGGTTGTCATGCTCGCTAGGCGAGCAGAAAGGCTCGCCTAGAGAGGGTCTAATTGTGGCACCAAAGGCACCTGCGCCCAGAGAAAACAGGGTTTGTTGAACTGTCATGTTCGCCTAGCGAACAAACCTTCGCCTAGCGAAGGACACGCTCCAACCTTCGCCCCAGCGAGGTTGAGAGGTTTTGCTACTGGAATGCTCGCTGGGGACTCGCTAGAGCTTCGCCTAGCGAGTGAGTGCTGGCTGCGCTTTTCACCAAAACTGAACGAACTCGCTACCACCTTCGCTATCAGCTCGCCTGGAGAATTTATTGACATTTTACTGGAGCTTTTCGCTGGGCGCTCGCCTAGCGAGCAGACTTCGCCACAGCCTTCGCCTAGCGAGCATGCTGATGAATGCTTGTTTTCCTTGGTTCCTTTGCCAACTTTCTTGTGTCTTAAATTTCAATTATTTCATGCCTTCTTCCTGCACAATAACACACAAATCAAAGGCACCAAGCTTGTTTATCAATGTAATGCATTTCATGTAAAACAAATGTGGTTTTGACAATTTAGCAAGGAAATAGAGTGAAAGATACCCTTAATTGATGGCTCAAATAAGCACTTTTGGGTATCTAACAGTGCACAAATCTTTTCTGCAAGTCAAGGATGGATTCTCCGGGCTGCATTCTGAACAACTCGTATTCTTGACTCAAGGTATTTAATCTTGATCTTTTAACTTCGGCAGTTCCTTCATGAGTTTCTACCAAGGTATCCCATATTTGTTTTGCCGTTGTGCATGCTGAAATGCGAAAGAATTCATCCATGCTGAGTGCACTTTGAAGAAGATTTATTGCCTTTTTATCATAGAGGACCTTCTTCTTATCATCATCATCCCATGAAGTTTTAGGCTTTGATGAACCAACGCCGTTAACAACCGTTGTAGGAACAAAAGGACCATTTTGGACAGCATCCCATATTTCTTCTCCTTGTGCTTCTAAATGAGCCTTCATCCGAATTTTCCAGAAGTCAAAGTATTCACCACAGAAGAGTGGAGGCTTGTTATTGCTACCACCATCTCTGAAGACTAGATTATTATTTGCGGAAGCCATTTTGGATCGTCTAGGAACGGGTTACCTATAACCTGCTATGATGCCAATTGTAAGTCTGAAATCAGTCTAAGAGGGGGGGTGAATTAGAAACCTTGAAATTTTCTTGTTGTAAGATTTATTTTCTGGTTTATAGTGGTGTTTAGGAAAGTAGTAAAGTGCAGAAAAATAATGACACGAAGATTTATCCTGGTTCCCTTCATAATCCGAAGGTACATCCAGTCCCCTTTCAATAAGAAAGAGATTTTCACTATTTGTTTGGACTTTTACAATGACCAACAAAGACCACCAAGAACAAACTCTTGGATTTCCAACAAAGTCCACTTATGAGAACAATCCTCTCAAAGTGACTCTCTTGTTTCTAAACAAACAAGGAAACCTTCTTAGTGATAAGAGAACAATCCTCTCCTATGCACCTCTTACTATCAAACAAGTAAGGATAAAACACTCGCTATCTTAATTCCACTAATGCTGGAGAAATTAAGATATGAAGAACAATAAGTGTATAATTTAAATGGAAGTTTGAATAATCTGGAAATATCTGCACATCAATCAAATGATTGATCTTCTCCTTTTGGAATAATCAATCTCACAATGTTTATAGAAGTGTTCAAATGATGCATATGAATTTTAGACACTTATCTTTGAAAATAGTAAACAAAGCAAGATTGTGAAAATTAATTTTAAGGAGGTGATTTGCAATCTGAATTTTTTTTGTTTAAATATCCTTCTATGAACCTCTTTAAACAAGTGCAAACAACCAATGGATGCCATGGTTCACAGAGAAGAAGCATGAATTGAAAATATGAAAAGTTGCAATTTTTCTACAAAAATTCCCAGTAGTAACCGGTTACTCAAATTGTGTTAACCGGTTACATTAATTATAACGTTAAGAAAAATTCAAATTTTAAACTGTGTAACCGGTTACCAAGAAAGTGTTAACCGGTTACATGTTAACAGAATCTGCCCAGATATTAAATTTTGTTTCGGGTTAACCGGTTACCCCAAAAGTGTTAACCGGTTACCACTATTAAAAAAAGAAAAATTGAGAACTTTTAAAAAGCTGTAACTATTTTGAAATAAATTCTAAGTGTCCATATCATATTATGCATGCAACAGTCAATTGAACACTTTATATATAAATATTAACTAAGATTAAATTCCAATACCTTTGTGATCAATTTCTCGAGCGACTTTGAGCTATGTATGATTGAAACTTTGTGTGAATTTGCTCTATTGAAGTCTTGATCCATTCTTTGATGATTGACCCTGAACGTGCATCGTTGTCTTCATAAAAATACTCGAGAAGCCATGTCTTCACAAGCACTTCCCAGAAGGTCATCCATCTTAGTACTTCTCTTGCCCAAGCACGCTTGCTGCGGAGTTCTGATGGGATCTGATGCATTGGTGCCGGTATGATCGCACATGATATCCTATACGCTCTAATTGTATATATTTGATTTGATTTCTTTCACTTATTAACAACAAATAAATATAACAAATAATGAAATATTAATTTTCTCTTAATTTGTATGATTCTTTATTCCGATTAAAAACATGATATCAAGTATTTAAAAAATAGCAAAAATAGGTGCAACACAAGGACTTTCCATGAGGTCACCCATCCTAGTAATGCTCTCGCCCAAGCAGGCTGAACTGTGGAGTTCTGATGGGATCCAGTTCATTAATGTCGGTATTATCGCACCTAATAACCAATGCACTCTAATTGTATATATTTGATTTCTTTCACTTATTAACGGCAAAATAAATATAACTAAAACTGAAATATTTATTATCTCCAACTTATCCCGATTCGTTTACTCCGATTAAAAAATATTTAAGCAGGTATTTAAAAATAGCAAAAAGAGGTGCAACATAAGGACTTCCCAAGAGGACACCCATCAAAGTATTAATCTCGCCCAAGCATACTTAACTGCAAAGTTCTGATGGGATCATGTGATTAGTATTTATATGATCACACCTGATATGCAATACGCTCTAATTGTATATACTTGATTAAAAAATTTAAGCAAGTATTTAAAAAATAGAAAAAAGAGGTGCAACACAAGGACTTTCCAAGAGGACACCCATCAAAGTACTAATCTTGCCTAAGCATGCTTAACTGCGTAGTTCTGATGGGACCAAGTGCATTAGTACTAATATGATCACACCTGATATGTAATACTCTCTAATTGTATAAACTGGATTTCTTTCACTTATTAGCGAATAAATAAATATAACTAACATTGAATTGTTTATTTTCTCCTGATTTGTCTGATTCTTTTACTTCGACTAAAAGAAGAGAAAACGAGTATTTAAAATATAGCCTAAATAAATAGGTGTAATATAAAGACTTCCCCGGAGGTCATCCATCTTAGTACTTCTCTTACCCAAGCACGCTTAACTGCGGAATTCTGATGGGATCTGATGCATTTGTGCTGGTATGATCGCACATGATATCCTATACGCTCTAATTGTATATATTTGATTTGATTTCTTTCACTTATTAACACCAAATAAATATAACAAATAATGAAATATTTATTTTCTCTTACTTTATATGATTCTTTTTTCCGATTAAAAACATGATAACAAGTATTTAAAGAATAGCTAAAATAGGTGCAACACAAGGACTTTCCATGAGGTCACCCATCCTAGTACTGCTCTCGCCCAAGCAGGCTGAACTGCGGAGTTCTGATAGGATCCAGTTCATTAATCTTGATATTATTGCACCTGATAACCAATGCACTCTAATTGTATATATTGGATTTCTTTCACTTATTAACGACAAAATAAATATAACTAAAATCGAAATATTTATTTTCTCCAACTTTTCCCGATTCTTTTACTCCGCTTAAAAAACATTTAAGCAAGTATTTAAAAATTGCAAAAAGAGGTGAACACAAGGACTTCCCAAGAGGACACCCATCAAAGTGCTAATCTCGCTCAAACATGCTTAACAGTGAAGTTTTTGTGGGATCAGGTGCATTAGTACTTGTATGATCACACTTGATATGCAATATGATCTAATTGTATATATTTGATTTTGTTCACTTATTAACGGCAAAATAAATATAACTAATGCTGAAATATTTATTTTCTCCTACTTTGTCTGTTTCTTTACTTCGATTAAAAAAAATGATAACAAGTATTTCAAAAATAGCAAAAATAGGTGCAACACAAGGATTTTTCAGAAGGACACCTATCAAAGTATTACTCTCGCCCAATCAAACTTAACTGTGAGGTTCTGGTGGGAGCAAGTGCATTAGTGTTGGTATGATCGCACCTTATATACAATGTGCTCTAATTGTATATATTTTATTTCTTTAAATTATTAACGTCAAAATAAATATAACTCCGATTATAAAAAAATTAAAACTAGTATTTAAAAAACAACACAAAGACTTCCCAAGAGGTCATCCATCCTTGTACTACTCTCGCCCAAGCACGTTTAACTGTGAAGTTCTGACGGGATATGGTGCATTAGTCTGGTATGATTGCACTTGATATCCGATGCGTTCTAATTGTATATATTTGATTTGATTTCTTTCACTATTAACAACAAAATAGATATAACTAACACCGAAATATTTATTTTCTCCTACTTTGTATGACTCTTTACTATGAATAAAAAAATAATAATAAGTATTTAAAAAATAGAAAAAAAAGAGGTGCAACACAAGGACTTTCCAGGATGTCACCCATCTTAGTACAACTCTCGCCCAATCATTCCTATCTACGGAATTATGTTGCGATTCGATGCATTAGTGTTGGTATTATCGCACCTAATATCCAATGCACTCTAATTGTATATATTTGAGTTCTTTCACTTATTAATGGAAAAATTAATATAACTAACGCCAAAGTAGATTTTTTCTCCTACTTTGTATGATTCTTTTACTCCAATTTTAAAAAATAAATAATAAGTATTTCAAAAATGGCCAAAAGAAAGAGGTGTAACACAAGAACTTCCTAGGAGGTCACCCATTCTAGTACTACATTCGCGTAAGCACGCTTTACTACGGAGTATGATCACACCTGATATCCAATATGCTCTAATTGTATATATTTGATTTCTTTAACCTATTAACGACAAAATAAGTATAACTAACGCTGCAATATTTATTTTCTCATACTTTGTTCGATTCTTTTACTCCGATTAAAAAAAATGAAAACAAGTATTTAAAAATAGCACAAAGGGGTGGAACATAAGGACTTCCCAAAAGGTCACCCATCATAGTACTACTCACGTCCAAATACGCTTAAAAGTGATATTCTGATGGGATCAGGTGCATTAATGTCGGTATGAGCGCACCTGATATGCAATTCGCTCTAATTGTATATATTTGATTTCTTTCACTTATTAACGACAAAATAAATATAACTAATTCCGTAATATTTATTTTCTCCTACTTTGTCTGATTCTTTAACTCCGATTAAAAAAGAAGAAAAAAGTATTTAAAATATAGCCAAAAGAAAGAGGTGTAACACAAGGACTTCCCAGGAGTTTACCCATCCTAATACTACTCTCGCCCAATAACACTTAACTCCGGAGTTATGTTGAGACCTGGTGCATTAGCGCTGGTATGATCCCACCTTATATCTAATATGCTCTAATTGTATATATTTGATTTCTTTCACTTATTAACGGTAAAATAAATATAACTAACGCTGAAATATTTATTTTCTCATACTTTCTCTGAGTCTTTTACTCCAATTAAAAAAAATGAAAACAAGTATTTAAAAATAGCATAAAAAGGTGTAACAAGGATTTTCCAGTAGGTCACCCATCCTAGTTCTACTCTCGTCCATGCACTCTTAATTGCATAGTTCTGATGGGATCCAGTGCATTAGTGTTGGTATGATCACACTTGATATCCAATGTGCGCTAATTGTATATATTTGATTTGATTTCTTTCACTTATTAACAACATAATAAATATAGCTAACGCCCAAATATTTAATTTCTTCTACTTTGTCCGATTCTTTATTCTGATTAAAAAAAATAAAAATAAGTATTTAAAAAATATAGCCAAAAGAAAGAGGTGTAACACAAGGACTTCTTAGGAGGTCAGTCATCCTAGTACCACTCTCTCCCAAAAATGCTTACCTGATATGCAATGGGCTCTAATCGTATATATTTGAAGTCTTTCTTGTATTAACGGCAAAATAAATATAACTAACGCTAAAATAATTCTTTCACTTATTTAATTATGTACATTCAATTTCTTTATACTTTGATACCCATGTTACAATTATGTACATTATAGTTTTACATGAATTTTTCTTTCATTTAATTTATATTTTATAACCCATATTTCAATTATAAAAAATAACTCACCTCATTCATAATTTATTTTTATCAAAAGTTACGTAATTGACTATATTTTCAAGAGTTTATATTTTTTAATAACTCAATCTATTTTTTTAAATCAACACATTTTCCTTTGTCAATGTCTTTTTTACACTTTATCAACAACAAATTATTTTATACTTCTATTTTAATTTTCATATTTACTTATTTTTAATTTTCAATTGTTTTCTAATCAAGTTTCATTTAATCACTTATGTATTCAACAATAAAATCTATTTTAAATTAATATGAAATAACAATTAATATTTTATTAACTATACCCTTCTAACATTCTGGTCCGTACGCATGAATTTGTTCTTAGTTTGAAATTAAAGAGATTCACGCCCCGATAAAATAATTCATCTTCGACATATGAAATGAAAGAGAATCACGAATTATTATGAAATTATGGAAACCTATATCTCATTTTTAGAAATATTTAAGAATCATAATATTTTCTTTTAAGAAATATTAAAAACAATCAAGTTTTTATTTATTACCAAAATTAGAAGGATAATATTTCAATCAAGAATTAAAAATGAATCGGTCGTAATTATTATTATAATATGTTGGTGTAATTTGATTCCTTGTCGTCTGTATATAAATAACCATTTTGTCTATATGCATTTTAAGAATTTCTGTTTAGAATATTGAGTTGAAGAAAACCATTATGATGAGAGGAATCATTCTCCTAGTGGCTTTGTTTATTCTCTTTAACCAGAGCTATGGTAGATTTAATTTCTTTTCATTGCTCATATTTCCAGAGTTTATATTTAATTATGTTCTTTATTGAATATTGTTAATCGAATTTGATTGTCTATAATTTGATAGGACAAAAGACGTGTCAATTTGGAGTGGAATTGACATATGACTGTAGCAAGGATATTTCAATCTGCCCTACAGAAGTTGCAAAAAAATATGGGATCAAACCTATAAGTTGTGTTTGTCAGTATAATCCAACAATTATTATCAAATATTGCACATGTTCGGCTGCTTGTCCACCACCTGTGAAAGAAAAGAAGATTTTGTCTCTTTAATTTTATCATACACGAATTATCAAGTTTATCATTAAGGATAAATAAATTCAGAATATTGTGAAGTCTTATAATGTATTTCTAGATATTTCATTAAAAAAAATTTAGTTTTTAATATAATTTGTGTCATTCGGATTTGCCCATTTGTAGTATGTTTTGTTTTTCAAAATAAACTTTAAAATATTATATTTGTATGTTATTAGTACACAGTGCGCTATTAATTAATCTATTATAAATTAATACAAAGTTATGTTATTAAAATAATGAAAATTGGTAGTAGTTTATAACAGGTTTACCACATTAAAAAACATAAAATAATGAAAATTGGTAGTAGTTTATATCAGGTTTACCACATTAAAGTATAAAAGTGGATGAAAGATTGCGATTAAAATTAAGAAAATTGTCGAATTTGCTATTGCACGTAAGGTGTTTGAGAGGTGAGATATCTTGTCGATGGTGTTGAAGTTTGTTCCGGTTAAAGAGAGACGCGAAAAACTTCAAAGTAAACTCCTTTAATCCACTTAATCTTTGCTTACTTATGGTTGAATATAAATGATATGAAGAATATTGATGAACATGCTTGAATCTTGATGAACTTTGGATGATGATATGATTGTTGAATATGTTACTTGGATCTTTGCTTACTTATGGTTGAATATAAATGATATGAAGAATATTGATGAACATGCTTGAATCTTGATGAACTTTGGATGATGATATGATTGTTGAATATGTTACTCTAAGAATCTGTGATAAAGTCTTAGAATCTACCTTGTGAGGAGATATGGGTTTTATGCAAGAAACCAAGCCTCTTCGTTGATACGTCATACCTGTGAACTCGTGTCGAGAAGTTTGGGCAGATTATTCAGATGTGGCAGATTTTGGATATGTGACGTTGTCTTTCATGGCATAATAACAAAATCAATTTTCTCACGTGTCCTCTTAGTTTTTTTTGAAAATCCTAAAGTCTTGGAATTCCCTATAAGTATGAAAATTTATTTCTTTTTTTCATGCATCTCATTCAAACATGCATTCATAACCTGTACAGAATACAAAATGCTTACGCTGTCATCTTTCTTTGGCGGAAATGACGACGACTCACCACTGATACAATACCCGAGCTAACAAGACAAGAATCAGGGTTGATATCGAGTATGAGAACATTGTTGTCAAAGAAACATTTGCTCAATTCCAAGGCAAAATGGATATCTTACTTTGATCGCACCTGATATCCAACGTGTTCTAATTGTATATATTTGATTTGATCAATTTCACTTATTAACAACAAAATAGATATAACTAACGCCAAAATATTTATTTTCTCTTACTTTGTCTGATTCTTTACTCAAATTAACAAAATGATAACAAGTATTTAAAAAATAGAAAAAAGAGGTGCAACATAAGAACTTCCCAGGATGTCACCCATCCTAGTACAACTCTCTCCCAATCACGCTTAACTGCGGAGTTATGCTAAGATCCGGTGCATTAGTGTTGGTATGATCGCACCTGATATCCAATGCGCTCTAGTTACCTGATATCCAATGCGCTCTAGTTGTATATAATTGATTTCTTTCACTTATTAACGGAAAAATAAATGTAACTAACGCTGAATATTTTTTTTCTCATACTTTGTCCGATTCTTTTACTCCGATTATAAAAAAATAAAACAAGTATTTAAAAAAAAGCCAAAAGAAAGAAGTGTAACATAAGAACTTCCTATGAGGTCACCCATCCTAATACTATTCTTGTGCAAGCACGCGTAACTGCAGAGTTCACATGGGATCTGGTGCATTAGTGTTGATATGATCATCCCTGATATCAAATGTGCTCTAACAATATATATTTGATTTGATTTCTTTCACTTATTAACAACAAAATAAATATAATAATGCCGAAATATTTATTTTTTCCTACTCTGTTCGATTCTTTACTCCGATTAAAAAAATGATACAAAGTATTTAAAAAATAGCAAAAAGAGGTGCAACACAAGGACTTCAAAGGAGGTTACCCATCCTAGTTCTAATCTCGCCCAATCTTGCTTAACTGCGGAGTTATATTGAGATTCGGTGCATAACTGTTGGTATGATCGCACCAGATATCCAATGCACTCTAATTATATATATTCATGTCTTTCATTTATTAATGGAAAAATATACATAACTAACGCTGCAATATTTATTTTCGCATACTTCTTCCGATTCTTTTATTCCGAATAAAAAAAATAATGGTTTAAAAAATTGCACAAAAAGGTGGAACATAAGGACTTCCCAGGAGGTCACCCATCCTAGTACTACTCTCGTCCAAGCATGCTTAAATGTGATATTCTTATGGGATCAGGTGCATTAGTGTTGGTATGATCCAACAATTATTATCAAATATTGCACATGTTCGGCTGCTTGTCCACCACATGTGAAAGAAAAGAAGATTTTGTCTCTTTAATTTTATCATACACGAATTATCAAGTTTATCATTAAGGATAAATAAATTCAGAATATTGTGAAGTCCTATAATTCATTTCTATATATTTCAATAAAAAAAAATTGTTTTTAATTTAATTTGTCTCATTCGGATTTGCCCATTTGTAGTCTGTTTTGTTTTTCAAAATAAACTTTAAAATATTATATTTGTAAGTTATTAGTACACAGTGCGCTATTAATTAATCTATTGTAAATTAATATAAAGTTATGTTATTAAAATAAAGAAAATATGAAAATTGGTCATAGTTTATAACATGTTTATGACATTAAAGTATAAAAGTGGATGAAAGATTGCTGTTAAAAGTAAAGAAAATTTTGGAATTTGCCATTGCACGTAAAGTGGAAGTTTGTTCCGATTAATATTGAGAATGGCCGACGATTTTATCGAAGAGAGATCCGGAAAATTTCAAATTAAGCTCATTTAATCCACTGAATCTTTGCTTACTTAGGGTTGAATATAAATGATATGAATAATATTGATGAACATGCTTGAATCTTGATGAACTTTGGATGATGATATGATTGTTGATCATAATGTGTGAATTGTTGAAATTGATTGATGATTTGTTGAAATTGGACTATGACTTAGTTCCACCAAATTTAGAACTTCAATGTGAAGTTCTAGATGGTGATGAATATGAACTTTGGTGATGGCGAGAGAGTGAAGAAAAGAGAGAATTATGAGGAAAAAAAGTCGGAAAATAGTTAAAGAAATTAATATAAGTTAAGCCCAAAATTGTGAAAAATGACATTGTTGGCTCACAAGTTATTTTGTGACGATAATGATATTTTCATCTCAGTATCTGTGACTCTAAGAATCTTCATAAAGTCTTAGAATCTTTATAAAGTAGAATCTTCATAAAAGGGTACCAATAACAATTGGATTTTAAACCAATGTGCTGGTGACAACTAGACTCTAAAGAGATACCAGTGACAACTGGATTTGAAAGTCATGCACTGGTAATAACCAAACTTTACAAGTGATGATAGTGGAGAATGGACTTGGGATACCAATAACAATTAGATTTTTAGACAGCGTGCCAATAACAATTGGACTTCGAGACTAAAGATGTTAACAACCTGACTTGGAAAATGGTGTCAGTGACAACTGGACTTTGGATGCGAATGAAAATTGGACTTTGAAAATAGGGTACCAATTACAACTGGAATTTTAACAGATGCATGTTGGTAACAACCAGACTTTGGTTACCAATAACAATTGGAGTTTGCCGAGAAGTGCCAGTGACAACTGGACTTTGAACTGTGCCAATAACAATTGAACTTTGAATATCAATAACAATTGGATTACAAACAAATAGTGTCAATAAAAATTGGACTTTGAGATGATACCAGTGACAACTGGGTTTTGAAGATAATGTCAGTGACAACTGGAATTTAAGGATGTTGCCAATAACAATTGGGCTTTGAAATGATACCAATGACAACTAGAACTCAAGGATACCAATAACAATTGAATTTGAAAATAGATACTAGGTACAACTAGCCCTAGAACAAGATGTCAGTGACAACAGGACTTTGGGGGATACCAATAACAATTGGATTTTAAGCGATACGAGTGACAACTGGAATTTGGATATACCAATAACCATTAGATTTGCAAACAATGCCAATGACAACTAGACTTTGGAGAGTGCTAGTAATAACTGAACTTGGGGGTTAAGGGATAACAACCAACAACAAGACCTGAGATTAATACAAATGAGCACAAAGTACACTTCAGGCTATGCTTGATTTGATTTTTCTTTCATGCATGATATATGAATGGTCATGATATGCAAATTCTAACATTATGCAGACTGGGAGTTTATAGAGGCTTTAAGGAGGTTCTAAATCCTCAACACTGATAACTTGACCAAGTGATGATGATAGATGCATTCAAAGGAGGATCTATCAAGCTTGACAATTACAACTAGCCAAGGGGATCCTTTCGAAGGACTGGTGAGTTGTGCTCCATGGAGATCCTTGTTGTGATTATCCAGGAGAAGTCTTACAACCTTGAGACTTACGGGGAAACAAAGGTTTTCCTTTTAATATTCTCACATGTCAAAGCAAAATTATGTTTTTTTATGCTAAAGATTCTTTTTATGTTCAAAACTTTCATTATTAACAAATAAATGAGATTTTGCATAACAGAGAAAATCAGAGAAAAATAACAAATGATAGAGAATGATAGGCAACTTGTATTTATTCAAGAATGGTAGCACACAAATGGTGTAGCTCCATGGAATGCACAAATTTGAAAATGGTAATGGGAAGAGGTTTACATTGAATCACAATGACCACTACTATCCCTTATAACCATGACTCCACAAAATCTTGCTTCTGAAGGGAGCCGCTGGACTGATCTTCCGCCTTTGGCTCTTTTGTGTTGATCAGTAATGTATGATGCAATTTTTTCCTTTTGTCCCTAACTTTTGCCTAGACCGCCCTTTCAGGTTTTCAGA